>NC_133542.1:33634856-33939579 GCF_048773025.1 Camelus bactrianus | reverse complement strand
TTCCACCAAGCCAAGCTGACACATTACAAAACCATCACAATCAAAGCCTGATATAGGGTGATTTGCAGTCTTAAGTGTATTTTGGTTTTTGTGTGGGGGGGGTTGCTTTTAAAAATGGGGTTTTTTGCTTGTTTTTATTTTGATTATTGAGGGTTTTTTCTCATATTATTTTAACAAATGATAGACATGATGAGATAATTCATTGTATAAGATGGCCTTGAAATTACTTTGGGTCATACCATTTAAACTAGCCTTGAGTTTACACTGACTTCAGGAGGCCACATATAGCTCAATAGCTGAGAAAATAAAAACAGTGAATTTTCATGTTTGTCTTTTAGGCTCCCGAAAGCTCAAGCCCTGCCCTAGGGACTGTCCTTACGCACCCTTTCCCAAACTTCAGCTCCTAACAAAATGTGATCTCACTGTAACTCTCTTCAGTATTTGTTTTCTCCCTTTGGTTCTCACTAATAGGCATCATGTATGTGTATGTGTGTATGTGTTGATTGCTTTGTAATAAAACCTCCTCTTGAGATTAAAATTTCAGATAGTTTAGAGAACAGAAATCTTTTCTGGTCCCTGGTTATTATTTGATAGGCAAGAGGAACAACTTGCTCGGAGGCCTAGTTGGCAGTAATTGAAATCTCCACCCAGTTGTCAACAGCAGGACTAGTTTACATCACATTTGGAATGAAGTGTCCTCCCTTGTTAGTTTCAGCATACAAAGGGTAGGGGAAACTAGTAATTAATTACCAGCTTGTGTGTGGTGCTATCATAATACCCAATAATTCTATCATTATGGTTTATTTTTATAGTCTATTCAGTCCTGAAATAGATTCAGACCTTAAGAGTTTATGACTTTATGGTCAACTGTGTATATTGCATTTGGCCCATTGCCACACAGTTAGTGCTCAGTGATGATACTGTAATCTTTGTCATAGCTGCCCCTCCAAAGGAAGCATCATTTTACGTGTGAAAAGGTGGCCAATTCACCATCTCATGGTTGACTCAAGATCCATGGAAAGACATGTGAGAGTAGCTGCCTTCTTCTGTACTCTTCTGTATCCCTAAGGTCCAACCCAGTGACTTGCATTTAACAGATGTTCAGCAAATAATTTCTGAATGAGGGAGTTGGCTGTCCTTTCCCTTTGGCTATCGGGCAACCTGTTGGGTAGGTAACAGGTGCCATTACAGCCAGGTTTTTTTTTTTTAATCAATTTTAGGACATGATAAGGATAATACTTTGGCTGGACCTAAATTTTTTTCTCTCTGATGACTTCACACAAATGCCATTTCTCTGTGGAAGCCTCTACTTACTAATTATTAGTGCTAGTGTCACATTCCTTCAAACTGTGCTTCAGTATGATTTTTCAGTATGTGTTTTCAATGCCTCTGCTTAAATAATTGATATTCTTCATGACAAATTTATATTTATTATTACTTTAATTAATTACTTTGCTGTTATTACTTTGAGTAGCCAGTCTCATAAGAAGTTCAGAGTAGGACTTGTAGATGTTGGTAAATAGGTTTTTTTTTTATTCTCTTCTAAACACATTTAACCTTGTGTTTTAATTATTTATGGATATCCAGATTCCCTGAAAAGCCTGCAAGAGAAAATAAAATCAGAGTAGTTAAGAACATGAGCCTGCCTAGGTTTGAATTCCAGATGGGCTACTTCCCAGCTATTGTAACCATGAGGAAATTATTAAATCTCTAGCCTTCAATGTCCTCATTTGTAAAATGAGAATAATAAAAGTGTGTGCCTCACAGAGTTCTAGTGAGGATTAAGTGAGATAATGTATATAATGACTTAGCACAACTTCTTGGCATGTAAGAGCTCGACAATTATTAGTTCAAAGGTATATACTTTACAGGAATAAGGCTGAGTATGCAGACAATGCAGTTTCTTCGTTTTGAGTTGAAGTCATTTCAGTCCTCACCTCTGAATTCTCTGTGCTGCACTGTGATAAGGCGTGGGAAAGTCCACCTTCTCCTTTGCGGTTGGTCTTCTGTAAGACTGCAGTAGATTTTTTTGTTCTATGTGTAGAGTGGATGATGCCTGTGCTTCCCTCTGGCAGAAATCAAATGTCTCTTTGCAAACTCTGTCCCCACCTGGCTCCTACACTGGCTGATCTCTGGCTTTCTGGGCCCCTGCTGGTCCCAGTTGCTTTGTTTTGAGATGCCCTCTGTAAGGACTACGGTCCCTGTAGGAACACAGGGAAACTTCCCTGTCCTCAGTCACACCATGCTGGAGCCTTGGGGAACTAGGGGAATGCCTTTGCTCTGTGCTGCTGAGGGATGTCCTGTTGCCTTCTCTTCTGCTCCCTTTGGCCCTGCGGGCATAGGGAATTATGTGAGCCAGCCGCTTCAAGAATCTCAGCCTAGGAAGGTGTCTGTTCGCTCAGTTCTCAGCTTTGTCCTCACTCCTTCGCACATCACTCCTGTCTCCATCAGCACCAGGACCCTAAGTGGGAGGAGACAGGGCCAGCCACACTTACATGTGCTGATTTTATTGCCTCCTCCATGCGTTGTTCCTCCTCTTCCACCTGGAGCCCTTACTCTGAGTCTGGTGTATGGTTTCAGGGTGATGAAAAACCGGTTTTGTCAGCACTTTCTTTGGATTTGTCCTTGTTTCATAACAAGGCAGTACAAGTCAAGAATCCGAGGTGTTTGTTGGGCTGATGACTCCAAGTTGTCTGTCATAAATGAACACCATACAGTTATTATTATTATTATTATTATTATTATTATTATTATTATTATTATTATTATTACTACTACTACTACTACTACTACTGCTGCTGCTGCTGCTGCTACTACTACTACTACTACTACTACTACTGCTACTACTACTGCTACTACTCCTGCTACTACTACCACTACTACTATACATGTCAACTTGGTCTAAGTGATTCTTTTATTCCCTTATGGCAGTGGTTCCCTAAATCTAAATGGATTTCACAAGCTAGAAAAAATATTTGTCAATATTGCAAATTTTTTCTCTTATCAACTAAAGAAAATTACTTTTTAAATTACCATCTATTTCTATCATTTCTTTTATCCCCTCCCTCAACTATGGGGGGATATAACTGAAGAGCAAAAAAAAGGGATCCTTTTAGACCAAGTACATTAAGCCTTATGAAAACTCAGCCCATTACCCTTTGTTTGCTCATTTAGCTGCAGTCAGTGAAAATTTCTTCCCAACTGGCCCCAGTAAGCCCAGCAGCAATTGGAAATCACTGCCTGGGAGTGTCTCAGCCACCAAGTCTGGTTCACTGCGGGCTGTGATTACGAATGCAGTACTTTCAAGAATCAATGTATGGAGTAACTCAGGCCAAAGAAAACACCGTACCTAAATCCTCAGACAGAAGGACTGTTGAGTTTGCCTGAATTTCTATAAAATTGCCTGTAATTCACTGTTTCACTGTATTTGGGTAAACATGGCCTCAGAGAGCTTTTGCAAGAGAAATTATAAAAATGCAGCAAAGCCCTGTGATCTCATTTTGGATCTCCTCAGGAATCCTCATCAAAATGCAATTAAGCAGAGAAAAATTCTGCCTTGGGGTGTGATTTTAATTACTCATCATGTTCTGACTTGACTTTCCATGCTGCGGTTCTTTAACTTTCCATATCGCTGCTTCTGTGTGTGACAGCTCCTCTAAAGGCAGCCCCCCTCAGTTGTTTGGGAAGAGTCAAGCGCTTTGGAGAGGAGAGGGAGGGCTGGTAACACATCTTCTCTCGCCTTAGTGCTCTTACTCCAAAACCGTGTGGCAACCTCCTTTTCCTCTCCCTGCCCCAGCCTCAGTTTTATGATCCAGTGGAGCCAGTGGACTTTGAAGGACTTCTGATGACACACCTGAACAGCCTGGATGTGGAGCTTGCCCAGGAGTTGGGGGACTTCACCGAAGACGACTTGGACGTGGTCTTCACATCAAAGGAATGTCGAACTTTGCAGCCTTCTCTGCCGGAGGAAGGGTAAATGGCATTCTTAAACTGTGGATGGGATCGTGACTGTCTTGACTGTTCTCGGTAAGAAGGGAGATGCCCTTCTGGCATCTTCTGGATGTCTCTTGCAAGTAACATTATTCAGATCTATCAAGATGTGCAGGATGACTCCTGTGGTACTGTCACCCCATGTAGATAATTTTTTAACTGGTTTGAGCAGAGGCTCTGAAAAGCCACGTGGGAACTAAGCCTGCTGAAGGGCTGCAGTAGACAAAATGAACTGCTTAAGAAGAGGTAAAGAGGGCGGGCTCTGGAGCCGGACTGCCTGCAGGTCAATTTGGTGACCGTGGGTGAGTCATGTGACCTCAGGAAGCCTCAGTTCCTCCATTTGTAAAAATGCTCTTAATAATCATTGCAATGCCTCCATTCAGAAGTATTTTATTTGTTTCAATAGATGAGATTGGATTAAGTGACAAATGTAGGTTCAATCCACATTTCTTGAGCATCTACTATGTGCTGAGTACTAGGATAAAAAGATGAATGAGGCAAAGTTCCTTCATTTGGAGAAAGTTTTATCAAGTGGGGAAACAATGGGGGAGAGCCCTGTAGTGGGAATATGGGCAGAGCTGTTTAGGGCTGTTTCTATAGCAGGTTAATCGATGTGTTTACAGGTGTGGTATCAAATGATGGTATTATGTTTAGATGAAGCTCCTGTTATTTCCATAGTGTAAAAAGCAATGTCTCTTTGGAGGTTTCAGATGAACTTTCATTTGTATTCATTTGCGAAAGCAAATTAAGATTCACATCCTCCTGGACATTTTCAAACTTTTACTCTTCCCCAAAAAGCCCTGGAAAGGAGATCATGAAACACAGCCCCTGCCCTCATTACTTGGGATATTCCAGTTCCCTTTTGGATTTTATTTCATCACAGTTAAGAAGGTTGGATGACAGGGATACAGTATTTTTATGACCCTTTGCTCCTTGTTTATTTTTACTGAAGTATAGTCAGTTACAATGCATCAATTTCTGGTGTAACAATGTGCTCCTCCTTTAGAAAGTTCTCATTCACATAGGACAGCGGACCATACACTCAGCTCTAACATGCTGAAGGTACTCACTTCCCAGAAAACAAAATCATGGTGATCCTTGGGGAACATTTTTCCCTGTTGTCAGTCCATTTATTCAGATGTGACTTTTAATAGGTAACACCTATTATTGTTACCTTTGGTAGAGAATGATTTAATTTTATTTTTTGTGTAAAATTTATGGTTAATTATCTTCATATGATATCAGAATCTGGGGAAAAACTGTTTAAAATACTTACATTTAGAGGTAGGAGAATTTTTAGTTTTTTGAAAATTGATAGAAGTGGTAATTTTTTTCTTAGCATCAATTTTTGAGTAGAATATTGCCTTGCCACGAGAATCTATAACTAATATGTTATCTGTCTGATGGCTTTAAAACAACCTCTAATCATGGCCCAAAAGTCTTGTGTATACTTAAAGCCCAGGAAAGTATCATCATCATCAGAGTAAACAACAGCTGACTCCTGCTGAACCTCTGTGCCTTTTCAAGAACTTCATGTTGGGCTGTCATGGTGTAGTGGGTATAAGCCTGCACTTACAGGGAGTGCCTCGGGCCAAGTCTATGCTCTCACACTTGCTGAGTGACTTTGAGCAAGATTCTTTTTTATCTCCTTCCTCTGCAAAATGAGAATAATAATAGTGCCTGCTCTATGGAGCTGACAGCTCACTAAATTAATACCTGTAAAGTAATTGCGTCAGTGCCTAGCGCAGAGTGAACGGCGCCTAAATGTGAATTATCACAGGTAGGTTTTATTATCTGCCAGATGTTGTTCTAAGCCCTTTCCACACAATGGCTTACTTCTTCAGCTCAGCTCTCCAAAGGAGAGCACTATTCCTCTCTGCACTTAAGGTGAGGAAACTGAGGCCCAGAAGGGATGAGTGACTGGCCCAAGATCATGTAACTAATTAGGAAGGGGGCTGGGATTTGGGTAGTCAGGGCCCAGGACCACATGTCTGACTTCTACATTATTCCAGCTAAAACTAACAGCCAGCCCACGAGGTAGGTACTGTTCTTACTCTCTTTTTACAAACCATAAAATTAAAACTTATAGTATTTAGATCAATTTATCTGTAATACTAACATATTTGGGGGAAAAAAAGGCAAAAACAAACAAACCAAAAAAAAAAAAATAACCCACCTTTGCTACTGTGGGGAATTAGTGATTTCTAAATTCCAGATGAAGCACTTGAAGAGTATCTCATGATACAAACCATGCAGGTGGACAAAAACCGCCCAGATTAATAATCACCAACCAAAGCCAGGGCCTGCCAGCTCCTTAAAGCACTACTCCTCTTCATGGCTTTCAAAAAGGAAAACACGCATGTCCTAACAAGTTTACACATGGGCAGAAAATATGCCCAGATTACGCCTGTCAGAGATTGGTATTTCTACATACTGTTTTGTATGTGATTATAGCTAGTTCTGCCTGTATTGTGTTGGAATGCCTTCCGGGATAGGTACAGTCTAACACAATTCTCTGTCATAAAGAAACCCACATGCCAACATGTTTGTCTCATCAAAGTGAAAATGTTATCGCCTCAGGAATACTTCAGACACTTGGAAGCAGTGGGTAAGAGTGCCCTTCACGTTCGCAGTTGACAGGGATTTGAAATCCTGCTGCTCTCCTTGGTTGTGATATAGGGGAATGCTTTGTTGTCTTTACCTGGTAGTAACATGTGTTATTTCATTTTCCACCTCATTAGGGTTGAACTAGACCCTCACGTCAGGGACTGCGTTCAGACCTATATTCGGGAGTGGCTAATTGTGAACCGGAAGTAAGTTCATTTTTTTCCCTCTTTCTCTATATATGTATTTATTTTACATTGTTAGTTTTTATCACTTATATTTTTAATTAATAAACTTTTTTAGAGCAGTTTAGGTTTATAGGAAAATTGACTAGAAAGAAGTATTGAGAATTCTTATATACCACCTGCCGCACAATCTCCCCTATTATAAACATGTTGGGGTTTTTTGGGTTTTTTGTCCCTAGTGACCATGAATATTGATTTGGGGAATTACAAATAAATTTTACCAAGCTGGCAGATTCACAAATACAAAATCCGTGAATGATGAGGATTGACTATATTTTGTATTACTCGCCTGCTCAAACAGCTCCCTACTGCCTGCCATATCAATATAAACATCACTTTCTTGCCTTTCAAGGGTCTTAATAATCTGGCCTAGTCTGTATACTAATACTTCTTTCCCTCAATTCCTGGAGCCACTCCCTGTCTCCGGGCCTGCCTCTCTTCCTCACTGTTGTGCCATGGCACCAGCTCAGTCCTCTCTCCACACCTTTGTTCTTGCTGTTTCCCCTCTGGGCGTGCACTCCCTTCTTTCATCTCTCTGCCAAATCCTACATATGGATAAAAGGTTAGAGCAAATTTCTTTTTCCTTTGTGTAGCTTTGTCTGACTAATTTATCCTTCCTTGGATGAGTCTTAGTAAGTGTGGAACCTTGGGTACGATTAATGAGCTGATATTGATACATTATTATTTACTAAAGTCCGTAGTTTACAGTAGGACTTATTTTGTGTGTTGTACATGCTATGGCTTTGACAAATGTATTATGACGTTTATCTGCCACCAGAGTGTCGTACAGAATAGTTTTCATGGTCTTGAAAATCCCCTCTGCACTACCTTGTCGTCCCTCCCTGGCAACCACTTAATGTTTTCACTGTCTCCGTAGTTTTGCCTTGTTCCTCCATATCTTTTTGTGGCTTGATAGCTCGTTTCTTTTTTCACTGAAAAATATTCCACTGCATAGATTTGCTATAGTTTGTTTCATTCATCCATTTATTCATCCATTCACCTATCAAAGTGAGATAGTTACATTTTAAGCACAAAAAATAGAGCCGTTTTGTTTGGTTTCCATTCTGATGCATTTCCAAGGGGGTGGGATGGGGGAATTAATGAATGAAATTTAGTCACATTTAAATTTGTGACCAAGAAATAAATTACTAGCTTGCCTTCTAGTCAAAAAGGCCTTTCTCTCCTGGTTTAATTAAATGTTCTATAATATTGTCCTGAGCTTTTTGTCTGCATACTAATGACCTGGACAGTATTTTTTAATGAGAAAGATCTACACACCCTGAAATTCTCAATCTGTATGTATGTACATGTTGGGGAGCCAGCTGGGGAATGTCTGCGATGAGAGGCACACCCCATTAGAGAAACAGCAGAGGATCTGTGATGATGCATAAGTAGTTTGAAATTCTAGTGTCCTCACCTGTCCTGTACTCCAGTAAGAATGACTGTTCTATGGGATAAATGATGAAAGACTTTGGAGACTGGGTTTTATCCAGCTCCTGTAAGTGTGCCATTGAATTTGTGCTGATGTTTTTGGAGTAATGTCATGCGTACCGTTTTCAATAGCTGAGAAGGAGAAAGCTTGTACAAAGTAATTAAAGAGAAAGTTAAATGCTAATCCATCATCTGTTGTAATTCGAATGGAAAACCAAGTTTGCCAGGAAGTCAAATAATATTATGCTTTGCTAGTAATAAATAAAAGAATTCAGAACAAGTTGTTCTCAGACTTTTAAGTATTATAGTTAGAGATACTTTCTGGATACGAAAGTTCTAAAAAAATCTGAGAAGGGACAATAAATAGAAAGGTCCATTTTACTACATTTTGTTTTTACTTTCTATTTGGACACTGCACTTTTTCATTCCTCCTGGCAATTCCCATTGGAATGTTTTTCTCTATCTTTAACAAACTTATAAGAAAAAAGAATTCTTTTTAGAATACTCGTAAAAATTTCAGAGATTATAGGGAAACAAAAAGAGAAAACACAAATCACTCAATTTCACTACAGACGGCTAACCACCATTAACATTTGATATATTGCATTTGAATCATGTTTCTTTGAATATATATTTGTATAAAAAATTAAATGAGATTATAATACTATTTTGAAGCATGCTTTTTCAATCTTCACAGTGAGTGATAATTATCCCTCTTTGCTATTAAATATTTTTCCTCAATGCAGTTTTTAGTGGTTGCATAATATATTTACACAAAAATTCAGTTTTAATGTGTAGATGATCTCTTGTTTTTCAGTGTTATACCCAAATGTCACAATATTCTTGTGTATAGTTATGATTTTTTTTTCCTTTGGAATAAATTCCTACACAAGGGATATCTGTGTCTAAGGGTATACACAAACTTAAGGATTTGGGAATAATGTATCAGAAAGATTATTAACAATATATGCAGTGAATCCTCAAGAATATTGGGTGTTATCTTTGAATAAATTTCCAGTTTTATTTGTAAAGAGGCCATCTTTTATTTGCATTTTGATTATTTAGATTGGGCATTTTTTTTCCCGTATAATTGTTGTCCTTTGGTAAGTTTTCCTTGGTGCTCTGCTTATTCATTGAATTTGTGCATCTATGTTGATGTATTTGTCTGGTCTTAATTACCTTTAGGCCTACTTTTATTTGGTAAGGATATTAACCCATTGTTTATCATATAATACAAATTCTTTATTTGGTATACTCTTTGTCTTTTAAATTTGTTTATAATTTTTTAACATTCAGAATTATTTATGTAATAAAATTTATATCGACAATTTTCCTTATGATTTATATTTTTGCTGTCATACTTAGAATTTAATTTAAAAACCTAGTGTTATTAACTAAGAATTTTGGATTGAAACGTTAATCTAGACGGTTAGGCACTTTGATCATTCCTTCTGTTCCCTTATGTTCTCTTACATGTCTCCTTTTGTGTTTATCTCTTCTATAGGAACAGTGATTGTTCATTTATTTATTCTATGCAACTCTGTGTTTTTTTATTTTCACAAAATAAAGCAATGTCTGTTTTAACTTCATTTTTGGGCAACATACTAAGGATGAGGATTGCCATTGGCCCCGTTATCTGGATGCTTGGGTAATGGACCAGTTTGTTTTCCAAAAATAAGCTAATGGATAGGTAGATGTGTGCAACTTTGAAACTCATTGTCAGTTTCTGGCAAGCTTTGACAAGTGCTTTAATAAGGAAGCTCCTTTTTCTATCCCACTGTTTGGTACTCTGACTCTGAACATGAAGGCTACAATTCAGAGCACATACCCCTCCCAGAGATCATTCTGCCCAAGCACACACCCCTCCCAGAGATCATTCTGCCCTCTTGTGAAATATCCATAATATTTCATTGGTGGGGAGAAGCCAGTACACTATTGCCAAATGTCCTTCATCTCCCAACCCTACATACATTTTTCAGCTCAGTTTGTTTTCTACAAGTTGTTTCTACATCGTTGTAGAACGATGGTAGAAAGAGAAAAGCAAAGAAGATAATGGTTCAGTGGTTCATGTGAGTGAAACCAGGTGGAACCTGTAATAGGCTTCACAGATGAGCCATTACAGTGAAGAAGGGATATTCAGATTTCTGAATGTTACAGGCATTGACTGCGCAGGGGCTGGCAGGAAGGAAAGTACTAAGTGTCTTCTACTGAGTCCCCTTTGGGGAGAGAGTTTGGTGCCTCCTCTTTCCAGCTCCATCTGATCCACAGAGATTCTGTCTAGACTTTGACAAGAAATTATCTGTTTTGGTGAGTTTCCATTTTTTCTGTGTCTTCATAGGCCCAGGAGTCGGAATAAGACATAATAGTGGTTGCTGACTCTTTGTTAATTAGTGATTCATTAGCTCTCCTTTGAGTTTGTTATTTTATGTGTCAAATAATGTATGCTGTTTTGAAAGAAATCAAATAATACAGGAGTGTATTAAGTACAAAGCTAGTTTCTTGCCACACTATTCACTTGCTCCCTGCCCTTCTTTTCAAACCACTCTTTTTTAAAAACTATTTTTTAGATTTATTTTTCATTGCAGTAGCACTGGTTTATAACATTATATGTTTCATGTCTCCAACATTATATTTCTACTTCTATGTACCCTACAGCATGCTCTCCACCAAAATTTAGTTTCCATCTATCACCATACAGTTGATCCCCTTTACCTGTGTAGTCTTCCTTCTGCCCCTGCCCCTCTGGTAACCCCTACTCTGTTCTCTGTTTATCTATCTTTTTGTTTCTGTTTTGTTTTTTCCAACCCACTCATAATGGCATGGAGTTCACTGTGTAGCCTTCCAGAGCTCTTCATGTCCTCATACACACACATATATGAATATTTATATTTTACATGAATATTCATGTATTCAAAGCACATATGTGCAAATACATATTTTATATATATATACACATAATATAATTTTTTAATAGTGTCTTTGGCATCTTTCCATACCAGAGACCTATCACGTTCTTTCAAAATGCTGCCTAGCATTCCAGGTGTGAAGGAGTATACCATAAATTATTGACTTCTGTTCTGTTGAAGGACACTGCAGTTGTCTTGATTTTTCACAATATAAATGAGACCTCTGTGAACATGTATGCATATTTGCCCCTACACATGGGTGAGTATTTCTGGAGGTAGAAAAGGGACCAGTGCACATGATACATTCTGATAAGTATTGCCATATTCTTCTCCAGAAAAGTTGTAATAATTCACTCCATTACCAGCGGGGTATGAAACTGCCCTTTCTCCCCATATCCTTGCCAATGCTGGATATTATTGATTAAAATAAAATTTAAATTCCTCCAGTCTTATTCTAGTTACCATTTTAAACTAGAAGCTATTATACCTACTTTCATAATATTGTTTTCTCTTGCTGAGTTGTCTTCCCTTATCTGTCCTAAAATCCCAGTTAAATATATACCTACCATACAACCTGAAGTCCTACCCCTAGGTTTTACCCAAGGAAAACAAAAACCTGTGTTCACATAAAAATCTGTATGCAAATATTTATAGCAGTTTTATTTGTAATTTCCAAAAACTAGAAACCACCCAAATTGCACTCAATGGAATTAATGGATACACAAATTCTGATACATCCATGAAATGGAATACTACTCAGCAATAAATTGGAACAAATTACCAATACATGCAGTAACATAGATGAATAAGTTATACTCTGAATAAGGAAATGAGACTAAATAATATAAGATTTCAAGAGAAATATTCAGAATAATTTCTGCTTTGGGATTCTGAAGGCCAGCAAAATAACAAAATTTAAAATATAATATATATAAAGCAATAATTACATAAATCATATTATTCACAAATGTCAGTTAACAAAAATGTATTTGGGGAGACCTTTTCAAACACTTCCTCAGAAGAAATAACTATTTTAAATGTTTATGAAAATGATTTTAGTTCCAGTTGCTCTACATGTGCAAAGGGTAGTAGTAAAAAAGTAGTAGATCCATGTGTGACCAAACTTTATTTATATTACAATATTTATTTTCTGTTTTCTAACAGATCTTTGAGAGAGCCTTACATGGGATTTCACAAACCTGCCGGCTTCTCTTAAGTTATTCTCACCAATATAAATGTAGTCAGCAATATCTATGTGTGTGCTGGAGGGTCAGCTTTGCTAGTGTACAGAATCACTTTGGGGGGCTCTCACTAGGGATTCAAATGAAAAGCTTCATGTGATCTAATGTTCTGGGGGAAAAACCACCCAACTCAAAGTAGTGGCAAATACAGGCAAATATTAAGTGGCTTCTTAAGATTACAGTACTCTAAATGACAACACACTGAATTAGTGAATGGTTTTCCTGAAAAATCCAATATTAAGAGGGAACATTCCCAAAGGAATGCACTAACATTAATTAATTCTAAGAAGGAAAGAAAACCGTGAATTAAAATTCAAATTTCACACTCGCCCTTTACCTTTCTAAGGATGTTTACACTCCAGAGGGTTTTGATGTCATGGGTTCAATGTCACATATATCTTCATAAGGAAACCTGCTTGGGCCACAGAAAAAAAATCAGGAGGCGACTTAGCTTATGTGTGTGGTAGCCTTGGAGACCAGAACTATGCCAGCTTTAGCTTTTGGTCTTGTTTCATAAAATGCACTTATTTCCAAGAGTGTTTGTTTACAAGTGAATCCCCCCCCCCCCGATACACACATAAACATGTACACACACACACACGCACACACACACAATTACAGCCATGTGCCTGCCTCCATCATCCTCAAGTCACTTCTCTCTGGGCCTCTGTTTCTTCATCGGGTGTGGCATGGACATGGGGTGAATGCTAGGGCATTTCCCCCAGCTTTAAGATTTTAAGATAAAAAGTTCATACATTATACGTGAAAGAAATCCAAACAGATTTCCTTCTTAAAAGAAGTTCAAATCTTGGAGAAATGAAATTTATTTGGCTTTTGTTCTTTTGCTATTTTTCTTTTTTTTTAAACATTTTTTATTGATTTATAATCATTTTACAATGTTGTGTCAAATTCCAGTGTTCAGCACAATTTTTCAGTCATTCATGGACATATACACACTCATTGTCACATTTTTTTCTCTGTGAGTTATCATAACATTTTGTGTATATTTCCCTGTGCTATACAGTATGATCTTGTTTATCTATTCTACAGGGATAGACTGGGATTTCAAAATTCTTTTGCTATTTTTCGTGCACACAGATGCTTTCCTTTTTGTCCTCGGTTTTGTTAGAATGTTTTCTGGAATCCTTTATGTGGACCCCAAAGACACTAACAAATGGGCATTTTTTTTTTAAAGTGAGTTACAGAATAGTATTAAAAGTTCATTTCACAATATGTATTCTCTAACCCTATGTGTGTGCCAGCCCTCAGGCTTTGGGGGGTGGAAAGCATCAAGACTAAATGTAGTCCATGGCTGGGGATTTGAAACCAGAGCAAAGTGTGCTCCTCTTCCTCATTCTGGATTTAGCCTCTACTTCCCCATTTTAAACTCTCAGCAAAGCTCCCCGTGGCAGCAAGGGTAAAGTTGGCCAGAGAGGACAAAACAAGGGTTGGCAAGCATGTCAAGATGACTCATTTCAAAAGTGCCAGCCACAGAAGGCAGAAACCACCACGGGGTAGGCGGTGAGACTGCTGGCTAGGTACCACCACCTACCAGAGTCCCAGCCTCATTACCCCACCCAGGCATCTGAACCAAATAAAGCCATGTTCCTGTTGAGCCTATTTGCAGACAAGAGAGAGATGGGGAAGTAGCCAAGTAGTAGAAAGACTCAACATGAAATAAGCACAACCTATTACTTCTCAACACAACTGTTACTTTTCTTTGAACACTATTATGACACATTTGGGGACAATCCAAAGAACAAACATATTTTGGGAGCATTCTCTTTAGCGGCAGTATGGTGGAGTAGACAGAATCTGGACTGTAGAATCCAGGACTTGGATTTAGGTGCTGACTCCTTATGTAATGGCTGTGAGACCCTGGGCAAGAGACTTAATCTCTCTGAGCCACAGTTTCCTCAAGTGTGAAATGAGGGGAAATGTTGGTCATTCTGAAGGCTTGTTGGGAGGATTGAAAAACAATACATGTTCCTCTTCTTCTTTTTCCTCTTCTTCCCATACTCTTTCCTCTTTCTTTTCCCTTCCTTCTTGTACGATTTGGTGTGAAAATCATCAGAGCAAGGTAGCCATCTATACCTCAGGGTAAAGAGGGCTGAGGAGGACCAGAATAAGGAGATGAAGGCCAGACACGGAGAGGAGGGCACACATTTAGAAGGGCTGCCTGGCACAGAGAATCAGACTCTGCATGGTGTGAGGAGAGTAACTGAGCCCAGCGAGGAAAGCAGGAATGGTCAGTAACTGTTGGGGACATGTAAAAACGACGTAAGGGACTCATACTGGTCAGATCGGGGATGGCTGGAGCACCAACATAAATAATAGAAATGGATTAAAATGTATTGAATTAAAATGTGTCGAATAGGAAACTGACTCCGTTTTGATACAAATAAACTGAAAGCTGGATGAGGAATTGGGCATTTACAATAATCAAAACCAAGTGAAGGGACTTTCTTAAAAAAAAAATGACTGGCCTGTAATCTCAAAGTCATGAAAGTCAAAGAAACACTGAGAAATTGTTTCAGGGTAAATAAGACTAAAGACATGTGACATCTAAATGCAATGCAAGACTTTCGACTAGATCCTTTTGCTCTAAAGGGCATTTTTGAGACATTTGGTAAAAGTTGAATGGATCTGAGGATTAGATGGAAATAATGTATCAGTATTAATTTCCTGAATGTGATGGTTTTATGCTAATTATGATGGAGAATGTCCTTGTTTGTAGAAATTATACACTAAAGTACTCCCGGGTAATGGAGGATTAGGTCAGCAACCTCCTCTCAAATAGTTTAGGGGAAGGAGAAAGTCTTTGTGCTGTATTTGCAGATTTTCTGTAAATTAGAGGTTGTTTCAAAATAAAAGGAAAATAATACATGTTAGGTGCCTGGCATTGTAGTAAAGAATATTCTGGGTCCCATTTCCCATCCCATGCATCCATTCTGCAGCTGCTGTGAGTGTAGGAGCCGTTGTGCCCAGAGACATTTGAGCAATTCACTCTACGTCCCAGGCCCCTAACCTCCCACTTTGGGTTGGTGGTGGTGACCAGTGCCTGGCTGGTGCACTAGCACTGGCACAAGGGGTACCATAGTCCCACCTCTTGCCTCAAAGTGGGATAGCAGGACAACTTGTAATGTGACCCCTCCAGAACGCCCTGTGTATCAGGCCAAGAATTGATCTGAGCCTTCATCCTTAGTTGACTCCTTCTGCCTCCCTATCTCCCTTACAGGCTTTTCCTAAGAGCACGCTCTCGAAAGTCATGTGCACCTGAGCTCCTGTCTGGGGCTCAGCTTCCAGGGAATCTCAACAAAGACAATCACACACCAGCTCAATAAATGATGGCTATGTTAGCATCAATGACAATACCGTTAGATGCAATAATAGTGCATGTGTTACAGACCTGGATACACTCATTTTATGGATATGTTGAACTTAAAGTCTCCTAACATCCTTATTTCTGCTAAACTGTATTATTTTCATATGGGAAATTCACCTTCTCACCAAAAACTAAAGTAGAACTCTGAAAAGTGCTCACTTTAGGATTCCACTTGTGGAATTCTCCCAAAAAACAGTTAGACACTGGAGTGAGGCTGTTGGTCTGACTAAACTTGTTCCATTTCACCCCTTCCAGGGAGTCCTTGTGGATTTCCTTTCGCAGGTGTGTTGCTGAGGCTATGGTTTAGATAAGATTTAGGAATTCCAATTTTCTGGTGCCTTAGTAGCAGTGGTTCCCAGTGAGGGTAATTAATGCTTCCATGTTTGACTGTCTCAGTTGCTGGGGTGGGCTGCTGCATTTCACATCCTGCGGTGCATGGGGCATCACACACAGTGAAGGATCATCCCAAATTCAGCATCCAGACACAACTATCAACTGTCCTGCTGGATATTCAGGGAGGTGAAAAACCAGTCTGTATATATCCAAGCCAAGACCCTCTACCATCTTCCAAATATTTTTACACTGAATTTTCCAGGAAAACAACAATCATGTAAATACAGGGGTAATTAAACTTTGTGCTGATTAGAGCTATACCAAGAGTTTTCCCCCATTTTGGAAAAAGCACATTACTGACAGCAATACTGCTTTGTGGTGTTTGAGTCACCCATACAACACACCTGTTGCAGTCTGCTTGTGTAGGTGTTACATAGTCACAATGATTCGTCCTGCAAGTGCCAACAGCTGTTTCATTATGTTCTCAGGTGTAATTGTGTCCAGGTATTTGCATATTTACATGATGCTGTTTTATGTATTGTGTTTTTTTTATTTCTCCTTTATATAACAGTTGGGACATTTTATTGACTTCTAAAAATGAGAAAGTTGATGGATTATAGGCAGCATTATAAAATATTTGTTCCAGAGAAAGATGGCATTGGATCTGATAGATCTGGAACACTTGTCTGAGAGGAACATGGTATGGATATTTGTTTGTTAGAGTTTAATTCATTCTTGTATTCAACAAATGCTTATAAAATACTTCCTGAGAATAAGGCACCAAAGAGGAGGCAAAGAGGAACACACTAGACTCCTAGCTCTAAAGGAACCCTTATCCTCAGTGAAGTCACAATCTAGTGAGAAAGGGCGCATCTTTAGCAGGGGAGATAAAATTTTAGACAACTAGAATGTAATGTAGAGTATGACAAAGCTTCTAAGAGAAATACAAACAGCATGCTTTGAAAATTCAGGGAAGGGAGTGGTTACTTTTGGCCAGATCAGGGTAGGCTTGGTGCAAACCTGGCCTTTGAATTGGGCTGTAGTAGGAGTGGATTCATGGGGAGGAGGAGTCTGTGCCTAACAGGTCAAGAGTGGCTCAGTGATTTCCACAGTTGGGTTGCTCTTTGTAACTGCATAGGCTGATGCGCCTGGCTTGCTTTCCATACTTTTAGAGAGCAAATAGCTAAGCACCTTGACAGCCAGCACAACAAATGCATGTCATAATAAGCAATTATTGATCAGGGAGACATTTTTATGGTGTTTTGGGAGTAACTGAATTATATGCACTGATGTGTTTGAATTTTAATTGTTTACCAGTTCACTGGGAGTAAAATATGGAGTAATAAAACAGATGATACCCCATTCCTTGATATCCCAGCTCTCCTTGAGCACGACCTTCCTTCAGAATTACCTTAATCACCCAGGATGAAAGACAAAGTCTAAGGGCTTTTATGACGCTGCCCATAACACCCATGAAATGTTTCACTGTCACTGTGGATAATACACCAAGAATAAATAGCATGTAAACAAGTTTAATTACTTAAGAGTTCAACTTTCTACCAAGACACCAAGCACGTTCTTAAGTTAATCTCTTTTTAGTTCATTAAAGAAAATGACAGAAGAAATAATGCTTAAAATATTTACTATCACCCGAAGGATGCCAGCAAACAACAATCCATACAAAATTGTCAAAATATATGGAAATGAGATGAGATAAACAAGCAACCATGGCACCATTCTGTTCATTAGATTAATGGTCATTTTCAAATGCAATGAAGAGAAAAGCACTGTGATTTTTAGAGCAAGGACACCAAACTGTGCTATAGACGGGAGAGAGAGAGCATTGAATTCATTGAAGACATCTTCCAGTCTAAGTAATAGACAAACATCTCAAGTAGGAAAATACATTTTTCCCAAAAGGAGAACATGGATTTTGTGTTTCTGTGTCATTTAATCTTTCCCTGTTAAGTTAAAAAATAAAACTTTCCTCTATCCTTCATGGGCAGCAGTATTTGTCTGATTTAAAAGTCTCAATTATAGAACCTGAGTGGCAAATGTCCTATAGAATTATGAGAGTGGGAGGGAACACAAGTGGCCATTACTCCACTCCCCTGCCCCCTAAGTGGGATTCAAAGCCATTATCACAGAGAGCAAGGGCATAAAAGACTACCCCTAGATATTATAGAGAAATGTAATATCAGCAAGGAGATAATTGAGGAATAAAAGAGCTAACTAAATCAGCATTTGACTGTATGGTTATGGATGACAAAGGCATGTCCATAGAAAGCAAAGTGGCTTCATTAAACACAGTCCTCCAGAGGAAAGTAGTTTTTCCCCTTTTGATGCATTAAAATATATGAGATGGAATTTGGGGTTCATTCCTTTGACAGACTAATATAAGTGCTTTTTCTGAAGTCTTCAGAAGATCTTATTTCACTTGAAAGGGATAGTTTGTATAGGTTGAACTGGAACTAGATAAGCTCTAAAGTATGTCTTATGATTTTCCAAATCTTATTTTTTTCCATGAATATGTGTTTTTTAGTGTCTATGATGTGAAATCTACTCTTAACCATTAAATTTAAAGAAATCTTCAACAACACTGAGTTGTCCCTTTTTTTTTTCCTTTGTGTGGAGTATCTTACTCACTGGTTTAATTTAGGTTATTTGTCAATTAACAGGCACAATTCAGCCATATTCTGTAATACTGTTTAATAAACATAATGAGTAGTAGCTGATATCTATTGAGTTATTGCCACAAGCCAAGAAATCTAAGTATTTTACATATGTTAATTTGTTTATTGTATGCAATAGAACTGATGAGGTAGGTATTATTCTAATTCCTGTTTTTCTGATAAGGAAACTGAGGCACAATGAAATAGAGTAATTTGCTTTAGGTCACACAGTTTATAATCTGTGGAGCCAGGACCTGAATGCCTTTACTCCTCCTCCACAGAGTCTGCCATTCTGTAAAACAATACAATAAATCATAGCAAAGTAACAGAGCTTACATTTGATGAGTATTAAATGTAGGCATTATCCTAATTAATGCCAGGCACAATCCTAAACTTCTATCCATTGATTTTGAGGTAATTACAATTTGTTCTTTTTAGATTACAGTTCTCTGTGTTTGGACAAATGCATGCTGTTGTGTAACCACTGCTACAATTGAGATGTAGAACAGCTCTGACACTCCCCCAATTCTCCCGTGCCTTTTTGTAGTCAGCCCCTTTCTCCACGGCCAGACCCTGGCAACCATGGATCTCTTTTCTGTCCCTATACCTTTGCCTTTTCCAGACTGTTATATAAATAGAATTCATGCAGTTATTTTCACCACTCCCCCCAAACCCCCCACCGACTTCTTTCATTTAGTGTTGAATACTTGCTGTGAGCCACTGTGCATAACCCAACACTTCACCCCTCCCAAAAAGTTACAATCTGTATCAGATTATTGCTAGTATCTCTCTTACAGTTCCTGCTTTATCTTTCTGTCATTTGATCTGCCTAAAAAATCCTAACGTCATTTCATGTCCCTTTACCAGCTTGTTCAATGGTTTTCTAATGATGTGGGAAATCAAACAAAATGGGTGTGTATTTGTGTGGTTGAGTTTGCAGCATGTTTTCCAGGAAGCCTTTGAGTCGTAAAAATTGGGAATACACATATTGATTTCTGTAGTTATTCTTTGACAACTTAAATCTGTTGCCTTTTTAGTAATGGTCTAATTTCTTTCTCCAGTGACAGCGCTAGACCTTTTATTAAGTCCTTCCCATAGCAACACATTCTTTTACTGGAGTATAGTTAATTTACAATATTGTGTTAGTCTCAAGTGTACAGCAAAGTGATATATATTTTTTCAGATTATTTTCCATTATAGGTTATTATGGGATGTTGAATATAGTTGCCTGTGCTATACAGTAAATCCTTGTTGCTTATCTATTTTATACATACTAGTTTGCATCTGTTAATCCCATACTCTTAATTTACCCCTCCCCCTACCTTTCCCCTTCGGTAACCATAAGTTTGTTTTCTATAATTGTGAGTCTGTTTCTGTTTTGTATGTAGATTCATTTGCACTTTTTCTAGATTCCACATATGTGTGATATCATGTATTTTTTGCAGCACATTTTTTAAGCATAATTTTAATGGTGTGCAGAGAATGGCAGTGGAGGATGGTAGCAAAAGATATTTGGTACATAAATCACTTATTTCTATTTTTTCTTAACCATGTTTCGCCTCTTTAATTCATTACTAAGAACATTGATGTGGAGATTAAATGTTTTCCTCTATTTTTATCTTCAAACGACCTTTATTTGCTGCTTCTGCACTTCGCTAGATTTATGCCAGCCTCTTACAGTAGGGTCATAGTTTAGCTCCAGCTTGGAGCCAAATGCCCCATAGCTGAAATGACCACACCTCTGAAGTGGCATTTTTCCAGGCTACTCCTGCCTTTAATAATGAGCCAGCCAGGAGGCAAGTTTGTACCTCATTACAACAGAGCCTTGTATTAGGACTGGTGCATAATTAGTTGAGAAGAATTACAACTGGTCCTCTCTTCGCAAGATCTTTCAACACCCCATCTAAACTTAAGCCATTACTTTTATTTTTAATCTAATGATTTTGCCCCCAACCCCTCTCTCTTTCCTACTAATAACAACAATGAAAGAAACCAAGGAAGTTCGGAGATTTGCGGCTTTAAGAAGACTGGATCCCGAAAAGATTTTCACAAGACGCTTCAGAAACAGACGTTTGAGTCAGAAACCTTGGAGTGCAGTGAACCCCGCGCTCAGGTATTTCCTATCAACAAACATAGTTACCAGGTTACGGGACTGTTCTGCCATGGCAGGCTGTCGATTTTTTTAAAACTAATAAGAAGTCCAGACCCATAGAATATCAGAGTAGGAGGAACTCTACTGATTGAGTCAGTGTATTTTTTTTTAATTCGTTTGTAGCTATAGAAATCGGTGTTCGCTTTAAAACCCAGAAGCCTAATAATTAAAATAGATTAAAATGGAGGGGCTTTAATTGGGGGGAGGGGGAGGGGGATTGGGCCCGCCCCTATAACGATTCCAGCCCAGATTGAGAGGTGACCCCTACTCCCCCAGCCTAAGGCAGGCTGCAGAATGATTAAAAGCTCCACCCTGAGACAGACTGCCTGGGTTCTCTTTGTGATTCTACCACATACTAACTCTGTAATCTCAGACAGGATAACTCAATTCTCTGGGCTTCAGTTTCCTCTCCTGGAAAACAAGGATGATAAAAGTACCTAGCTCATGAAGCTATTTGAGTATTGAATGCATTTAGGACAATGCCAGTTCACACTTTGTGCCCAATAAATGTTGGCTACTGTCGTTATTATTACTATTATTATTATTATTATTATTATTATTATTATTATTATTATTATTATTATTACAGAGCAGTTACAGTTTAAAAGTCAGCATTCTATACACCTGAGTTCATGGCAGCATTATTCACAGTAGCCAAAAGTGGAATCAAGCAAGTGTCTCTGGACAGATGAATGGATAAACAAAATGTGGCATACACGTACAGTGGACTATTATTCCGCCTTAAAAGAGGGGGAAGTTCTGACACATGCTACAGCATGGGTGAAGATGATATGCTAAGTGAAATAAGCCAGTTACTGAAGAACCAATACTGTATGATTCCTCTTATTTGAGGTATCTAGAATGGTCAGATTCATAGATGCATAAAGTAAAATGGTGGTTGCCAGGGGCTGGGGAGAGGTGGGATTGGAGCGTTTTTATTTAGTGGGTATAGAGTTTCAATTTTACAGAATGAAAAGAGTTCTGGAATTGATTGCACAACAGTGTGAATATACTGGACACTGCTGAGCTGTACACTAAAAAATTGTTTAAGATGGTAAATTTTATGTTACATATATACTTACCACAATTAAAAAAAAATTTAAAAGCCAGTTCTCTAGTCCAACCTGTCCATTTTATAGGTGAGAAAAATAAAACATAAAGGAAGAAATTTGTCCAAGTTTGCACAGGACTTCTTCTAAACTAGTATAGTTTTCAGCTTGCAGGTACCCTCATAACACAAGCATCTCACCATGCTGAACATGTCTGGAGGTTTTAAATAATACCTATTTTTCAAGCTACACTCAGGCTGACTACTTCATCTTATGTCTGTAGAGGAATTGGTCATCAATTCCAGTGCTAAATCTGGTGGGCTTACTGAAGCATAGGATATCTGTATGCTGTACCCTGTTCAGTGAGAGATTTAAGGGATTTTTTCAGCAGTAATTTTTTACTAAATTCAGTTTTCCTCATGTAGATGACCAACTAAACTTCCTTGTATCAGTCAGACTATCACTAGATACTTCCACAGAAGAAATTTAATGTAGGGAATTGGTTAAACAGATTTTGGAGGACTGAGAGGACCAAAAAAGGAAAACTGAAGTCATACAGAAATTGTAACTGCAAGAAACAGCACACCACCCTAGGGCTGTGGTCTCTGACAGTGGTTCTTAAACTGAAGCTTTATCAGAACCCCCTGAAGGGTTTGTTTGAACACAGATTGTTAGTCCCCCTCCAGAGTTTCTGATTTCCTGGATGTGGAGTGGGGCTTGAGAATTTGCTTTTCGAATTAGCATTTCCCAGGAGATGCTGGTATTGCTGGTCCCAGGACCATGTTTGAGAACCATGGTGGGTCTTGCAGGGGGAGCTTGGAGTTGTCAGAATCTAGAAGCTCAGAAGAGGGGCCTTCGAGTGGGGACTCCAATATCTGAGGAGAGGGCGTGGTCTAGCTAGTGGTGGTGTCAGAGGAAAGATCTCATAGAGGCTGGGAGTCTGGACTCAGACCTAGGAGAAGGAATTGCCCAGTTGGTGCTCGTACCTCCAGGGAACATAAGAAGAAGGTTGTTCTGGAGATGCCAGAAGAAACTGAAGGCTGGAACCAGCTGCCACTACTGAGGTGAGAGGAGCTGCAGGCAGAGAGGAAGGGGCCAGTCCCTTCTCTCTCCAGCCCTCCAGTCTCCCTGGAGCGCTCCCCACTGGCAGATCCTAAAGGGAAAAGTAGCAGAGCAAAAATGCCATTCGCTGAGTTGCAGACACCGAATCACAGAGCAGAGTATACAGGGGTGAATTCAAAAGGTGAACGACCAGCACACCCAAAAAGCACACTCCCCCCTCCAGCCCACTAACAGAGCACTCAGCCATTGGCTGGGTTTCACAGCCAAGCTATACAAAAGATGTGTGTTTTTAAGTATTAGACTAATACTCCTCAGGGAGAGATCCTCAGACTAGCAACATCTTCCCTGTCAGTCATTCTTATGCAGCTTATTGAGTGGAATTGTGAGGCCAAATGCCTGAATTTACGTAAGTTAAATGCATGTATGATGTGACTCCATGATACACATGTATTTCATAAAAATTAGATCATATCATGTGCACTATTGTATAGCATCCTTTTTCTTATCAACAAGACAATATTATATGACCATCTTTCTCTTCTGATTACATCACCGTTTGTTTGTTTGTTTTAATGGCTGCTTAACATTTCATTGTATGAAAGTTCCAAAATCTCTTAATCTCAAACGTTTCTTTTTTGGGGGGCATTTAGGTTTCTATAATTTTGTTATTGCAAACAATGTTCCAGAGATACTCTTGTCCTCACATCTTTACTCATTTGTCTAGTTGTGGTCTTAGAATTAATTCTGGAGATAGATACAGACATCGATATTCGGATGTATATATATATAGAGAGAGAGAGATAGATATATCTTTACATCCTTCTGAAGTGTCTTAGGAAATCTAGTTCATTTTCCCAGTAATCTTATAAATTCTAAGACGAACGAAAGTATTAATATTGATTATTGCTAACACATGCAGTTTAGGTAAAATTTATGATCTAGGAGAGTAGGACTTTTATGAGGTATACTGATGTCACCAAAAATATGTATTATAGAGATATTGTACAGCAGTATGTCCATTGATTAGAACTTAGAGAATAACATTTTACCATGAATTTTACAGGTGCTTATAATAGATCCATCTATATTCTTACAACATATTATTGATTTTGTTATATATTTTTTGCCAAGTCTGTAGTTAGGTATCCAGCTCCCAATTTCCAAGATACGTCTAACGGAATAAACCATCCACTTTGTGACTGAAATAAAAGCATTTTTTTCCAAACCCACTGCAGCTGAGTGAATACTGGTTGAATAGCAAATTCCTTTTTTTTGTTTTTCCTGGTGCTTATTCCTATAACTGTTATTTAAGTCCTGTAGGTAAGTGTCTCATGCTCACATCTCAGTGTTTGGAAACATACTACTGTTCAGCTTTGGAGTTTATATAAAGTTTAATTTGAACAGTTCCTCACAGAGCCTTATTTTCCAGTTTCAAAAACGAAGTTCCAGAGTTGAGATTAGGTTGAGGTCCCTTTATTCCCCAGGCCTCTCTCCTTTTCCTTACACCTTATTCCAGTCCCATTCTGCTTGAGCACGAGATATGATGCGGTTCATATGAGGCTTTGCTCCCAATCTCCAGAAAAGAACATGCCCCCAGATAATAGCAATACAGTACTGTTTTCAAGCTTTTCCTCAAGAACAGGTGTAGCTACACCTGATGAGTAATGACCTGCTTCCAGGCGGGAAGGAGACATGTCATTTTAGGATACTCAGTCCAGGAAGCTATGATGTCATTCTTGTCAGAAACTCCTTGAGGCCAGATTCTGTAATCTCATGTTGGAGCAGTCTTGAGACATCCCAGATCCTTTAGTTCTCATTTTAGACCCATGGTCTCTCTCACCAAGATGTGTCTTTTGTCACAGGCCGGGCCCCGCCACTTAAACGTGCTGTGCGATGTATCTGGGAAAGGCCCCATCACTGCCTGTGACTTCGACCTGCGCAGCCTGCAGCCTGACCCGCGGCTGGAAAACCTCCTGCAACAAGTGAGTGCTGAGGACTTCGAGAAGCAGAACGAGGAGGCCCGGAGGACCAACCGGCAGGCTGAGCTCTTCGCCCTTTACCCATCAGTGGACGAGGTGAGTGCAGCCATCCCCATGCTGGAGAGTTTCAGTGAAGACACAGAGAGTCTTCAGGAAAATAGCATGGCTCATTATTCCTGGGCAGCGACGTCAAGATGCTTACTCATATGACTTCTGGGTTGTTCTTTTCACTCAGGCAAGCCTGTGTAACAGCAGAGCAAGTTACTGATCAATCAAACAAATGAGGTTCATTAATAGCAACTAGGATTTTCATAGCACTTTACAAAACACTTTCACTGATACCATCTCATTTAATCCTCAAGACATTCTGAAAGTCTACATGCAGTAATCCTACTCAGCCAGTTAAGCCATTCAGTTCTTTAAAGGTATATTTTGCCAAGACATATATTACTTAAACCTTGATGTTCATTAGTGCTTTAAGATTTGTTTTTGATTGTCTCTATGAACAAGAGAGACCTGCTTTGAAAACGTTTCAGTCTAAAATAATCATAGTCTTGCTTCCAATGCAGAGAACACCCAGATATTGATTGTCCACTCTCTATATTGGAGCTGACCCAGAACAATTTGACTGAGGCTTTGCCTCTAGTCACTCCCTGGACACTTTGGATGCGATGGGGGATGAGCGTTATTCAAGCCTATTTAGGCTCCTTATACTTCATACAAGGCTCTTAGTCTTCCCTTCTGCATGTCAGAATATCTACACTTCTGGGTCTTGCCAGAAACTGATTACCATAATCTCTTTGCTGTCCACATTTTATTAAAAGTTGAGTTGCAAGAAATAAGATTTGGGGAAATTTTGCATAAAATATACACCATCCATCCATGCCTCTAAATATTTGAAATGTGGCCTTTCGATCAATCAAAACCATCCAGGAGCCTGATTTTCACACCTTGCGAAAACCCCACCCCTGTGAATTGTCTCTGGACTTGCCCTTCGATGAGTTTGTTTGTCACTGGTCAGCAAAAAGGACAATAAGAGAGACAGCAGTCAGGAGGCATGATGTGTCCACTGTACAAATATTATTGAGACCATTGACCTAGTCATCATCCAGCACCTGCCTCATGAAGATCTGAAAAGAGCTGGTCCCTCAGGTCTTTGGACAAAAGAGAATTGTACTCTCACTGAGAAAATTTGTATGCTTAGAGATTGTGCACATCTTATAATTGACTCTAATTACTGAGAGGCAAATTTCTATTCACTTCTGCTAAATCTGGTGGCTGACTTATCAGTGTCTTGAATTTACTTCAGCTTTCTTCTCATTTTTATTTTCAAACCGCCTTGGATTTTCTCATCTACTTATTTTACTTGTAGTGGCCTCAAAACACCCCCCCTTTTTTTTTTAATTGTCAAGGGCCTCAAATCCTTTTTCAAATGAGGTAGATTTAAAATAAAAGTGAACAACATGGGCAGTGTTATCTCCATTCTTCAGATTGCAAAGTAAAAATCAGAGAGGTTAAGTAACTTGTTCAAGATTCAACAGACAAATTGAATTATAGAATGGGGACTCCCAACCCATTAACTCCAAATTTCATGTTTTCCTGTTTATTTATCTATATATGACTACCTGGTATTTTAGCACATATCACAGAAATCCAAAGAGGACATAAACAATTACATCTTACAACTTCTCAGTTTCCATCTACAACTTTAAAATTTTTCACCAACTTTGTCAAGAAATATTAAATCTGACTGATTTGACCTTCACTTGCATTCGTCTTTCTCCCAGTTTCACGATGGAGGTGCCAGTAGGTAATGAAAAGATCCAAAATGGACACCAGAAGGGAGAAAACAATTAAAGGGTGAGAAGAATAAAATTCCAGTGAGGCATCAGCTCATTACATTCTCCCTCATGAGAGTAAATGGGCAGATACCCAGTCTTGAATTGATTACAAGGATGAATCATAGACTGTGTTGAAGGAATTTTGTTTTATGGTCTTTGAACAGCACAGAAACTGAGTTGAGCCTGAATGTTATAATCTAGCAGAAGTCCTAATGGGGCCTGCCTTACTGAGTGGGGAGGAATGCTTTGTAATTAGTGTATAGGTTATTTGGAAATTGGTAAGTCTAAATGCTTTAGGGCTTCTATAGCCCTTTAGTATGCTGAAGCTGTACACATAGAAATTGCATTTGTACTTGTAATTTGTACTTTCTCCAAAGAAAGTCCTGTGGAAAACAGGTAAATTTCTGGCCTACCATGTAATGATTACAAATGCTGATTTTTTTGACAACGCATTAATGAAATTATTTTATATTATCATTACTTTATTTCCTGGTGAGGAAAGTTAGAAGAGAGGTGAAATACTGTATCCAAATTATGACTGAGTCTACAGGAGAGGCAAAAGTAAAGCTCAAGCACCAAGCTTCTACAAGGTGAGCTCTTTCCCAGATTCACTAATTCTATAAAAGGCATCCTGTGTGCTAATCCCTAAGAAAGGTGCCACTATACTCCAAATCATAGAGGAGTTTGCCTTAGGACTCTTTTGGTTGCAAATGGTAGAACCTAACTAAAAACCAATTTCAAAAAATGGTGGGGACTTACTGCTTTCATACTGAAGTCACAAGTAAGCAGATGTAGAGTTGGCCTCAGGATCCATTGGGTCAACTAATAGGAGAACATCCTCTCTCATATTCCCTCTGTGTGTGTGTGTGTGTGTCACTGTAATTATCTATCTCCCAGGAAGATGAAGACCACAGGCATCCACTAAAACTTCACATTTCCTCTTCTGCTTCTTTGGCAGTTTGTTCCTATTTCAGATAACTGTAAAGGCACAAGAAATTCCTGCAGGTTACAGGAGACTTAGGAAATACATGAATATGTAGACCTTGTTTGGATCCCGATTTAACAAACTAACTATACAAAAATTGAGACAGCTGGGGAAGTTTGGAACTGACTACATACTTTATGACAATAGGAAATTATTGTTCATTTTTTAGGAGTAATAATGGTATTCGTTATGTGTTTTTAAAAGTCCTTACCTTTTGGAGATCTCTACTGAAATAGTCACAGATGAAATTATGTGATATCTGGGGTTGTGCATCTAAGCAATACCGCATTGAGTTGGGGAGCTAGCAAGTGGGAGTATAGATGAAAGCAGGTTGCCCACAACTTCAGAACTGTTGAAGCTAGATGGTGGGTAAAGATGGCTCATTCCATATTCTCTCTGCTTTTGTATATGTTTACAATTTTCCATGTGAAAAACTTTTTTAAAAAGGACCCCAAAGGTTTGACTCCAGAACAAAGGTAGTCTTAGAAACCCGTGAGTGTCTTTATGTTGAGGTTGCTTTCCAGTAAGGGGCCCCTTCCTTTTCAGATGTGTCTTTTCTGATCACCCTGAAAATTTCAGCTCGCTTTGAGGGGCTTCAGCTCAGTGTAGGCGTCAGAACAGTGCCTCCTCTGAAACAAACTCAGCAATTCCACCCAGCAAGATAGCCAACCTTTTAACACAGAGGGGAATAGAAAGATAGAGTGGTGATGAGTTTACCACTTAGACTAGTCCACCAAACTGGGCACAGATTTACTAAGATTTACTGCTGTTTGTTAAAGTATCCTGGTTGCCGTGGGATATTTGGGGTATCCTTCATAGCCCCGGAAAATACAATTAGACAAGGCTTTATTCTTTGGACCCTTGTGAGCTGCAGACCACTCACCAGGGTTTGGATAGCCTACTGTAAAAGCAGGAATGAAAGTTCTTAGGAAAATTTGCAGTGTTTATCTTTGCATACATGAATGTAATTAAGATGCTGTGATAGCTCAGATTGAGTGTTTAAAATTACAGTAGGGACTTGATACTTTCCTTTAAGGCTTTAGTCCCTATGTGGTGAAATAAGCATATCTGTAATTTGTCATTACCAAGCTTGTCTGTACTTAGAACTGTAGCAAGTTCCAGCTGGGCATTTGTATATAGAACCTGCAAATTCACCCCCAAGTCTCTTATCATCTGTTTAAGAACCAAGAAAGACACTGTATTATAGTCTTAATGGTTTACAGCCTTAAGTGAACTGTTCTGACTCAGATCTCAAGTCTAAAACTCACATATTTACTAGTAAAGCCCTTGGCAGGAAAAACATTCTGACTGTGTACTTAGAGCCAGCCAAAAAAAAAAAAAAAAAAAACCAGCCAACAATAGGTATAAGATTTTGCAATGCCATCTGGTGGATGTTATTATGCCATATCCACGTTCACATTTCCTTCCTTCCTCCCTCAGATACTTGGCTTTCAGAAGGGAGAAAATGTTGGCTGCAAATGCTGACTTTGAAACTTGGTGGTTGGATAATAAACTCCCTTGTAGAAGTCAACGTGTTATTCTGTGATTAGAAATAAAGCAAATGCAAGTTGTCTTGTTTAGTTGATAGCAGCCTTCCCTCCCCTGGGTTAACTCCAGCTGGAACTCTTCATGGAAATTCACTATTGATTTCTTTTACAATGTGATTAATAATAGGAGGATGCAGTGGAAATACGTCCGGTACCAGAATGTCCTAAGGAACATCTGGGCAACAGAATATTGGTCAAGTTGCTATCCCTGAAGTAAGTATCAGCCAACATGCTAACCACTATACTAAGGTCTGTCTTGTTTTTGTCAAATGAAAAAAATGCACAACCTAAAAGTTGAGAGTTATGTTTTAGTTGGTGGACTTCCAGAGGACTTAAACCTGGGTGGCCTCTCAGTTCACTCTAAGAGGTTGCTCCAAAGAAGCAAGGGAGGAGCCAAGATATATGAGTTTTTCCAACAAAGACCAGATAGTCAGAACATTAAAAGATTACTGTTAATTAAAGAAAACCAGATATTTCGAGTTAAGGTATTTAGTGCTTTTCTATGTATGAGAAGGTGCAGAAGTCTGGGCTCACTGAAATCATTCCTTTGATATGCACCTAGCTGCCTGGGGCCAGTGTCCTGTTCTTTCCCATCCTGATTTCCATCCAGGTGCATGGTTGGAATTGGTGGCAGAGGCTGAGCTGCCTATTTGTCTGTATCCTGAGTTCCCTTTATTCACTGTCAGGGCCGCTGATAGTGGCTGATGACTTGATGACTGCAGCAGCCTTTGTTTACTGATATGTTTACTGATATTTTTCATTCACAGCTTTCGGATGTAGACTGTGTCTTTTTCATCAGAGCTCGAATCAGGGAGGACTCCCACCCCCAACATACCTCTAACAGTGGGCAGCTGTGAGGTAGTCCAAAAAGCAGAGTCTGGAGTCAGCTGGTCCCAGATTCTGTTCCTACCAGGCCTTTGACAGTCATCCTTCCGTAACAGAGAAGGCAAACACTAAAGCTAGGCATGTAGGTAATTAATTGCGTTAAATGCTGTACAGTAAGAAAAGTAACAGTAGAGGCCAAGAGTGTGCCGGAGTCTGATCTAACTCACGAGAGCTGATTGTATACTTCCCCTCCCAATTCTTTATTCAGTCTGTGTATTCAGTGGAGTCATGTTGGTAGTTGGAAGTTGCCCATGGTGGAGTGGTGGAAGTATTTACAACATAGAACTCAGACGATCCTGCAAATTAGAGCCTTTTTTTTTTTTTCAGAGACTCTTGTTAAACATTTACCAGCACACCACTGTTAAAAGACGATAAAAAACGCAACTAACACTCAGTCTCACTGCCAGTGTACAATAGAGAGTAGTGGGGACTACCGCACGCTATCTTAAGGGGGCACTCACTACTAGCTAGGGCCAACTCACCATCCAAGTAAACAAGCCCATTTTGATCAATTGTCTGATTTTTTTTTTAAAGAGAAGCTAGAAATCTAGATTTTCCTGCATAATTTCCTGACTTCTTAAATATTTTCTCATTTCCTTTTGAAGTACCACACAAAGCAGAGCATGTCTGCAATTTGGATTCATCTCATGAGCTGATGATTTGCCACATTTACTTTAAAGCAATTGTTTCTAAACTTTTTAATTGTGTTTTTAAGAAGTCACGTGTTCTGTATACATGCATATTTATTCTGTACTTGCATATTAAGTACTATACATATGTAAAAACATTGATCAGTCAGAAATTTTGAAGGATGAATTAAATAAATCAAAGTGAATTCTAGTATTTTCTTTCTGCACTCCAGGGGGTTGTCTTGCAGACCCCCTGGAGTGCTTGCATTTCCTCTCTGCAGACTGCTGCTTTAGAGAATTAGTTCTTCCACATCTTCAAATCACAGATTCTTGAAACTGTTAAGTTGTTACCTAGGCCAAAGTACATAAGCGTAACATTTTTTCGTACCCTATTAGGAAGATCATTCATCTCTTGAAGTCAATTCATGGACCCCTTAGGCATCACCTGGTTTGCAATTAGGGCCTTTGGATTCTGGATTCAAGTGTGAATTTCAGCCCTGGGAACTTCTCTGGGATTTTGAGTTCTGGTAAATGAAGTAGTTAGACCAGATGATGTCAAGTTCCTATGTGCTGTAAACTTCTGATTCTAATGCAGAGCCTCGCCAACTGCCCCCTCAGAACACAAGCCAGCATGTCTGCTTACACAGTTGTGGGGCTCTCTTGATATTGTAGCACCCTCCTTAAGCCAGTTCTATGAGTTGCAGGGCAGGGGGTGGGGGTAGTTAGGACTTTTTGTCTTGTACACAGAGATACGTAGCCTATAAGCCAGTTCCATGTCACGTAACAGGTACAGAAAGGCAGACTCTAGCCCTTGTGAGCTGACCCAGAATGAGGAACCTCCTAGCCCTTCAGCAGGAGGATTGAGTGGAAGAGGCTGTTCCTCTCCCCTCTGCATTGTTCAGGAAATCCACCCCATTGTCTGAGCTACTCACCCACCCCCACGGGAAGCACATCAGGCTACTGTTAGGTACAGTAGCTCTGCCCTTTGGGATTGGAGGAATTCTCCACTGTGATGCTTGACACTAAGCCACCTAGCCGTTCTCCGTAAATAAATGGCAGCTCTTCTCACAGATAGGAAGACATGGCCGCTAAGATAGTCATGTGTTACAATCATTATTAAGAAAACAAATTGAGTCACTTGAATTTCTCTTGATGAAAATTGTGAACTATAGTTTCTAGTAATTTTTCCCCCAAACTACCAAAGCAGAAATTAAGTAGAATTGAGGTGTTTGCTTAGTGAACTTGACCTGCTCGAGTGTCTTGAATCGTATTCATACCAACATAAACCTGCAAGAGGGGAGATAAACCAAAGAGACTGTCTTAGCTTTAACCACTTTGAATAAACTGGATAAAAGAAAAGAAAGTAAGTTCTTATAGGTAAACCTAGAATGTTTAAATATAAATAGTAAAAATTAATGATCTTAAGTTTTATTTGTGGGAAAATAAACATAAAATTTACCATCATAACCATTTTTCAGTGGTAGTTCAATGGCATTAAGTACATTCACATTGTTGTACAGCTGTCACCACTGTCCATCTCTAGAAGTCTTTTCGCTTCCCAAACTGGAACTTTGGACCCACTAAACAATAATTCCCATTTCTCTCTCCCACCATTCTGTTCTCTGTCACCATGAATTTGACTACTCTCTGTCCCTCACATAAGTGAGATTATGTGATACTTGTCCTTTTGTGACTGGTTTATTTCAAGTGAAGACACTCATACAATCTTCAAGATTTGTCCATATGGTGGCATATGTCACCTTTTAAAGTCTTTCTTTTAAAGACTGAATAATATTCCATTGTATGCATATACCACATTTTATTTATCCACTCATCCCTTAATGGACACCTGGGTTTACTTCCACTTTCTGGCTATTGTGAATAATGGTGCTCATTGACATTGTTTATAAAGTATATTCACACACAGTATCTTATGTGCTCCTTACAACAATCCCAGGAAACAGGAAGAGCAAGTGTCCTTTCCTCATTTTACAGATAAACAAATGGAACTGGGAAAAGGAAGTAACCTAGTTAGGATCCCAAAATTAGTAGGTAGTGGGAGAGGGAACAGAGCCCAGGTGTGTGTGACTCGGTGCCCTGAGTCTGCCATCCTTCCCAGCTGCCTCATTTCCAAAGGTGCCATTTGACCAACTGACCCTTTGTCTGTGCCTACCTCTGCCCAGATTTTCTTCTCAGAAAGTTCTCTTTTTAGACAAAGCTATCCAATGATAAGAGCATCCTCTCACATATGCCTTGAAACAAAATTTGGCCTAATATGCATGACTTCTGCAGTAATGGTGGTCCAGGGCCTGATTACTAGGGCTCTTAGCTGGTAATATGGTGGGTTATTAACCTGAGAAATTTGGAAGTGCACATCTGGGCTCCATATGCATCCTATAACGTGTGGCAGGATTATGCTTTGGGGATGCCTTCTCTTCAAACCCATCATTTCTGGGGGAATTGGCAGTTAGGGCCAATATGAGGCCTCCTCTTTCTAGCTCTCATTGGGTTCGCACACCTCTGTGTTTAGCAGCAGTGCTCAGTCCCCTGCCCCACCTCAGCTCAGCAGCGGTGATGGAGTTAGGAGGGGCCAGACATTCACACACATCATAACCCAATCTTCCTCTGGTGTTCCCAGTATAAATCTAAAGAAAAACAACTGAACTTTTCTTTTTTTTTAAACTAAGTGAAAAGACCCAGCCCTTAAAATTGAATAATAGAGATTCCTATTCTTGCTGTAAAGTGTAAACTGTACACAAGGACTTTACTTAAGACAGAGACTCAACCCTCTGAAAACACAGCAGTTATAGTGGTCAGAAGTGCCACACTGGATTAGACTAGGATCTCTTCCGCCTGCTGTCTCTTGCAAAGCCACCAGCAAGCACTTTGTGGAAGAATGCACCATCCACCATGATCTCAAATGATTACGAATTTTCCATGAACCTCCCATATTTCTCTATTAATATCATAGTGTGAATGTCGTATACCTGGAGCTATCCAAATATTTCTGGATACTACTTACATTTTTAACCAGATTATATATCCAGGCACTTTCAGAAAATTCAAAATTATCCAAGTTAGAATCATATAGACTTTTCTGTCTTTCTCCGACAGGTTTGAGATCGAAATTGAGCCTCTGTTTGCCAGCATTGCCCTCTATGATGTTAAAGAAAGGAAAAAGGTAAGAAAGCAAAAAAGAGCCCATCCCTGAGGGCATCATATAGTGTTCATTGTCTTTGGGCTCATATTTTTAAATCTCACTTCTCTGCAGCAAAAACAGATCAGATTTGAAAGCAAATGAACTTTGATATGTCCAGTTCTATTGCCTTTGCAGTTTTTGAAGAAATGGCCTGGGAACATTTGTCATTTATGCTTGTTGAAGAATATTGAAGGGAAAGTCAGCTGGAGGTGGTAACCTGGCTGAGATAGAGAAATGAAATAGCAACATATGGGGTTACACATAAAACAAAGCAATTTAAATATGGCTGTAACAAGCTCAGATGTGCATGTAATGTTTCCTCAGTTTGGGGAGTTTTTTGCATTGTGAAAAAGGCTTATCATGAATGGAAGGCATCTTGTGCAGTAAATGTCTAAATTTGCCATGGGGTAGAAACCTCACCGACTATAATGTGCTTTTAATTGAAAAGACTTCTCTATGAATATTTTAATGTTAAGTCATTTTGTAACTCCTAGAGGAGGACAGAAATAGGAAATACTTCTGCCTCCCTCCTCATAACTATTCAGTATTTAAGGAAGTGGGTGCTTTCTGAATAAATATTAACAATCACTGAGATTTGTGTTAGGGTAGGTTAACAGAGACCTCCCCCCAAATTCAGTGATTTAAAGCAGTCGATTTCAAACTTGCCTGTGCATGGGAATCACCGGGAGGGCTTGTTAAAACAGTTGCTGGGCCCACCTTCCAGAGTTTCTGATTCAGTAAATTTGGGGGCCTGAGAATCTGCATTTCTAACAGGTCCCCAGGTGATGCTGAAGTTGCTGGTTGGCGGGATGTGAGTGGGCACATTTTGAGGGCGCTTGGCTTAAAGAAGGAGAATTTTCTTCATTTCTTAGCAATCCAGGGGGAGGAGGGGCTGGGTCAACAGTGATCTGCTTTACTCAGTCATTCAGGAACCCAAGCTGGCAGCATCTCTTCCATCCTCAGTGTGTGTCTCCTGAGTCACCCTTTCACTGTCATCACAGCTCCTGATAAAAGAGGAAAGATGGGTGGGGGAGGCCTGGAAGTTTGACACATCACTTGCACTCACAATTCGTTGGAAAGAACTGAGTCACATGCTCACTTCTAACTGCAAGGGAGGCTGGTAAATGTAGTCTCTGCCTTAGAGCCACTTCTTGCCTGTGAAACTATTGGCAATGAAGGGATGACCCAGCGCCACAGTGGTTCTTAAGTAACTCTACACTGGTGAGCCACGGAGCTTTTATCATGTCAGAATCTTCAGTGGATCTCCACTACCTACAACATTAGCAACAAACTCTTCAGCTCCCACGCCCCACCTTCTTCAGCCTTTCTTCTTTTGTCTCCTTTCTTTCTTTGGAGAGCCCAGGCGGAGCCCAGCTGGACTCCTCGCTGTTAACCCAGGTCCTCCAGCCTCTAAGTTATTTCTGTGCTATACTCTCTCCTTGGTCCACCATCACCCTCCAGCTCTGCCTGGCAGAATCTTCTTCCAAGGCCTGTCCATCTCACACACCTCCCTTATGAGAAGCATCCCCCATCTCCCCAGCTGGATGTGACCTCTCACCTTGGGAACTTCCCCAGCACTTTTTTATATGAGTGTGGTCCCTTATCATTTGTTCTTACTGTAGTTGATACCTATTTGCCTTTTCCTTTATTCTTGATTGTAAACTAATTGAGGGCAGAGGCAGTGCCCTGTTTCTCTTCAGTTCAGGACCTAGCACATTGCTGATATTCAGGAGATTCTGATGGGTTAATAAAAATTTAAATGTATCAAGGGATAGCTCTTAAAAGACTTAAACATATCTAGAGATTGTGAAAACATATATATCAGATTTTCTGGCAGCCTCTAGTCACAAATCATGTTTATGACTTATTTCTTTGGCAAAACTTTTTTTTTCACTTTTTTTCCTTTTTTTAAAGATTCTTTTAAAAAATTTAAAAACTTTTAAATTGAAGTATAGTGAGTTTTCAATGTTGTGTGAATTTCTGGTATACAGCATGTTTCAGTCCTACATATACATAGATGTATTTGTTTTCATATTCTTTTTCATTATAAATTACTGTAAGATATTGAATATAGTTTCCCATGCTATACAGAAGAAACTTCCTGTTTACCTATTTTATATGTAGTAGTTAATATCTGCAAATCTCAAACTCCCAATTTATCCCTTCCTACCCCTTCTCCCCCTGGTAACCATAAGTTTGTTCTCTATGTCTGTTAAGTCTTTTTATGTTTTGTAAATAAGTTCATTTGTGTCTTTTTTTTTGTAGATTCTACATATGATTGATATCATATGGTATTTTTCTTTATCTTTCTGGCTTACTTCACTTAGAATGACAATCTCCAAGTCCATTGTTGCTGCAAATGGCATTATTTTATTCTTTTTATGGCTGAATAGTATTCCATTGTATAAATATACCACAACTTCTTTATCCAGTCATCTGTTGATGGACATTTAGATTGTTCCCATGTTTTGGCTATTATAAATAGTGCTGCTCATTCTTTTTTTTCCCCTTTTCAGTTTTATTAGGTAGAATTATTACAGTTTAACTGCACATACATATTATATTGCATGTAAATATATATATACAGTATACTGCACATTTTTTTAGTTTACATATATGTACCAATTATTGTTTCTAAGAACAGATTATAAATTTTTAAAAAATGGTTAAGATGGTAAGTTTTACAGTATGTACATTTCACTGCAATTTTAAATGAATAATCTGAAAAAAAGAACAGATTAGAGCCTTAGCTTTTTAAACTTACATAGTTATCAAAGGGATAAAGCCAACTACAAAATAAGAATCACTCTTTAAAAAAAAAGTTTAGACCATGAGAACAACAAGTGTAACTTATTTTTCATTTGGCCACTCATTTACAGATCTCAGAAAATTTTTACTGTGACCTGAACTCTGACCAGTTCAAAGGATTTCTGCGTGCTCACACACCCTCTGTTGCTACATCCAGTCAGGCAAGATCTGCGGTATTCTCAGTCACCTATCCATCCCCGGACATCTACCTAGTAGTAAAGGTACTTAAACACAATCTGACTTGCATATTCTGATGTTATCATTATTGCGTTATTCCCAGTGCATGTTTAGAATGAAAGAGGTGTCAGAATATATCTACATGTCCTCTGTGAGATTCACTTTGTTTCCCTCTTAACTTTATTCCTTTTCCTTTACAAGCAAATGGTGTTGGATACTAGAATGACTATAGGTTTTGGAGTAAGGTGGTCCTAGGTTTGAGTCCTGGCTTTGCAACTTTGTAGCTAAATGACTTGGGTAATTACCTAACCTTTCTGAGACTTAGTTTCCTCATCTGTAAAGTGGGGATAATAACACCTCCCTACATGGGTAACTTGTGATTGCAAAATAAAGCCTGGCACTTACAAGCACCCTTCCTCCTAACCAAGGAAAGCATCCTCAGCTATCCAGCTCTGGGAGGCTATGGAGAAAATCTCAGGTCGAGTTTCCTAATTATGTTTATGTTTTTCAAGAGACCCATAGTTAAACATCCACAAGTCTAGGCTCTGACAGTTTGAGGTGTAGGCTGTAGTTTCCAAGCTTCACTCTCCTTCTTTAACTCCATCTTACAGACCATGTCTAGTGAGAGTCAAAGTGTGTGGGAAATGTAAGTGGAAGGATCTTTCATTCTAGGCTGTCCTCTTTGCTGATGTTAAGAAAACCACAGATTTTCTCTACACACCAAAATGGCTGGTTAAAGTTAACAGCAAACATTGAATATTTTACCTACCTTAAACCAAATAGTTTGTCTCATTGACTCTTTACCCCAAAATTGTTTTTTGTTTAATTCCAGACATTTTGATTTCATGTACACCCAACATTCCAGGTCTAGAACATTTTCTAGTTAGCGCAGTGTTTTATGTCCATAATCCCATTGATTCCTCCATGCTCTCATGGGAGTAGCGTACAGATTCCAAAACATTCAGGCGATTTGGAGGTCACTTAACAAGTGGCAGATATCCTTCTGTTTTAGCTTCCTTTACACCATTTTACAAAGATTCTGAATCTGAAAAGTCACTGTAGCTTGAAGAGAACTTATTTAAGCTTATGGACGATAGAGTTAAAAATTTACTGTATCTGTTGCTATTCTACTTCACATGTGTCTTTCCATTGCAATATTACTTAGATTTAGACACATAGGAAAATTAATGTAGAGCCCACTCTAGCAGCTCTGTAGTTAACTTTAAAGTTCTCTCACAGCCTGAGAAATCAAAGAAGCCAACACTTGTTCTACAGATCCAAATTTTACTTCCAACTCCACTTCTCAGTGAATTACTCCATTTTGGCTGACCCATGGTTAAATATTAGCAGTTACCTATAGGTGACTATCACTTACGAAATATAATCCAAATTTTTCAGATATATAAATGCATTCACTTGGCAATGATAAACATTCTCTAAATGGCTTGGATATAGTTAAGAAATTTAAGTCTACTCAGTAAGACAGTCCCTGGTTTGCTTCTGGTTTGTTTTTCTTTACTGTTAACACCAGTGTTGTTGCTTCTTCCTCTCTAAATAGGGCTGAGAGAAGCCTCTTTACCTTAAAAAAAATTCCCAGGCAATTCTGACATGCCCCTTTCCCTTACCTACCATGGTTATGAGGACTCATGCACTCCTTTTATACATGAATGATGAAGGGCCATATAACAGGCTCTCTTAGCAGCCTGCAGCTCCTTCTCACAAAGAACCTGGAGTTAGCCTTGTCCAGCTTGGTGAAGGGAATAGTACCTGCTGGTCTGGTCGAATCTGGATTCTCCTGCTTCCAGATTCTGGAGATCCTTTCCTGTGCTTCCACACTATCAGTTAGGCACAAAGTATTTCAACCAGAAATAACCTAGTGATGAAGGGTGTTTCATGGAGTTTCAGAGGAACTTGCATGGGGCACTTGCACAATACACATGACGTCATGGCATTCCCGTTCCTTGCTGCAGGGTCCTAATTAAAGGATTCTTTATCTTTGTTCTGAGTTCATTTTAAAGACCACATTTTTATCCATTGATCTCATGGAAAAATTAGCTTCTTTCCAGTTTGCTCTATAAACTCCTGACCATGACCTTGAGGAGAATAGGGACCAGGTTTATCTTGTTCACCATCTTATCTCCCCAGTAGCTACCATATGGATAATACTCAACAAATGGTTTTTGAATGAATGAATAGATGGATGATTGCTGACTGACAGGAACATAGGTCGGTCTCTACCTCAGGTGCTGCCTCAGGTGCATCTCTCAGGAAGATCCGCCTTGTCTTCAGGTTATGGCAGTGGGAAGGGGTTTTTTAATTCTTTTGTGAGAAGAGAAACTTCCTGCTTACAGTCTCCCCAAGACAAGTGTTCATCGGGCAGCCCCATGCCACTTCCTTAGAAATTCCATGAAACACCTTCCATCACAAGTTTAAATACTTGGTGCCTAACTGCTAGTGCCTGTAAAGAATGCACGCCTCTTGGGATATGTTGACCCAGAATTCTTTTTCAAGGATCATCTCAACTCTTGACACAGACAAATGGGATTAAATCCGCTTGTTTTGTCTTCAACATCTAAGTTCAATGAAACTTTCTTTAAGCAGAGGATTAGGAAATTTCAGATTTCTGCTTTTCTTCCTCTTAAACATGGTGCCCAAATTTATGGCCAGTCAGATCCTTCACCTGAAGCAAGATAGAGGAATATGCCTGACAGTAGTGGCATCCATTCATGTTCACAGTCAGTTAGCAAAGTGAAAAGCTGCACCATCCTACTGCTTTCCAGTTCCTTTCCAAGTCTATTAAATCTGGAGAAGTAGCCCTAATAGGAAATACAAGGGAGACAATTATAGATAATTTATTCTGTTCATTTATTCATTTTGTGGAAGGCTTTAGTCCCTAACCTGACTTTTACAGAGATCATATCTCTTTTTTACATTGCAAGCAATAATAAAGAAAACAAGCTATTCACTTCCTACATATGTCTCATGGGTTTTGTATTATAAAATAACTTTTATTGCATTTTTTATTGTAGGCATAATACTTGTTTATTGTTTAAAAATAGAAAATACACATAAGCAATAGGAAGAGAATAAAAATAGCGTATAAGCCTATCACACAAAGATAAGTACTGTTAACATTCGGTGTGTATCTGCTCTCATCCTTTTAATATGCCTTTATGAATTTTTTTACAAAACTGTACAATACTCTTTATATTAATTTTTTAATCAAAAACATCTATCCTGGACATCTTCTGATGTCATCAAATAAAACACTATTTTGATGGTTGCAGAGATTCCATTATCTATTTGTAATTCACATATTTTATTTTAATATTATTTCTGTTGGTAGATTGAAAAAGTCCTTCAGCAGGGAGAGATTGGAGAGTGTGCAGAACCCTACATGGTTATCAAAGAAAGTGATGGTGGAAAGGTATGCTCTTTTGAGTATTGCTAAACGGTAACATCTTAGAATAAGCAGATACTTTTCAGAAGTGTTCCACAAAATAGTTAATGGGGTTTAGTCGGTAATATGTCCCCATATGAGACACCAATAAATTATATCTAAACAAAAGAAGGAAGGGAAACTGGTCATGGATGATAACTTTTTAAAGAAATAAATTATTAAACTCAGTAAACTCAACACATGGTGATGCACACACCAATGTCTAATCACAAAACTTGACTGGGGCAAAGCCACATCCTATTGTCTCAGTTCTGAGGCTCTGACCCAGCTGGTTGGGAGGGTCACAGACACCCCATGAAACTAAACAGTGCCTGAGCTCTCCTGGCCTTCCTGCACAGCATGGACCACCATTCTTTCTGGTATGGATATTTGGAAATTAGCTGAGACTGCTGTACATCATAAATTTGTTAGTACAACGTAAGTGCTGGGCCTCTGAAAAGGACATCTCTTCTCAGCATCCATTTGTAAAAGTTTCCAATATGATTTTTAAAACATGGCCTTTCTGGAATAAGACTTGCCTAACAGCATTCTACTGCAGACTCATAAATTTCAAGTAAGATTTATTGAACTCAAGATACTTGTTTTTTTAATCTATCTTTTATTCTGAACCTAGAATGAATATCTTGGAAGTGTTGTCAAACTAATAAGGAAGTCGTTAGGAACCCTTACGGATCTCTCTGGAATCTTCCAAGGCAATTTTTGAAAAACAGGCTTTCTAAAGAAAGAGCCTGATAGATGATATACAAAACTTTTCATCCTAAGATTCTGTCATGTGAATCCAAGTCATGTAGCTAGCCTCTAAAAGAGGTGCTTGTTGATTGGCTGGTATATTAAGCCACAAGACTTCTGGGTTGTTTTGTTTTGTTTTGTTTTGTTTTTTTAGATGAAAGTGTATTTAATAATTAAATGTAGCCTTTCTTAAACTTTTAAAAAGATTCCTCCTTTTCTATTCCGTATTTCCTTATCAGTTGGACTTCTGGCCTGAGCTGTGTTATTTTTTTGCCTCTTCACTCTTTTTAATCAGTAAGGTAGCGATTTTGGAGTTGGCTGTCATGTCCAGGGCACAGGCAGTTGACTTGGTGCTGGTGCCATATTGTTTGTTTGTTTCTGCTGTCTCTTTCCGTTTTCCTCTAGAGTAAAGAAAAGATTGAAAAACTAAAACTTCAAGCTGAATCCTTCTGCCAACGTTTGGGGAAATACCGGATGCCCTTTGCCTGGGCTCCCATAAGCTTAGCAAGTTTCTTCAATGTCTCTACCCTGGACAGGGAGGTAACCGATGTGGAGTCCATGGTTGGTAAGATTTCCAACTGCGGTGTGAAGGAAAGGGCTCCCCACTGTCCCAACTCTGAGATCAGCTGCTTATTGGTGGGGGGGGAGGAAGGAAGGAGATGACTAGGATGAAGCATGATTATGACTGGATTACAAACACTTGATTCGACAGTGATCCCCAAGACAATTTTCATGAACTTTGTGGAGTTTAAATATACTCTTGTAGTAAGATTTTTGGTTGGAATTTTCTGGACAGTTTGACACGTTAAAAAGTCAATTTTCAGTGGCCTTCTCTTCTTCAAAGTAAAATTCTTGAAAATAACAAGAAAATATAATAATATAATCTATAGTGCGTTAAACAAAGGCACCATGCTTGGCTCCGAAATAGAAGAAAAGCCACTGCCACAAGGGCTTCAAAAAGCAAAACTCGGGTTTCTCAGGAAAATTTCCAGTTCCTTAAAGTTTATGTTGCCAAGTGCAATGAAAAAAGTGAACGCCAAAGAATATTTGGTTACTGTTCTGATTTATTTAGCATATTTTTCTTTTTTATTACCCAGCCTGCGATCTGAATTCTTAATTTCCTAAACTGGGTACGGAACTATTCAGGAGGGTTACAGAGTTTTCAAGTCTATCTCCCCCAACCTGTGGCAGTTTCTGTTTTTCAAAATGTTCTTTGTATCCAGCAAATATTTATGTCTACAGTCACATGTCTCGGGACGTTTGTCTTGCATTCCTTAGCTCTGCCACTTCTGAAACGTTGCCTTTAGCAGAGGAGTGGAGGAAAAGTATTGTGTTATTGCTGCTGCTGCACTGGAGTTATTGATGCATAATTACCAGTCAGAACTTCTGGGTTATTTCTGATATACCAACAACAAACCTCATTTTAGTGCATCCTGACCTTCATACGACAATGTGTGTATGTCTGTTTTATGCCAATTTCTATGTGGACACAGTAGCCCGGTATTTGAAAGGGTTATACGTAGAGCTTAGAGTACACCAAAAGCTAGGTAATTAAGGCATAGAGCTTTCTGGGTCCTCTATCATCTCTGGGTCAAGGATAGATTAACCTGACTACACAGGCTGATTCTTAAGGAACAACCAGAAGATGTAGTGTATTATATACTAAGACAGCACAGCAAGTGTAGGAGGGCAGTGGCAGCAAGAGGCTTCAGTTCAGCATCACAGCACGAATTAAGGGGAAAAGAGTGTTCAAAGACGGGGTTGGAGCATTAGAGTTCTGGACAATTTGACCATTCACAACAGAACCCCTGAGTTTCACAGTATAAAAGCAAAAAGATCCTTACCTAAATCTCTAAAGGGGGTGAGAAATAACTAAGCAGAGTATCAGGGACCATGCTGGGGTGTGACTCTGTTCTAATTACCTTTAGGCAGAAACTCACTTCTGCTGCCTGGTCCACACAGCAAGAGAAATCTGGGATCCAGAATATACTCCAGCTGACCCGTAGCATGTTTGGGTCACAATCCCAAATGCCTTCAGGGGCATTTGAGTGCATGCCTCTCCCAACGGAATGCGAATGTAAAAATAAAACAAAACAAACACTGTTGACCAAATAAAGCTTATCTGCAGACGCTGTTCTGCCTGTAGTTCTAGACTCCCGCTGGGTGGCACCTGGCCCACCCTGTTCTCCACGTGGGAGGGCACTGCAGTTGCTCACGGCCTCTCCACTATGGTCAGGGGAGAATTAAGGGCCCCAACAGAGGGGTCTAAGAATAGGGGCCAGGGGAGGGAAATCTTCATTCAAAACAAGAATGGCCATGTTCTTGTGTTCTTATTCAGTGACCTTAAACATATCTTACATATGGTAAAGTTAATAACTGCTGTGTATTCAAACAGAAAGGCAAACTTTAGAATGACAGGTGTTTTCCATAAAGGGAAAGGCTCTGCGGGTGAGCGGAGAACTTTGTCCCAATCTCGAAGACTTTCGGAAAGAGCCTTCTCCTTGGAGGAAAATGGGGTCGTGAAGCCCATGACCGTCAACAGCTTTTTCAAGCAGGTACTTCTTCATGTGACAGTGTGTCTGGATGTGTCCCCTTATAAGAGCACGAATGTTGGAGCCCAAAGTGGGAATATATATAGTTATTAAGAGAACAAGTTAGTTAACCTCACCAAGCCTCGATTTCATTATCTATAGAACAGGGATGAGGGCACTGGCTTCGTGGGGCTGTTGGGAAGGTTAGATGATGTGAGATGTGTAAAGCTCTGCTCAGAGTGCCTGGGATACAGCAAGTGCTAAATGAGTGCTAGCTCTTTTAATTGAGAGAAGGATTTGTTCCCATTAATACAAGCTATCCTATTTGAGCTGTCATGGTCAATTCATGTATTAGGCTGTGGAAACAGTCTGGCTAAAATATCCATTTCCCCCGTGGCTCAGGGTTTGCTGGCCTGGATGTTGTCCATCTCACCACTGTTCCACATGCAGGCTTTTGAGAGCTGCCTGCTTCCTCATAGAGTGTGACCGTGCAGATGGTGCTCTTTATTAGCTCAGAAATTGTCGAGACTACTTAAAAAATGAAGAATTTCCTTGCATAATCAAATTCATAGAGACAGAGTAGAATGCCAGAAAGTAGAATAGTGGTTGCTGGGGATTGCAGGAAGGAGGAATGGGGAGTTATTTAATGGGTATAGAGTTTCAGTTTTGCAAGATGAAAAAGGTTTGGAAATTGGTTGTACAGTAAAGTGAATGTACTTAACACTGCTGACCTGTACACTCAGAGATGGTTAAGGTGGTAATTTTACATGGTATGTATTTTACTACCAAAAAAACCCAACTTAACTTACACTTGGTTTGACTCTGTTTTGGAAAATTTTCCACAGCTCAGTGCCCTGGGGCATTTCAAGGGTTAATGTTAACAAATTGAAATGCAGAAGGGGCGTGCCACTGGGTAAAGATGGCAGGAGACTGAAAGGTTTCTATTTGGGAACCTCTCCTTCCAATTGTGTTACTTCAGAGGGAGAGGTCTGACTTAACCGCGTCAGATCTTTCTCGTCTGTCCTCAGGGGTGAGACGCACCCACCTACCTACCTTCCTTCCTGGGCCGTTGTGGGGATCAGAGCTTTTGTACGTGTATCCCTCGGCAGCGTGCCTGTCCCATGGGGGCATATGGAGGGAAGTATTGATGCTCAGCCTTCTTAGACAAATGTAAAGAATCTGAGGACAGAAAAAATGATGGAAAGATGCTTTCTCCATCTTCATACTTTGAATGAAGAAATAAACTTACTCTTTTTTGTTCCAGGGAGTAAAAAAGTATCAGTGGGTTGAAGTTATAGGGGGAGGAGTTTTTGGTCTAAATTTCTAATGGTCAGACAGGCTTCCCTAGAAATGCACTAAAAGCCCTGTCCCCTGAAGGACTGATGAGAGGCTGAGTGACAGTCAGGAGTGGCAGAGAAAGGATTTTGGCAAGAGGTTGACTAAGTGACTTCAGGGTTGCCTATAATCCTCGTATCTATGAAAGGCATGTTAAGGTAAAACTGAAATATAAAAATCCTCCAAGAAATCCTTGGTCTGGACTTCAGGAGTCCATGGTGCATCTACACTAACCCTGACTTCTCCCTGGCAGGAGGGAGATCGCCTTAGTGACGAAGACTTATTCAAGTTTTTAGCTGACTACAAAAGATCTTCATCCCTGCAGAGAAGAGTCAAGTCGATTCCAGGTGTGGATGGCTTGTCTTTATCCACTTTGCTGTCCAAAAGACATTTATAATTAGACGCATTATTTGTGGAATGCTACAATTGATAAAATCATGTTTTGCCAAGTGAAATACAGGATTTTGTATTAGAAGTTAAAGTCTACTTGTTTTGGCAAATCTATCAATGTTTGCTATTTTTACTAAAGGACTGAGTATGTAAATAAACAGCATCTGGTTGCGCACTCAGATAATCAGATACTTGTTTGAACAGAGGAGGCTCTTGTATCAAATGAAGTATTACATGGCCCTCCTCGTATAAGAAAAAGTGAAAGGTAAATGCTTTGGTAGAAGGTGCGGGCACACCTTCCTTACTGTCAGCTGAACAGCCCCTGAAGCACTTCTGCAGCCCCTGCGGTACCAGCGAACCTAGTTTGAAGACCACCAAGTTTCAGTGTTTGTAATTTTATGAGAAAGTACTGAACTGTGTATACTCAGAGCATGGTAGTTCTGGAACGGACTTTAAAGATTCTCTAATCTGTTCTTACTCATTTTACAACTTTTTGCTTTTTAAATTCTGGAAGCTAAATCTCAAAGTTGTCATGACGTGATTTTTCTCAGACCTTAGGAAATTAAATTAGCTGGGAATTCCGAAATTCTTATACTCCCACAACTTATCCCTATTTTCTTAAAAGAAATGTAGTACAGCAGTCTTCCTTGATTCCCGTGTACGCACGTGACAGTGTCTTTACTAAGGCAGGCCTATTTTCTCTCCCTAGGCTTGCTCAAACTAGAGGTTTCTATGGCTCCGGAGACAGTCAATTGCTGTCTGACCCCTGAAATGCTGCCAGTGAGACCCTTTCCTGAAAACCGGGGACGTCCACACAAAGAGATTTTGGAATTTCCAATCCGGGAAGTGTATGTCCCTCATACTGTGTACAGGTAAGAAACAAAGGCTCTTGGAAAACTATTGAACCCACACTTTGAGTTTTGTTTGGAGAATGTTTTGATCATTCTTCAACCTATCTTCCTACTTCCTAAGTTTTGGAAAAAAGGAAATCTGATGTTTACATAACTATAGATAATTGCTAGATCACTTTCTAAAGATGGTTTATCTCTTTTTTTTTCCACAAGAAAATGTTACTTCAGTCATAATTGGAATGTAGGTTTTTAGCAGACATATTCCTTCCAGAAATTAAAAAATCCTCTTAGTCATGATCTTGGTTTTCTTATGAATAGAAGGACATATTAGGAAAAGAGCAATGCAATCAAAAATGTTCTTGTTGTCTAAAAGACGGGTTTTTAGTTCGAGACCAGCTCTGTCTAATAGAATTTATAGGATTGATGGAGATGTTCTGTATGTGTGCTGCTCAATACAATAGCCTCTCGCCACAGGGGGCCCTTCAGCATTTGAAATGTGGCTAGTGCAGCGTAGGTACTGAAATTTTAATTTTACTTGACTTTAATTAATTTGAATTCAAGTAGCTCCTTGTGGCTGGTGGCTACCATATTGGGTAGCATGGAGCTAGACAGAGAAAGCCAGAAATGCTAGGCTGCTTCTGTTTCTTGGAGGCCCTCCTCACAACGGGTGAGAGGGAGCTTGTTCATCTGCCAAGAGCATGGCTGCTCAGGTGCTTTTATTTTTTATTTTGAGAAAACTTTTTTTTAACGCAAGGAAGAAAGCTATCACAAACGTTTTTTCTCCTCCATCTAGAAATGACATTCTGTTGTTTCGTGTGTGCATGCATGTGTATGTGGGTGTGTGTACACATATACAATCATGCTGGTTAAGTTGAAGTTTCCTTTATCCTCAGTCTCCAGTTATAGACTCCTACCTTGCCTCTCAAATCACATTATCTGAACTTATATGGGTCCTTTTTATTTTCTCTGGTTTTACACACACTCACACACACACACACACGAATCTGTGAACACTGAAGGGTATCATTTTTATATTCATTTAAAATGTACATAAATGGCTTCATACTCTACATGTTAGGCTGTACGTGTCATCCAACAGTATGATTTTTTTCTTTCTGTTTGAGTATTACTGTGGACTCATGAATTTTACTGATTCAGGGTGTTACACTCAGTAGCAGTCATTATCCTCTTTTAGTTACCCAAATTTTCATAAATCTAACCAGTGGGGATTCCTTAATAGCTTGTACTTTAGAAATATTACTATTGATTTATGTGGAGTTCTGCCATTCTTTTTAACTGCTATATAGTATTCCTTTGTGTGAAGAGACTATATTTTACTTCTCTATTTCCTATTTTTCTATTGATAGATTTTTTTCAACGTTGGGCTCTTATAAATATTGTGCAGTGAGAATGTTTGTCTTCGTCTCCGCGCACATATGTGAAGGTTTCCCTAAGCAATATGCCTAAAAGTGAAATTATTGAGTTCCAGGGATGTACATTTTCAGTTTTATTTATATTGCCACTTGTTTCCAAAATCATGCCAGTTTGTGGTTCTTCCAACAGTATAAGAGTTCTGATTCCCCCAAATCCTCACTCACACTTTCCAGTATAATGTTTGTGGATGTGGGACCTCTTCGTTTCAATATTGAAGTACACACACAGTTTCCGCTTTTAAATCCTTTCTGAAGCAGCTCTTGTTTTTCTCTTCTCATTCCTTAAACAGCAATTCAGCTAAGTCTCTCTTCTAGATAAGTAAGCTTTCCTAAGATGCAGTAGTTTAAATTTTCCATTCCCTAGAGGGAGATGAAGATATGAAAATGTTTGCTTAGGGATGCTATGTTTGTATCTTTTTAGAAACCCTACCCTACAATTGGGGGAAAAATGCTCGTGGCATTGGAATAAATGTGCACCAGATGAACTCTATAGTTATTCACTTCCCCTCAGCATTTAATCACCCATGGGAGGCATTTACAACTCTCTCTACTCCTTGCTGCAAACATTATCCCTTAATTACATCACAGCAGGACTCAGAAGGCATTAGTGCCCATACTGATTCTGAAATATAGGCTTGCTAAGGGGGACATGTCTGAATGGATTACTGTGGACCCAACCTGGCATCATGACAAACAGACCCACAAGTGCAGAGTGAATATTATGTAGCTGTTCAGTACACTGTGGAAATGCCAAGGTCACCCTGTTAAAAACCCAGTCTTTACTCTTAGGAATGATTGTAAGACCATGCTTCCCTCCAATTTTGGTCTTCTCTTGACTACCGGGTCACCATATTTTGTAGCTATTCAAGGAAGGAGAGTTATGGTGAACTTGGTTCAGAATCTTACCATGTGAAAATGTCAAGAAATTTAAGAAAAAATCTTGTCTAAATCTCTCAGGCTATTGTTAAATTTTTAGCATTTCTTCTCTAGGCTTCATATGCTTTGTAGTGGTTTTGATTAGGATGGTCTTGACCGTAACCCCGTCCTTGACTCATTCCCCCCTTTCCTACTCCACCACCCCCATTTCACAGAATGGAAATGGAAGACTCAAGTCAGGTGTGAACCCCCAGGTCAAATGGGAAGCTGACTCAGTTAAACCTAGGTGACCTCATCTTCTCATTTCTGTCACAATTTGTAAGCTCATGTCCCTTCTGTCCCCTCCTCTCCAAATCAGAGTCTCCTTTCAAGCAAAGGTCTCTAAACCCCTTTATGTTGTGGTATCAATAACAGGTATGGTCTGAAGTCTTGTCTCTCCCAAGAGTGTTATTTCAGTAGAGATGGCAGTTCCTGTTTCTTTTAGAAAAGTTGTGCTTTGACTAAGTTGAATTCTGGACATCATTCTAAGGGTCTGGCACGTGGGATGGAGTTTCCTGTTGACCTTGCTATTTCCATGGCTCTACTTCTGGTCATAGATGTATCCCTTTAAGGAAATCAGGTAAATGAAAATCAAGGTTTACAGAGCAGATGAATTTGGAGAGAATTCTTTGTTTTATAGAGGATTCACCTCATAAATTTGAAATGTGGCTTGGCATGACAGTCTGATCTACCTGGAACTTGTGGAAAATATCTCTACCGGGCCAAGCAAGGAAGGCCTCCAGTGACAAGGCCAGGATTCAAATTTCAAATCTGTGGACCTTTCACATAAACTTCAGACTCGCTTGAGTAGCAGGAACTTTGACACGGACTAACGGCACATGCTGTCCAGACCTGAGTGCAAGTTGTGGCCAGTGTCACACTTTGCAAGATTCTCCTATGGGCGGTATTTCAATTTCATACCATATGAGTAGAACTCAGGGTAGTTTACCTCTCTTAAAGGAGCAGCTGCTGGGGAGCCTCAAATAAAATTTGCCTGAGATAGGCCTAGATGCCTTCCTGCCCTCAGTCTCCCCATTCTCCCGTCTCTCAGAGGTACTTCCTTTGACGGCCTTGCTCCTTCAGGTGCCCTCAGTCAGGGTCACTGTGTTGCCCCCAAGGGGTACCATGCACGCCCTATTCTCTGTGGATGCTGCCAGGTGCCTTGACCTTATGCAGATCGCTTTGAGGAGTAATCTAGATCAATTATAAAAGAACTGCACTGGATGTGGAAGTACCCCCATGAACCAACGGCAGCTGATCACTCATAAAACAAAGACTCGCTCTGAAAGAAGAGATGAACTTCTCGAGCCAGAAGTACTCACTCCAGGAATGGCCAGCATCTCCCAAACCAGAGGCTTGGACCTCTGCAGTGCGTGAGCAGCCTCTGTGGGTGAGAGGTGTGGAGTCAGACAAGCATGCCCCAAAGCAGACCCAGGCGAGAGCTTTGTTACAATCACAAGCAAAGGGACAGTCATTCTGAAAGCAGAGCAGGACAGCTGGGAAAATTAGGTGGATAAACAGGATTATCCAAATCTGAGTCTGGCATTCTTTTCTCCATGTCCAGATGAAGAAAATTCTGGGTGTTAGCCCAAGAACACGTTTGAACCAACTCCTGGCTTATTTTCCATGTGGCCCAACAGCTGGTAATGAGGACACCAGCTGCCTTCTGGTGGGGGCGGAGTGAAAACAACACAGGCTGGGCCAAGGCCCAGCGAGATCTTTAAGGGCATTTCATCCTGTGGCTCTCACAGGGGTCTGTGCAGAGATCACAGGCGCTGAGGTTGTAATGAGCTTGTTAAGCTCCTTGTCATCCCTTTAACTGGTGATTACATTAGAGAAATCCACATAAAGTGTGTTTTCATCTCTCATCCCAGCCCCCAAGAGCCTCTGAGGTCTTTTTTTCTAATTATCAGACTTGCTGTGGAGGACTGTGCTTGCTGTGAACAAGCATAGCAGTTAGAACATGATTTCTTTGATGGATAATTAGCTGTTTTCAGGCTGCCTCCTAGTTAGCTGAGTGTTCTCATATCAGAAGTCTGCATTCTCAAAGCTCTCCTGATATCTGGTTTAACAGGGAGGTGCCTCCCACATCACAGTGGAGTTTTGATGAATACTGCCAGATTCGCATCCTATGGGAAGAAAGGATAGGATAACTGTGCAAGTGGATCTGGAATGACTAGAAGTTATAATTTAGTAAAGAGCATTTCCAAGGAAAGGAATGAACCAGAAATAATTCCGGGTATAGTGTTTAGGGAAAATTGGGCATGGGGAATGGAAGGTATCCTTTCAAGGAACTTTCTTTTGTCCAATCTGAGCCCAGTTGTCTCTATGTCCAGAGGGGATCTTTTCAGTGTTGGTGGGGTGGGGGAGGAAGGGAAGGGTGGTGTGCCTCAGAGTTCATTGTATAGCTTTATAAATATGCAAGTATCTGTTGGTAGGAATGTAATTTGATGCAGCCACTGTGTAAAACACTATGGGGATTCCTTCAAAAACTAAAATAAACTTACCATATGATCCAGCAATCCCACTCCTGGGAATATATCTGGAGAAAACTCTAATTTGAAAAGATACATGCACCCCAATGTTCAGAGCAGCACTACTTACAATAGCCAAGACATGGAAGCAACCTAAATGTCCATCAACAAATGACTGGATAAGGAAGTTGTGGTATATATATATATATATATATATATATATATATATAATAGAATACTACTCGGCCATAAAAAAGAATAAAATAATGCCATTTGCAGCAACATAGATGGACCTGGAGATTATCATACTAAGTGAAGTCATCAGAGAAAGACAGATATCATATGGTATCACTTATATGTCAGTCTTAAAAAATGACACAAATGAACTTATTTACAAAACAGAAAGAGACTCGCAGACATAGAAAACAAACTTATGGTTGCCAAAGGGGAAGGGCGGAGAGAGGGATAAATGAGGAGTTTGGGATTAGCAGATACACACTACTATATATAAAATAGATAAACAGCAAGGTCCTATTGTATAGCACAGGAACTATAGTCAATATTTTTTACCAATAATCTTTATTCAATCAATAACCAATAATGAAATATATATATATATGTATGTATAACTGAATCACTATGCTGTACACTAGAAACTAACACAACATTGTAAATCAGCTATACTTCAATAAAAAAAAGAAGTGCCCAGCCCTACCTGGAGACTCCCATCCAGGAGGTCTGGAGTGGGGCCTTACGGGTACAACATCTTTCTTTAAGAATCAAAGCTTCCCTCTCCCTTTCATGGTACCTCTTAATGAATTTGCTCACTGGAGTCATCCAAAGGGCCACAGTGACTCAAGCCACTGGAAACTCAGCAGGGAGGGCCGTCCAATTTAATCTGCCTGACCTGGGAGGCAGTCCCAGCATATGCCGGACTGTCGGCTGAGACGGGTCTGGCAAAGAGCAGGTACTTTTCTGTGAAGAATCTGCAACACAGCAGAAAACTCTCCATGTGAAGACAATGTTTTTTATGGTCTAATGCTCCTCAGATGCTGTACGAGTACTCCAGTGTTATTGCTAATTAATGATTAGTAGCTTATGATGTGACTGACCCTGGTCTAAATCACCATCGACATAATGCCTTATTTAAATAACTATTCCAAATAATAACTCCCCATTATTATTTGTTTCTTTAGTTGTTTGAATTTTATTTATTTTGGAATAGGTAGCCTATTTTAATCGTTCAATATTTTAAAAGTGTAGAAGTACACAGTGAAAATTCTCTCTACCATGCCTGACCTCTAGCCATACAAGTTCCTTCCTTGGGGACAGTCTTTTAATATATATAATACACACACACACACACACACATTTGATTTTATTCATTTATTTACTCCACACATATTACTGAGTTCCCAAAATGAGCCAGACCCTTTTCTAGACACTGGAGGAACACTCATGAACCAAACAGATGAAAATCATGTATATTTCACAGCTCAGTCCTATTTTTGACAATTGTGAACAGCCATCTTTAATCAGTTTCTTATGTATCCTTCCTGAAATAAACCACATGTGTACAAGTCAATACAACCCTGCATTTTTCCTCTCAGAATGCAAATATTGTGTAATCTTCACGCTCCTCTGGTCCTTGATTTCTCATTGAACACTGTATTATGCACAGCACTTCTATGTGAATACAGGGAACGACCTTGTGCTTTTCTACACCTGCACTGAATCTCATTGTATGAACGTATCATTATTTACTTAACCCCAGACTAATGACCATCTAAGAGGCTGCCAATCTTTTGATTTACAAATGATGTTACAATGAAAAATCTATAACCTTTCACATATGTGCAAGCATATTTATTGTATAAATTCCAGCTTTTCACCCTCTAAAGGAGTGTTCAAATAACTCTGTTGTAAGTATAAGACAGCCCTGAAGCTCAGTCCTTGATTTTCCTAGATTTAGCAAGCAGTTGTTTGTGGAACTCGAAGCTTATTATAAATACTTTATTTAGGAACAGCGGTGTCAGCCCAGACAAAATCTAATCATTTGAATGAGCCAAGTAATGGAGGAAAAGGCAAAGTGAATTCCTGATGCCAAAATTATCTAGATAATTAAGTTCCCTGCACTTGACTTTGATCTGGCAAGGTAGTCTCAATAATAAATCAGGAACACGATCCCCGCTTTCCTGATGACTTGCTCCCAAACTCAGTCGTCCTTCTTTTGAGAAGAATGAAAAACTCAGGAGGGAGCCTTAGGGGTACTTAAGATTACTTAGCAACAATGTCAGGTTTTACAAAGCTCTCCTTCCAGTACAGCATTTAGCCACTTGAGGGCACAATTCGCTCACTTTCTAGATTCAAACACAGCAGTGTGGTATCTCTCTCTCTATTTCAAAACAGATGGAGTCGTGATTTATTAAAGGAAAATGCATATTTTAGTTTTTGCTTTTTAAGCGCAGAACCAAGAAAAACTGGGGAAACATTCCAATGTCCCAAATGATCAGGGTTGGCACTTTTTTTGCAAAGGATTATATTCTACACCATCAGCATCTGCCTCCTTTCTTCAGTAAGTCATGATATTAGACATCTGGCACTTTTTGAAAGTTGTGGTGGAGAGGAGGATGGAGAAATGTATCCTGTGATAAAGAGAGCAAAATTTGTTTTGGGGGTGTGTCGTTTACACATTCACCAATCCTGCTTCCAATGCATAACTAAAAGAATGTGGGTAGGCAGTAATGAAATAGTGGTAAGGAAGTTCTGTGCACATCAATGTCACTGATTCTACAAGTCACAGCCCCTCGTTCGTCTCTATTTTATACTCATTCCCTTTCATTCCATCATGCTTTGGTGTTACTGCCTGTACACTCCTGTCCTGACAAAAAGCCCTGCTCTGTCCATTTACTGAGGGTTAATGTCATTTTTCCCCATAGATCCTTTACTTAGATTTCAGCAGGAAGGTTCGTGAAGCATCCTGTTTTTACATGGGTTGGAAATGTAAGGTTGGTGGGGGCAGAAGAAATGATGATGGAAGTACAGCAGATCTGGGCCTGCGTTCGATTATGATGATGATTAGTCTGCCTAGATTAGAAGGTACTTCCTAAAATTCAAAAAAACTGCTTTCTTTGATTTCCATACTTCTGTTAGTTTTTTTAATTATTATTTTAAAATCAGTTCTTTTATCTTCTGATGAGATATCCTTCAGGGAATTGTTCCCTCTTATTTCTTTTGCCATTTAGGGGGAAAAAATTCTTCTCACTGTTTAGCTTTTCATCCTTTGTTCTGACTTTCCTGTGTACCCTGTAGATCCACTTTTCCCGTGAAGTGTTGGTCCAACTCTAAAGCAGAGGTGTTTTAACAGCTCTCCATTGATGGATGTCCTGTGGTTTTAAGGTCTCAGATAGGCAGCAGAAGTCAGAATGCTCTGGGGCAAAATGTTAGATGCTTTGTCAGGGTCTTCCCAGGGCAAAAGTGAGGTTTTGGGCGGGAGCGATGCAGACTAGCACCGCAGCACAAAGTAAAATAGAACAATGAGTAGGGAAGGACTGAGTTTTGACAGTGTAATAAGGTAATTTTTTAAAAAACCATGGCTTATCATTCAGGTGTCATCTACCTTTTATAATTAAAAAATGAATTTCATTTATCCACTGGTCTAAACAGCAGAAAAGTTATGAAACTTCCAGAACTGTGCTATTCCACCTCATTTGTTTAATGTTCTTTGTTTGACAACCTTCAAAATGTAAACTAAGATCCATGCAATGGTGTGGAGATATAAATATCATAGTTTAATAAGGATAAATGTAGAGAAACTCAATGGTTCATTTTAATGATTTTTAAGAGATTTCCATGCCCAGGCTAATAATTGTATATTTAGCAATAAGAAAATATCAAAGCCCATTTCTCATCTTTTCCTGGAGATAGATTTTTTATTATTTATTTAAAAGAAATATGCTATTTTTTATTGAAGGATAGTTGATTTAAAATACTATATTAGTTTCAGGTTAACAACATCGTGAAGATACATGTATATATAGACTCATACCACGTCTTAAACCAGTCATTTCTTGATGGACACTTGGGTTGCTTCCGTATCTTGGCTAATGTGAATAGTGCTGTAGTGAGCATTGAGGTGCATGTATCTTTACAAATTAGTGTTTTTGTTTTCTTTGGATATATGACCCACAGATCCCTTACATAGATTTCAGCAGGAAGGTTCGTGAAGCATCCTGTTTTTATATGCGTTGGGAATGTAAGGTTGGTGGCGGCAGAAGAAATGGTGATGGAAGGTTTTTGAGGCCCCTCCGTGCTATTTTCATAGTGGCTGCACCAATTCCCACCAACAGTGTACAAGGGTCCCTTCTCCTGGAGTTAACAGTTTTTAAAACTGAACGTGTGCTTCCTTCGGTCTCTCTCCGCTTACTTGATGCGGGTGACGTGGGCAATGCTTTCTCCCCCATCAGAATTCAGAGACGACGAGTGCCACACTTTTTTTGAGATTCCCTCCATTTCACAGATAGGAAGCAGACCACAATTTCTTTATCTTACATTTAATAGATTTAGACTTCTGTTATGTCAAGGTACCAGTTAATGTCCGCGAGGGTGACATGCACAAAAACACCACATACTCTGTTTCACTTTTGAGAAAATTAAAAGGAGACAGACTCAGAAACCTTAGATCTCATTCTCTGGCTCAGGATTTGTTGAATTTGCCTCCAGAGCAGGGGCGTGGGAATCATTCTTCGGTTAATTTTATTCTGCCTCCCCATCTCCCACAGATCTTCTAAGCTTACTTGTCCTTCCCTTCCCTTGTCCCACTCTTGCAGAAACCCACCCCCTCCTCACCCCAACCCATCCCACAAGCCTAGTTCAGCGCAATCTTGGAGTTCTGTTCTCTCTCTCTTCTTACATCCTTGATCTTTACATTTCCTGGTTGCAAAACTTCAGACCTCACAGTCGTTGAGCTGAATGCTGCCCATGTCCACACCACCCAGGAAGTTCAGGTGCTACTGTAATTCTTTTGTAGCATCCATGAGCTATTCTTACTGGGGAGAGGAAAAGGGAAGGGGTTTCTCTCATTCCCGTACCCAACCCGTGTGTGAAGGAATCCCGTCAGTGGCTGCTTCCTCTTTGTAGGAACCAACATCAAATTTTCAGTCTGTCTTTACTTCGCGAAAAAGCAAAATTATAACACTTAATGCTTCCCAGTGCCCCTCCCTACAAGATTTTGAAACCAGTGAAATATTGTCTAGATTGAACATAAAGAACATCCTTAATGGGGAGAAATAGAGGAAGCGTTTTCTCCAAAGGGGAACCACTCTGCCTGGAGCGGAGGAGCTCCAGTGCTGAAGAAAGGACACAGGATCAGAGCCAGGAGACTGGGTCTCAGCTTCTTCTTCTGTAAAATGGGATAACCCTGTGATGTTGGGGAAGATTAATAGAGACTCTACCCAGGCAAGTACCCTGTGAAATGTGAAATGCTCTACAATTAATTAACTTGTTTATGTGACGTATATGCTGTGGATCCCTGATCTGTTTGTAAACAACTTGAGGGTAGCAGAGATTTGTACTGTTTCTCCCTTTGGGACCCAAACAGTTTTGCACATGGTGGAGCTGACTCAGTTAATGCTTTTCGGTACTGGCATGTGGAAGGGGACACGGCCGGTTGATTACTAGCTGAGTTTACTAGTGTTTTGTTCTGGTAGGGGTTGGGCGGCATCACGGCCCCAGCAGTATCACTGATTTCTCTGGCATCCTAATATGCTGATTATTTCCTGTGTAAAGTCCTGGTAGAGACTGAATAGCTGTCCCAGTTTGCCTTTATTGTCTGTCTCTGGCTGAGATTCAACTCTAAGTAGGTGCCTAGGGAAGGCATTTCTCTTGTGGGAAAGTTTTGATGTGGTCTCATCCCTGGGGACTGGATTGGACATAAAGAAATCAGTTCTTCTATTGTCTTGTTTTGAGAGATTAGCTATGGACTTGTGCAGGTCAGGAGGGTAGACAGTTGGTGACCACCTTCCATAACAATTATGGCTGGAAAAGAAGCCCTATTTCTCTAATACGCCTGTGGGGGCACCCTTCTCACTCACAGATCCCCAAGACTCAAATGCCACAAAGCTGTCACAGGAAAGGCCCATTGATAACCAATCATGTAATATTTTTTGATAATCACATTATAGTTTGCCTTCACTGTTCTCTTTCCCACATCGATTGGAATTCAGGTTGGGCTCCTATGCTGGTGAAACAGACTCTGTTAGTTTATGGGACCTACTCAGTAGGTGAAACCACATTCACTGAATGGGTTTGATGACATAGAACAGAAGGGGAACTCATGAAGGGTGGAAAGTTTTCTTCTTTCCATCCAGAATCTGTTTACTCACTGGGACAGGATGGTGGCAGTGCTTTCTGGTTAAAGATGTTGTGACAATAGTTCCCTGGCCAGCAATAGGCAGTGTTGTGCAGACCCTACATTTTTGCCCTGTACTTCGTGTTTCTAACACCCATGTACACCTTTCCCTAAAGACAGTAAGAATTCTTTGAAAATCAGGATTTGTCCTGAAATTTAGCATTACCCAATAAATTATTCTATAGGCAGGTCAGTACCTCCCAGGAGTTCTTGTGCTCTCTTGGTGAATGTTGGGTATGTGACTGGAGAAGGAGCGTGACAGCACCAGCAGGACTCCTACTTGATTTTGCTGAATGTAAATTTCAAGACAGGCATGGAGTAGAGTGGGTGGGTGACTCCAGACATGCAGCTCTGAAGGCGGCCACCTCCAAAGTTGGATGAGTCCCTGAATAGGCCTAAGGACCCCCCTGCTCCTCCAAGGTCACTGACTTTTACAGGAACTATGGCGCAGAGTGTGAGCACAGGATCACTGGAGTGATGAGCATGATCCCACCTGACACCCCATTGGGGGTAGGCGTAGGAGCCCAGAGAAGGATACACTTCTTTTATGTGATCTCTATAATGTCTTCTCCCAGAGTTGAGTTGAAATGAAACCAAACTCTAGCACGAGGAGAAGTGAAGTCCATAATGTTACTCAGTCCTCCAGGTGGTCTGGGGACAGGCTCAGCCCCTTGTGGACATGTCACTCCGATATGAGTGTAGGAATTGAGAACTCTCCTCTCTCCTCCTTCCTCGCCTCTGTCACAGAGCAGGATCCCTGTCCTTTGAAAATCTTGCCCGCCTAGCAATACTTGTCTGATGCAATTACCTAACCAGTATTTTTGAGCCCCTACTGTATGCCAGGCACAATGCTCAGTGCTGAAAGGGACAAAGAGGAGGCCTGCCCCTCCTGGGAGGCAAACCCCAGTCTCCTAAGAGACACCAGAAGCACTCACAACAGCACTGATCTACGGAAAGGCACACATGCAACTTTGTCCTGCAGTCACTTGAGATCTTTGCAGGTTCTCCCACCTCCAAAACCCAGACAAGCATTCTCGTTCACTAAGTACCAAAGCAGGCATGTGCTTCCAGAAGTTGTTGGGGCCATCTGGACAATTTATTTCTTAGTAGGCCAGCTATTCTCCAGTTCCAGTATTTTCTCCCCCAACCCAAACCAAGGCATCCGACAATATTAAAATCACCAGGAATGACAAAGCAAGCATTTTAACCAATAGTACTGATTTATTCATTGGCTATTTTTTTTAATGGATAGAGAGAGAACTAATAAAGGTTCTGTCTGAAACCAAAAGAAAAAAGCCAGCTTCAGCAACAGTAAAAATTGGAAATTTTCTGTTATGTGTGTGTGTTTTTGTCAGCTGGCAGATTTGTTTTAGGAAACTATTTGCAAAGCCTGGAAAAAAATGTGCTCCCTCTGTCTCTCCAAAGAGCATACAGGTTGGTTCATGTTAGTCCAACACGTGACAGTTCTGCCTGGTGGACTTTTTAAAAAAAAATGCAGCCCAGAATCGGAATCAAAATGGTTTCTTTAAACATGAATTTTAGGTATTTTACAAAGCTAAAATTGCTGAAATGTTTGTTTTGTTTGTGGGCAACTTTTAAAAATTTAGTGTTTTAAGAGAGTAAGAAGCATATTTGCGGTAGGTACTTTTTAACATTCTTCTTATTTTTTATTTGACCTGTCACAGCCTCTTTAAGAAACATGAATTCAGTTAATTGAATCAAAACTAGAACCCAAAAATATTTATTTATGTATTTTCAAGTTCTCAACTTTTCAGGCGTAGCTGGTGATTGGATTGACTCCCAAGAGACTATTTTGATATTAAGAATATTTTCCTATAGGAAGTCATGATATTATATTCCTGAGACCAGGAATAATAACCCTGAGATCCAGTGAAGGGATAGAAATTTTACAAGGTAAAGCATTTTTTAGGGAGTCACATGTTTAAATATCAGTGAATACCTACCAGATACTTTTTAAAAAATGTATAGTATACCCTTGTATTAGTTACCTGTGGCTGCATAACAAAAAAAAAACTTCGCAGCGTAAAACAACAGTTATTATCTCACGGTTTATGTGGGTTTTCCAGGTGCGGCTTAACTGAGTGCCTCTGACTCAGGGATCTCAGAAGGCCACGGTCAAGATGTCAGCCAAGGCTGTGATTACCTCCATGGTCAGCTAGGGGAGGAGTCACTTCCAAGCTCACTCATGAGGCTGTTGACGGTATCCAGTTCCTCTTGAATGGTTAAATGAAGGGCCTTAAGTCCTCACTAGCTGTTGGCAAGAGGTTTCCTTGAATTCCTTGCTACGTTGATTTCTCCTTGGGCAGCTCACATGGCAGTGGGCTTCTTCGGAAAAAGAGAGAGAGAAGCCGGAGTCTTTTTGTAACCTAATCTCTAAAGTGACATCCTGTCCCTTTTGCTGTCTTCTCCTGGTTAGAAACGAGTCACTAGGTCCAGCCCATATGCGAGGGGAGGGAACTACACAGGGAGTGAGAGCACCAGGAGGCAGGAATCACTGGGAGCTGTCCTAGAAGCTATTACCACAGTTCTTAATCAAGCTACGAAAAATTGGGGTGCTCCAGCTGTGTGCATTTGAAGGAGCATGGTGAGGTGGGAGGGTGAGTGAGAGAGGTTAGATTACTGCTGCACATGCTGAGGGCAGAGCTAGCTGTGGAGAACTCATCAGCCTGGTGGATTTCTAGGACATCTGCAACATGTCTCTCCCTGATAGAAAAATAACCACTCCTTGACAGATCCTCTGAGGTGAGAAGAGTCCCCACCCCTAGCCCTCCCTTACTAACCCATACTCCAAAGAAATAAGACTACCATGTAGGGGGAACTTGGTTTTTTTCCAACTAGGTTAAAGCAGATTTCCCATTTTCTTAGATTCACAGTGGTAGAGGAAAAACCCTAAGCTGAGCATATTAAGGAATTAGGGCATTTATCCCCTTGCCCAGCAGGTAGCTCCTTATCGACCCCACTCCCCTTTACATCACACCATGCATTCACCTCCCAAGCATCTGTTAATATATATAAAATCTATATAAATACATAAAATCTATATAAGTCCTCTGAGTGAAATCAAAAATGTAGCTATGGGAGGGCAAGTTTTGCAGGATATCTGAAATGTATATTGCTAATGTATTTCCAATTTGCTTATGTAGAATAAAATACATTCTTATTCTAGTCATCCAAAAAAGCCCACTGAAAATAGAGTTCTAATAAACCAACTGGGGCTTGATCTATGTAACAAATTTCTGAGCTCTCCCTAAGTGAGAATCACAAAGAATATTCAAATGACTTAGACCTCAAAACCACATCATGGTAGCTGGGAGTTGGAAGAGCTGCAACGATCCAGTGAACCTCTTGATTGCATTGTCAGTATCATGTTTAAGAACATTTTAGGAAAAAATATGGAATAAAAAATTTGGAATTGGGTACCTTCCCACCTCCCCTTACTTTGTCGCTCTCCTTGACACCCTAAGCAACTGGGGATCTTCCCCAAAGCAGTGCCTCATGGTTAATAATTACCCCTTTATCCCTTTTATTTCCTTTCTCCACTCATATCTACAGTCCATAAATCTAACCTTTTTGTAAGAAGGAAAGAAACTGCGTAAACTAATTCATATGAAGGTGGGAGTGAATGATATATAAGCCACTTAATAGTTCAATCTGCTAAGCCGAGTCAAAAAAAATATTTGGTCACATGGATATCCTAACCAGTAAAATTTCAGTTAGATCAACAAAATATTGCTTTTAAAAAGTTTCAAGCAAGGTTGGAGAGAGATTTTTCTTTTTTTTTCTTTAAGCAGTCAGTTTTCCCCAGTAGGTTTTGAATGCTTGTATATTTGTGGTTCTTTTTAATGGGAATCTGATCTGGGTCAGACCTACAATCATAAACATCCCAACTTTCCCTTTGGGTCTCTTGCTATTGAAAACTAGCTGGACTTTTCCTGAACAAGGAAGTGGGTTTTAAGGAGAGTGGTTATGCTTTCACCTGTTTCTGAAAGGTGGCGTTCTCTTTGCCCCAACTTGAGGTCCTGTTTTATTTCATAGGAATGATGGTTTTCCAAGCTCTCACTTAAGAGGAAGTTTTATCTGTCTCATAAAAAGAAGGGATGGGGACTGATGTAACAGAACCAGTACTCTGCAAATAGAGGAGCTGAGAGCATTTTGTTCTTTCATGTTCAATTCTTAGTAGTTATAATAGTTGTTCTATGTAAAGACGCCATATTTGATGTCTAAATTGTAGCTCATCTATTGAGAAAGCCTAGATTACTTCCAACCCCCAAAAGTCTTTAAAAGTGGTGCAGTAACAAGTATTAAGAGTTTGCTGTTGGTTTCTGTTTTTCTCTCCCTCATTTGATTTCCGTTTTTGAGTGCATTGTTTTTTAACATAACAAGACTGTAGAGAGAGAATATGGGGTCATTTATTGTAGTGTTTCTAAACAATGTGGTAATATTTTGTCTGTGGCATCTCAACTGCATTTGCTTTTTGTGGGCATGGGGGCGGGGGCCGAAGTTCAGAATACAGTACCGGCATTTATACACAACATTGCAGCCTAGCCCAAGGAGCACGAGGTTACTACAGGGCAAGCTGCTGCTTGTAACTGTCCCCAGTGCCTCCTTCCAATCTTGTGCCACTTCCCAGGGCAGTCAGCCTTATGTGGACTCTGGCTGGTGCCCTAGAATGAGTTTCACATTCTGTCTTTCTTGCTCTGATTTGTGAAGATGGAACATTCTCTTCCCCCTACACCTTAGGATTTTTCTTTCCATTTCCATTTTTCACTGATTCCTTTGTGAGTTTTTGCTTTGATCTAACCTAAAATATTAGAAATAGGAGTGAAAACAAATAATGGCATGAGACCATGGAATGACAAGACAAATGTTTTATTTTTAAGCATTTATTTATAAACCTTCCCATCCTAAAAAGTGTCTGAGGCAGCTTATGGAGATTGTGTAACAAGATGTAAAATATCTAGGTGAAAGGAAAATAAGGAGAAAGAAATCAGTGTAAACCTGGGTAAGGTTTAATACCCAGAATATATTTTAATGTGCTCAACAGTTCATTTAAAACTCAGTTGCAAATCTGACTTTGAACTTCCTAGCAGCCAAGCCAAAAAAAAAAAAAAAAAAAAAAAAGCCACAGTGAACCACAGGATTCATGTCTGCCAAATTAGAACCAGACGAGTTCTCCTGGATCAGCGCTTCTCAAACATGAACGTGCATTTGAATCACCTGGGGTGTTGTTAAAATGCAGGTTCTGATCCAGCAGGTCTGAGGTGCAGCCTAACTGGCTCCCAAGTGATGCTGATGCTGATTCTGGTGCTGCTCCTCCATGCACTTCCTTTGAGTAGCGAAGTCTCAGCTCACCCATAAGTACTTACAAAGCATGCTCCCGCTAAAATATATAGCCACGTTAGGTTTGCAGGTTTCCTACGTGATTCTGGAATATACCAGATATTAAGCTCTGAGATGTCTAACCTCTAACTAAAATAGTTTGTTTGAGAAAACATCCTTCAGCTCTTATAAATAATTTTAATAAAAGACCACATCATGATAAAGTTCTGGTGAGTCTGATTGTCGACCAGTGAGACTGTTTACTGTTGTTCTTAGAAGCAGCAATGGTTACAGGCACTGGGTCTAGTGTGAGCCTCAGGGCACTCAGATTTAAATTACACTGTGCCATTTGCAAGCCTTGTTACTTTGTGCAAGTTATGCAACCTCTCTGTGTCTCAGTTTTAGCATCTGCCTAAAGAGACTAATAGTAGGACCTGTCATAGGTACTATTAGTTACTATCAGAATGGTGCCTGCAAACAGTAAGGATTAAATATGGTTAGCTACTTTTATTATTCCATTTAAAATAAATTTTCCTGGGAGTGAAATGTGAACGATAAATAAAACCACCTCCTCAGCTGCTCACCTTGTCTGGGTACCTCAGAATAACATACCTAGATTTGCAATTTTCTTTGGAATGTTTGATTAAAAGACATCAGATAACTGTAAGGTATCACTGATATTAATAGGCATTTGAATTTTGTTCTGCTGGAATCAGAATCCGTTGCTAACACATTATGAAAGGGAGTGAGACTCACCAGAGTTTCTGTGTAGTTTTTGAATGAGCGCGTCCTAGTCATATAGAGGGTTTTGCTGCATTTCCATCAGCAAATAGTTCATCAATTCTTTGGCTCCGTCTTTGCAAAAAGGGCTAGAGGGGGAGAGTTTTAAAACACAAGGAAAGAAAAAGAAATTGCTTTGAAATTGCCAAAATAGTTAGGTTGAGAGTGTTTATTTAAAAGCCTGGAGAGCTTTTTATACAGAAAGCTGTTTCGATAGTGTTGTTATCAGGAGAGACAGGCATTTACTCCCCTGTCTACTTCAGTCTAGTACATGTTGCTAGTGACCTGCTATTAAATCAACACTTGTGTCTCTAGCTGTAAGAAAACCAATAAAACAGAAAAACCAATTTCTCTGGTATTTTATCCTTTCCCTTTCCCATATCAATAGCCAAGTTCCTTTTAAGACCTCCCTAAGCCCAAATCATCTGGCCACACATCCTGTAAAACATACTAAGATGCACCCACTTCCTTATTTATTACGTGTACCCTATGTCTAATTTTATAACAGTCTGCAAAGTAGGGGGGAGCTTTTTTTGCCTGTAGGTTAAACTGAGTAGAGTGACTGTTGACTCATTGACAAAATGTTACTTTTGATAAGCATTTAATTTAAAATTCACTCATTTTGATTTTGAGGTTTTACTTTTCATGTTTAGGAGCTAATCATTTTTGAGGATCTCAGGCATTTTTTGGAATCCTGAGACACTCACAGATCATAGATTCTTGTGTCTGTCATCCTAAGAGAAAAACACGACCCGGCTTGCAACCCAGCCCCAGCTCAGAGTGGCAAGTCATCAAACACTTGCGATCTTGTAAGGAAATGGATTTCAGTGACTGGATAAAGCCGGGGAGTGCTCCCTCCAAAAGCATTTTGCCATTATCTTAGAGGGTGTGAGAGAGAGAAAGATGGGAAGAGGGTATATCAGAGAGATGGAGAAGGAGAGAGACTGAGGGACACAAACAGAGGCAGAATAAAACATACAGATTAAAGACAGAGAGAGAGCCACCAAGAGATACACAGAGCGATGTAGATAAACTGAAGGATGGAGCGAAAAACCCAGAGAAATTGATCCATTCCTTAAGTAACATATTGTAATACCTCACAGTCATGCAGAGTGTTAAAAGTTGCCCACTCAGCCATTTTACACAATCTTAATAGGAAGAGAATCTTCATCTATGTCATATTTAGCAGTTTAAAAAGCACTTCTCCAGTATCATTACATTTGAGACTTAACTCCAACCTTTTGTATCACAAGAAAATTGCCTTGTCCACCTTCTATTTGTAGAACATTCTGGAGTTTTTTAAAGGGCATTCTCACCCAATATCTTATCTGGTGAGGGCTGCTAATCAGGGGTTTCCATACAAGCCCATCTTCCCGGGTATACAGGCAGCTTAGATTCCAGGCATTACTGATACTCAAAAGACAGTGAAGATAATCCAGGCCCCCAAATCAGCTATTTTTTTCTCTTTTTTTTCTTAAAAAGCATGTATTTGATATTATTACTTTGCTACAGGTTCTATAGTGAAATAACAGAAAGAAAAAAAATTGACACCAATTCCATTTCAAAATCAAATTACCTTTTTCATTTCACCATATTGTATTTTAACCCTTACCCTTTATGTGCATTTAATTTCTGAATACTTACGGCCTTCTCGTACATAACCTTTTATATTCTAAATTTTCATTCCACATTATGCAGTGAGGATAAGCCATTTAACTCACTTCAGTCTCACTTTCAAAGAGATACATAGGAAGCACCAAGGATTGTTTGAGCTTGAACAACTGTCGCTAATCCTTTGGCTCTCTTTGAGATTTCCAAGGCCCTGTAATAGTCTCAGAGTATAGATGGCTAGGCTTTTGGCTCTATGGTGTGACGGGGTGGTCCTCCGTGTACTCCTTGGCAGGTGTGGGAGTGAGTGACACAAATATGTTTTCATTCTAAACTCGGTTTCGGTTGCCATTACCAGACATAGAAGATACATAGGCATTTGCATCCCAAAGGATCCCAAAGGATTAATCTACACCACCACCCTTCTTAACCAGGCTTTTACACAGGAAAAATTCCCCCAACTTGATGAATCTTACCTTTGTGGCCTGTTGTTCAGTCTGCTAGAGTTGAGGCCAACTCAAATTATCAGTAACAAGCAATTCACCATGATGGCGCCCATCACCCTCGTAAGAGAAAGCCCACCTGCCTTGAAGAGCACAGCCTCCTGCACCTTGTGCTCCAGTGAGTTTAGCTTCTCACTAAATTTCTCCCTGGGCTTCATCCCTGCAACCAGCAGATGGAGGCGTTCATTCCTCCTGTCGGGCTGCTCAGCTGTCCTCCCCAGGCCTCCTTTCTTCCTCCCCTGTTGGCCGACTCGTGGTAGAAGCTCAGCCAAGGAGGTGTTTCCAAGTGTCCAGTTGTTTAAACAGGTGGCCAGTGTGCTTTTAACTCTAGCTCACTTGTTCCTTGAGCTCCACTCCGAGCTGGAGAAGCCCATGGGAGAGAACATTGATGTCATCCCGGGAAAACATGGCAGGGCAGTTTTTCCCTTTGTTTCCTTGCACTGGATAAATAGACTAAGCTGAAGAGAAGCCAAACTGAAGTTTTTGACATTGTGGCTCTGAAAGATTTCAAGGTTACTTGAGTTTAACATATTGTCAGCAAAAGAAATAGAGGATGATCCCAAGACAGTAAAGAGCAGAGTTGGATCAACGATTGGATCTAAGAATGACCAGCTTCCACAAGTTAACCTCTAACTTCCTGGAGCTGCTCAGTCATAGCAGTTTTAAAAATAAGTTGAGGGGCTGTTGCTGAATCAGTGGAAAGAACGCGGAGATTCTAAAATAGTTTGTAATCAAGAGAAGCCATGGGAAGCGGCTCTGGAAGGGAAATTGTTGATTAATACCACCTGTCCTGTTCTATGTTGTGATGCATATGACTGAAGAGAACCATTTTTGTCCTCGTTCGGGGAAAGCTGAGATTATACTAAAGGCCTTGCACATACATTGGACCTGTAGTTACTATAGTAACTCAAAATAACTTTGCCATAACAGTTGATTTCTATTTCAGTTATGGGCTGTCGTCTCAAAAATTGTTAGACAATTTAATTCTTAGGATTCTTCCCTAGCTAATATGAGGCATTTAATTTACCACATATAAAATGTGTGAATCTGAAATAGAATATATATATGCAAAAAAATCCACATGAGCCTGTTAACCATTTGTTAGTAATTACTCTTACCTGGTTTAGGCTCTAGATTATTGACCATGCAGGCAGATCTTCCCTTCCAAGAGAGAACATTATTATTTTCTTACATTCCTTTCTTAAAAATCATGTATACTTGAGGAGAGGATATAGCTCAATGGTAGAGTGCCTGCTTAACATGCATGAGGTCCTGGGTTCAATCCCCAGTACCTCCATTAAATAAATAAATAAACCTAATTACCTCCCCCCACAAAAAAACAAAACAAACAAACAAAAATCAAGTAATGGAAGCAGTTACTACTGATACAGACATTCAGGGGTGCATTGTTTGTAGAGGATTTTTTTTAAAATACAATACAACTTAAAAGAATATTTTTAATCACACAGATTTCACAAAACATATCACTTAGCATTCTTGCCGGTAAGAAATATGATGATCCTTGGGAAATGCATCTTCTTAAAACAAATTCTTAAGCAAAGTCAATTAATCTTCCTGGGAGTCAGCCTTCTGGCTTGCAAAAAGCGATATTGGACTAAATTCTTAGGAAGTTCCCTTCCTGCTCTGTACTCTGTGGAAAGTGCATTCAGTATGGGGCAGAACACTTGAATGCCCGTGGTGATGATGTTTGACTACATGGGTTGTCACCCCTTTGGAAGCGGTGTACAAAATCATTGACCAGTGTGGTGGGCTGTGTGGGAGAGGCAAGTGGTGTCCCTTTATTGGAGTATAGGAGTGGGTTTAGTGACAGCTAACTTGCTTATCCAGTCTGGCAGGACTACTACTGTTGTGATTTACACAGACCCTTTCATCTAGCTACTTCAAAGCATTTTTACAAACTCTGCCTCATTATTTCTTCAAGCACAGCATAAAGAAATGTTGATTGGTATCTTTTCAATTAAGTTAAAGATGAAGAATAGAACTAAAAGGGATTCTTCCAAAAGTATACTGCATTGCAGAGGGACAAGATATATAAAATGTTCATCACAGCTTTGTAATTTGCAAAAAAGGAAATAATCTTAATGCTTATCTTTGGAGGCCATTTGTGTGAATAATGGCATCTTCATAATATGGAATCATGTTTATTTATACTGGGGAAATGGTCATAACTGAACAATGATAAATGACCACAAAAATAAGATAAAGTTTTATATATAAAATATTTGATAAAAATGTTGTTTATTTAGAGGGAAAAAGACCAGAAGGAAATTCTCCAGTCTTAGCAGTGATTTTCCTCAATGCAGCAGGATATCAGATGGTGGCTGTTTTATTTTTTTCTACTTTTCTGTACTTTTCAAGTATTCAAGATTTTAAAAATGGATACACATTATTTTATAATCATATATTGTTTGCATAATCATATGTACATATGATCATGATATAATTCTAAAAGGGAAAGAATGAACTCTTCTGGTCGGAGAGAATGACAGCTACAAAAGCCCCGAGCTGAGAATATTTGGAATATTCTAGGCCTTGAAGAAGGCCACTTCCTGAAAAGTAATGACTGGTAAAATCAGAGAGATCACCAAGGGCCAGGTCATGTAGGGCCCATGCAAAGATGTTTAGGAACCCCTTGTAGGGTCCTGACATAATCTATTTTACACTTTTGAAAGATCCCTCTGACCAATACATGAAGAGTGGATTGTAAGGGGCAAGTGTGGAAGTCAAGAAACTGGGAAAACGTTGCAGGTATCCAGATGAGAAATGAGTGTGGTTTGGAGTGGAGGGTGTAGGTTGGGGCATGTGTCTGACTTATTAGCTCTATGAAGGGAATAATCATCACCTAGCTATCATTTACTAAGTTCTCACTCATTCATGTGCACTACAGCCCTGTAAAGGAGGCACAATCATTAAGCCTGCTGGGCCTTTGGAAAAGCTAAGTAACTTGCCCAAGGCCGGTTCTCTGGCTTCAGAGAACCACTCCCCGACATAGCCACTCCATAAACATCAGCTCTGCCGATAGGAGTGGTGGCAGCGGAGGTGAACAAGGGTGAGCAGAAAGGGATATCCACCTCACACATATCCCCGCATCCCATCTGTGAACTGCCTCCTTCCACTGTTCCACGGCCTCTCCTGATGGCATCTGAGGTTCAGCTATATCTACCTGAATCGAAATTGGGCTCCCCCAGTTTGACAAAGGCAGATTTGGAAGGCATCACTGAGACAGCCATGTTGTGGAGTCGAAACAGTACTAAACTGGATCCTGTGCCCACTCCTTAGCTAACTCCCAGAGTGCACTGTCACTTCACCTCTCATGGCCTTGGCTTCTCATTGATAAAAGCTGGGGCTCAGGCGAGGTGCCTCCCAGTTGGCACACCCCAGGATTCTATACTAATCCCTTCACTGTGTCATCCATGGTCTGTCATCTTTTTCCTGGGGAGGCCACCTACATGTCACTGACATTTGAAGCTCATTGAGTATTCTGCCCATCATCTAAATTTAATTCTTTTCCCTTTGTTGAAATCATTTTCTCACATTTATCTTCTTTTTCACTTGAATATAGGAAGTAGTCAGTTCACATGACCATTCACAGTCAGTTATGACTCTATTAAAACAGAGTTCAGTAAGTGGGTAAGATGGTGTCTAGAAAGAGCTGGAAACAGAGACTATCAGGCAAAGGGAAATGTGTGTGCCAGTTGCTACGATGCCAGGGCAATGATGCTACAATCCAGTAGGCAGAGTGGCCTGGAGAGGTCAAAGGACAGAGCAACTCAAATCTGTTCCCAGCACGGTGTCACCCCCATTCAGCCTCCAGTGAATTGCCCAGTCTAGAGAGACTAAAGTAAGACATAGGAAATCCTATTCATTTGCCTCCATGGCTTTTGAACTTGCACATGCAAAATAGTGGCTCCTGTGTGTTCTTGGTAGAACACACAATATTCCAAGTATCCTTTTCTTTTCTGGAATACCTGAGAGCATTTATTATTGTGCAGGATATTTCAGTAGAGAATCCTTGTGCTCTAATGTTTCCTTCTTTGATGTGGAATGTTCCTCTGTAGCCAAAGTTTATTTTAATGTTTTCCCAAGTGATTTCTCAGAATATTAGACTTATGAAGTATACTGTGAAAGAAGAAATCAATGAAATGAGTTCTGAGGTCAAAACATTTGGGGAAAGGATCAGAATCTCTCCCCCTCTAAGCAATTCTCAAGGCACATTGGCCTGTTTAGGTTGGTTTACCCCAGTCTTTCCCAGTAGCATTTGATAAGCTACCCCCTCCACTTCCCCACACACTTGTTAACGTTTTACAGAGGTTCTGTAGAACAGGCTGGACCACACTGGTTTGTGGTGTGGTTTTCAGTGCCCACCAGGCTAATGGAATTAGCCTTAGCTTGATACCTGGTGTAAGACTAAAGGTTTTATGACAATCAGTGAAATAAGTATCTTTGCTGCTAACAACGATAAATTGTATGAAACAGATTACAAAATCAAATTTCAAACTCACTCTGAAAGTGAAGCTAGATTATGGCATGTGATTTTTCTTTTAAAGAAGGCCTGCTTCCCACTACTGGCCCCTCTAATCTCCTATCTACTTAGCTCTGAGGGTTGCTCCTATTTCAAAATGGTCAGAGATTTCCTCACATCCTTTTACCAGACCAGAACAGAGGTTCTGAGCAGGAACCCACCTGTCCCTGGTAGTTCACAAGAATACTCTCAATGGCTCTCCCTTGCACATTAGCTTTGTAACATGGCTCCTGCTTTATTTGTACATCTGGAACCAAATTATTTTCTTGGGTCAGTCTGCATGTCCATCAGACCCAGGTCCACTCAGCCCATTCATTTGGTCTTGTTCAAGGTTGTGGTTATTAGTGTTGTAACTGTGGATATTGTTGTAGCAAGGAAAAGCCATGGAGTAAATTCATGGATTTATGCAAATACTGGTCCAAAAAGACCATTTTCGTGACATGCGTGCACTCACACACAGAGGGAGGGTCATTGTGGTTATCACAATGAAGAGGTTAGAGCTGGAGAATGGAGTCAGTGTCAGCCTAGTCTTTCTCTTTTGGTTTTCCAGTCCCTGACTACCCCATATCTCATAAATCAAATATTAAAATGTTTCCTCTTCTGCCTCATACTTGAATATTGACTTTACATTGACTTGTTCCAATGGAACAAACTTTACACGTGAGCATGGACCCAGTAGGTGGCATTGACTATATCTATTAAAGATAGGATGTTTGCCAGGTATAATTGTATAGATCTGTAATGCACAAATTCACATATATAGTTCACTGATTCTCAAATGGGAGTGATTTTGCTCCACCTGGGGACATCTGGCAATGTCTGGAGACATTTTTGATAGTCACAACTGAGTAGGGGGAGATACTGCTAACATCCAGTGGGTAGATGCCAGGGATGCTGCTGAACATCCTATTGTACACAGGACAGTCCCCTCAACAAGGATTGTCCAGTCCAAAATGTCACTAGTGGTGAGGCTAAGAAACCCTGGTATTGATTCATATGCAAATCCTTGTAAAGTTTTACGAAAATATTCACAGGAAATCTGGTCACCTGAACCTCCTTCTTGGTCACTGCCCTCCTGGTGTCTAGTTCACAGAAAGGTTGTTTTGTTGTCTTGAAGCCTTTGGGGCAAGAACGTATCTGTTTGGGAGAACGTGTTACTCAGGAGTTACAACTGTGGTCCAAGAGTGAGGAGGACAAGACACTTTCCCAGAGAACATGACACTAACGAATTGAATCAGCTTTTGGCGTACTGTTGATGGGATCCAGAAAATTAAGGTGAGCTTGTCTCTGAGAGATGTCATAAATAACAGTCTGAAAAGACCATTCTTATCATATTTAATGGGAGTCTTACCTGAGGGAATATAGCTTAGAGGTTAAGAGCATACTTCTGGATCCAGACTGCCTGACTTCAATTCCTGATTGTCATTTCCAACCTATATGATTTGGGGCGTTATTTAACATCTCTATCTCATTTTTTCCTCATTTGTGATGTGGGGGTGATGCCATGAAAATAGTACCTACCTACAGGATAATTGTGAGAAACTAAACAAACTAATACATATGAAGTATTTGGAACATTGCCTGACTTAGGATAAGTACTATATAAATGTCAGTATCACTGTTGTTTCTTTAATTCAGGAATATGATTAACTGAAAGTATAGGCATTTATTTGTTCATTTATTCAAGTATTTTTTTAGCACCCAGGTACTGTTCTAGCTGCTCAAGATACATCAGTGAATCAAAAACATCACATAAAAATCCCTGCCCTATGGAGCTTACCTTTTAGTGGATTATACTAGTAATAATGCAAATAGAAAGAAAAATATACAAATCTGTAGTCAGCCTAGTACCTGTCCTATAGTTGTTGAGTAGATGGATATATTATTCATAGGGTTGTGTTATTGTTATGCAGCTAATTGGGCTTGGAGGTTTGAACTGTCATCTTAGATGAGAAAAGAAAGTCAAAACAATACAGAACGTCATGCCAATAAGAAACTGAAACTACTACATAAACATTAGAAAGAAAAAAGAGAAAGAGGAGAAATGAAATTAGGCCATCATCTATGGCCATGAGTTTTGTTTAAGATGAGCTGAATCTTTTTTCTTTAAGTATAATTTTTTAAAATTAAAGTATAGTCAGCTACAATGTGTCAATTTCTGGGTACAGCATAATGTTGCAGTCATACACATACATACATTCATTTTCATATTCATTTTCATTATAGATTATTTTAGAATATTGAATATAGTTCCCTGTGCCATGCAGAAATAATTTATTTTTTATCTTTTTTTTTATATAGTTGTTACTGTTTGCCAATCTTGAACTCCCAGTTTATCCTGTCCCACCCCCTTTCCCCAAGGTAACCATAAGTTTGTTTACCATGTCTGTGAACCAGTTTCTGTTTGTAGGTAAGTTGATTAGTGTCTTCCTCTTTCTTTTTTTCTTTTTTCAGATTCCACATATGAGTGATATTTTTTTGCTTTCTTATCTTTGTATCAGACATATCGTTACCTATAGGCAGAATTTCACACTGCAAGGCATTAAGACTTTCTCAGCAGCAGCAGATACCTCTTCATGTGTCACAAAACAGAGAGCAGTGTGGGTTATTATCAGATGACTGCAGCTCAAGAGGAAGCATCAACACTGACTCACTCTTGCCTCCGAAAACACTTCCCTTCTGAAAGGAGAAACTCATTCAAAACGATCACTTCATGAGTGCAGGCGTTAGCATTCCCTGAAGAACTTGGTTAAAATAAACTCTAGACCTTACTGATTGGTTCTTCATCTTTTGCTTTTTTTCCCAGAAACCTTCTCTATGTCTACCCACAGAGGCTGAACTTTGCTAACAAGCTAGCATCTGCCCGGAACATCACAATAAAGATCCAGTTTATGTGTGGAGAGGATGCCAGCAATGCTATGCCGGTAAAGAGGGAAATAAACATTTGCCTCCAACCAGGGTGGGCTGAACGTCCCTTGTCAATTCACGCAGACAGACTCCAGGGCTCCTCAGCTTTCTTTCCTTGTCTAAGACGACAGTGTGTATTGATTCAGGCCAGCACTACCCCGAAAGTACAGAGGCTTTTTAGGCTGGTCCAGTGTTGGTCCCAGGATACTGATGGGGAAACAGGGCCAGTCTAATGTGAAAGCCTCTTTCCTAAATTATTCCACAGTGAGCTGTCAAGTTTGAAAGTGCAGATCATTTTAGAGAACTGAAAAATATCATGTATTCTCTCCACACCACCCTAACAGCCCTCCACCCTAAGTAGAGAGATGGGCCCAAGGCATCAGCCACATTTGCTGTATGTACTTCCAGATGTACTGCAGGACACACGTACCCAAGCCCTGATCCACAACTAGACATGAATATGAAGTACTGCCCGGTGATGATAAACACACGTCATCTCAGCACCTTTAGGAGTGGATCTTCATCCTGACACAAAATATAAATCAAATGATAAATACATAATACAGTGTTCTCTAAGGAACCCAGAATGCCAGAATTTGAATTATTTTAACCGTTTGCCATTAAATAAGTTGGGTGGTTAGCTACTGTTATTTTCTTTAAGTCATAGAATTCAGCTAATATACCTTTCTAGTGAAGTCATTTTTTTTCCAGTTCTTCCTTTGTTCAAATATCTACCTTTTTTTTTTTTCTATCTTCCTAATTTCCCACCTACTTCCCACTGCAAGGTGTCCTCTTGCAATGGTGGTGGGAAAGAAATCCTAGAGGAGGAACCGCCCACCCCATTCTCTCTGCTCTGGCCCCTGACAGGTCCTCCAGGACAGCCAGGTACAGCTGTGCAGATTTTGATGGTAGCCAAGGTACCCAGTGTGGGGTGAGTCAGGGCCAAATTCCAGCCTGTCCTCCACTCACCAAGCGCTGGGACCTGGCGTGGGCAGTACTGCATCTAGTAAGGAGGGTTCTTTTTTCTTTACCCAAAAGTGAATCCACTTGTGAAATCATGTGTCTTTATGGCTGAATCAGGCCCAGGGAGGTGACTTTTTCTCAATAGCATAAATGTGTGGCCAGCAAAGGTCCTGATAACCCAAGTGACCAAGGGAAAGAGCCTAGACTAGGGATCTCTCATTAAGGGCAAAACTATGTCATGTTGTGCAGACCTACCAGCAGAGGCAGAGTCGGGGGCACTGGTTTCCCAGTCCCAGAAACTTGTAGCCCTCTGGGATCTCAGTTGACCCTTCATAGCCAGTTCTCCTGCATCAATGTGCAGTTGGGCCAGTTGTAGGACTCAGCATTCTTAATATACGAAGTGCAGCTCTGTGAGACCAGAACATCCTATTGGACTGATAATAGTTGATATGATTTACCCAAATATCACAATTAACTTGGCCCTTTCTATACTGGTGAACAGGTCATCTTTGGAAAATCCAACGGGCCTGAATTTTTGCAGGAAGTGTACACAGCCGTTACATACCATAACAAGTAAGTATATTTCAGAGCTCTAAACACATGCCAAGATTGTTTCCTTATCTCCTGGCTTTTCTGAACCCTTTAGGTGATTCCTCCCAACAGTTTTTATAATTCAGGGACTAGGGCAGAGAGGAAATCCATGCCAGTTCCCTGATTCTGTGTTGGAGACACACACTTTTTACCATTAACTGTAACTGGGAGAAGATGTCTTTAAGAACCTAGTATTGTTTTGACTTTTCTGGAACCTTCTATTCTTCTATACAGAAAGATTTTATGGTGTTACATAAAGAAATTAATTTCTTGCCTTGCCTTGAGATACTGAAGGGGCCAGAAACCAAATCTAGCCCTCCTTGCTCTGTCTCCTTGTCTTCTACACACCACTCCACACCTACACCTCTACCTGCTTGAAGAAGATTTGAGTTGACCAAAGGAGAAATGGAACACTCATTTTTATGTAGGTAAATTGAGTCACAGAATACGGTCTAAACTGTTATTCACATTTCCAGGTAGGGGAGCAACATCTGTAGAGAGTCAGGTGGACTTGGGTTTGGTCCCGGCCCGATAACCTTGGCCCATTTAAGTACCTCTCTGAACCCACCCTCCTGGATTGCAATGAGGATTAAATGAGTAAAGTACATGAGGCCCTTAGTAAACTACTTGGGACTTCATAATTCAATAAAATCAGGTCCCCTTTCCTTCCTGCATCATTCATTTCCCCAAAATCCTTTGATGTGTGCCGGCCATGAGCCAGTCCCTGTTCTTGGGGTAGAGATAGAAAAGGAAGTCACAGCAGACTCCGAGCCTCATCCCCTGTGCAGATTAAATTGTTGGATTTTCCCATTGTGTGCAGGGATTTTTTTTTTTCCTCCTGACAAAGCTTTTAGTTTGTAAGTAGCCTTATGTAAGTGAAATGAATCCAGTGACAGGAGCTTGGTCTCAAGAACATCCAGCTTGGGAGCAGACTGATGTAAAATGAAAAGCAAAGCACCAAGCAGGCCAGTTCTGAGGGGCAAAGGGCCCGTGATGTTACAGTTTATAGTCAGAGAAGCCATCATTCTTGCTACAAGTTATTTGTGTGTAATGTGCTTTTGAAACAGGTCTCCTGACTTCTACGAAGAAGTGAAAATTAAGCTCCCTGCTAAGCTCACAGTCAGTCACCACCTCCTGTTCACCTTCTATCATATCAGCTGTCAGCAGAAGCAAGGAAACTCTGTCGAAAGTCTCCTGGGATATTCAGTGAGTTGTTTTCCACTTGCAGGTTCACACTGAGGTTGATGGTGCCTCCGAGGTCCCTGCAGAGATAAACAGCTCAATTTTATTCACTTGCTTTTTTTCCTGTCAGAAGTAGCAAAATGTGGCAAATCAGATGATAGCAGAGAGCAGAGATGACTTGACTTAGCAAGTGACAAATTTCAGAAACAAAAGCTAGTTGTGACAAATATTGAAAGAATCCTCATTTCTTAAAAAAAAAGCATTGCTGTGTCCATTATTTCTAAATTTTACATATATGCTTCACACATAAAAATAGCTCTTTTTTCTCCAAGGGGAAAAAGTTATCTCTTTACAATATATAAAAGGTAAAGTAAACGTTGATGTTGTCCAGACACACACAAACATTGGCTAGAAAGAAAAATGCTACTACTTTGGCTCTGAAAGCAGTGAATCATTGACATTACCATCTCAGGAACTCTCAGGGAATTTAAAATGCAAAGAACTTGACAGAAATTACTGCCCCAAAAGAGCCCTGGTCAATACCTAATCATTATTTAGTTGCATTTGATTATTGTGAACTAGATAAATTGCCAGAATTATATGCTGTAATAAATGCCATTTTATTCTTTACATCATCTGTTTCAGTGGCTGCCAGTTCTCTTAAATGAACGTCTTCAAACTGGATCCTACTGTCTCCCAGTTGCCTTGGAAAAGCTGCCACCCAACTACTCCATGCACTCTGCAGAGGTAAGCAGCAAGCTGGCCGTAGCTGTTTCTTGTCTAGCCGTGGTCTTGGTCCACCTCTCCAGACCCACTTCTCATCCCCTTAAACATGACCAGGGATGCTCAACATGTTGTTGGGAGCAGTCATCTGTGAGCACGTGGTGTTTTCTGAGAGCACCTCGTCCTGATAGGATGGGAGAAATACCTGGCTGTGAGACCTCATTCATTTGGACTGTCACCAGTTCAAAAGGTTTGGTAGATGCAGCCAGTACCCAGGCAGCATTACCTTGCATTATCTACCACAAAAGGATTTACAAAGTAACATGTTATTAAAGGGGAAGCAAATAGAGCCCACCTGTGACAACAGCTGCTCCCGGCACCGATCCTTACCAAAGGTTCCCGTGCCAGATTCCGTCCGTCTCTCCTCAGGGTCAGTTGGCACGGTCCCTAGAGGGATTTAGGGCTTTTATTCCTCTAAAGATCCCAATGTCAATGGTCCTTTCCTTCACCCTGTTTCCTGTGCTGCCTCTTGCCCACCCACTCTGGGCAACCCACCCATTTACAGAGAGCCCCGTGAACCCTCCATTCTGACTGCACCAGCTCCCATGCTTCTCAGTCTGATTGGTGCAGGTTTACATCAATAAGTATTATTTTGAAGCAAATCCCAGACATCATATCATTTCATAAGGGCTCTTTTTTGAAACCATCACAATACCATTGTCACTTCTTAAAAATTAGTAATAGTTCCTTGATATCTTCAAATATCCAGTCAGTGATCAAGTTGCCAATTATCTCATAGATGTATTTTTTTTTACAGTTGTTTGTGAAGCAGGATCCAGATAAGGTTCATACATATTGTTGCTATGTCTTTTAAGACTCTTATTTAATCTATAGGTTCCCCATTCATCTCTTTTGTTTTCCTTGCAAATTTCAGTTGAAAAATTTCCTAAGAATTTGAATTTTGTTCTACCTTTAGAGTGAAATTTCTTCTCTACTCTGACTACCCATCACCCATTCCACTTTCTATTTTCTTTTTCACCCTGAAGAGAGAAGCTTCCTTTACTGTGGGCCACAGAGGAATGCCTGGCTTTAGATCAAAACTGCTCTCCTCAAAACCACCTAAGATCAACCTGAGTTGTTCACAGATATTCCCTGATTGTGATTTGGACACATAGACCCTTGCTGAAGCCCTCAAAACCACCTTTTCATCATCAAGCTGCACATTCTAATTTCCTAGAACACCCAATTCCCTTCTTAATGCTGCAGAACGAACTTAGGTTAGGAGACAACCAAAACTGGATCCAAAAATCCAGATTCTCCCATGCCCTAGCTATGTGAACATGAGTGAGTTGCTTATACTCTCTGAGTAAGGGTGAAACCTGTTACCTGCCTGTAAGGTTGCCGTGAACATTAAATGATACAATGCATATCAAGTAATAAATTCAATGCTTAAGTAAATATTAGTTCCTTTTTCCTACTTACCCTAAGCTATCTTCATCAATATACCCTCAGCTTCTCCTGATATCTTTTAGACCTAAACTGTCCAGTACAGTTGCCATTAGCCACATGAGGCTATTAAAATATGACTAGTTCAAACTGAGATATGCTGTAAGAATAAAATACAAACTGGATTTCAAAGACTAAGAAGAGAAAAATGAATGTAAAATATCTCATTCATAATTTCTTACATTGATTACATATTAAAACAATAATCTTTAGGCTATATTGGGTTCAATAGTATTAAAATTATCACATTTTTAAAAGGTTTTTTTTAATGTGGCTACTAGAAAATTTTAAGTGACACATATGACTCATATTATGTTTTTAGTGGATAGCGTTGCCTTTAGATCAAAGATGACAAATTCCAGTGTCCCAAGAGTCAGACTCATTAACAGCGAGTGCCAGGTCCTGGTGGAATTTGTTCCTGCCCATGGAAGGTACCAGCCACTCCTACATTCCGTAGATCCCATGCTGGAATATAAGACCAGTGTTATTGTATCTCCCAGTCTCAAAAGCAGTTTGAAAGTAGCCTTTCATGTGAAATTGTCTGACTTTCAAATTTTGACAACGAATTCAACAAAGTTTCCAACGCTGGGCCAAACCGCACTTGTCTGGGTTGGATACAGCTTTGGGTCCCAGTTTATGACTCTGAGATAATTCCAAAGGTCCCCACCCCAAGCACACATCCTACCCCTACAAGTACAGCCTGCTTCCTCTGTTAAAATGCGAGACACAAAGTCCACACTCCTGTGTCTGGGTCAGCCTGGGTGCCTCACTCAACACTGTATGATGTCTCTAGAGATGACAATTACAGTGGATTTGAAGGCAAGAAATGGTCTCTAAGAACTGCAGGGCTATTGATATATAAATGGTATAAAAGAGTCATTTTGAGTGATTAAAGCAGGAGCCTAGAAGGAAACATTTTCTTCTGCTACTTGGAAACATTTTGTTAAAAGGGAGAGTAACTGCAGGCGCTCAAACACATTAAGATTTCAGGTCTTGTAAAAGATATTCTGTGCTTTGTCTTGACATCCCTGATTAATTAGAAAATCACTGAGATATTGCTTTATTTCTGTTCCTAGAATCAAAGTTTATCATTGCTGGGTGGAAGTTTAAAGACAGATCACTCAATTCAAACCCCTGCTTTCAGCATGAGAAAACAAAGGCCCAGAGTTTCATTGACTTGTCAAAGTCAGAATAGGGGGAGGGAATAGCTCAGTGGCAGAGCATGTTCTTAGCATGCATGAGGTCCTGGCTTCAATCCCTAGTACCTCCATTTTAAAAAATTAATTTAAAAAAATTTTCTAAGTAAAAATAATTAGTTTGATGCAGAACTGAACTTGAACCCAGAGCTCCTAACTCCAAAGCCAGTTACATTAGTTTTCCAGGGAGTTTTATATTTGTAAAACCCTGACATTTACAGTCAAGTCGCTTTGCTCTGCTTGTTAGTAATCAGAAGAGGGAACCGAATTGCTAACTTTGTTTTCCTTATTTCCTTTTAACACAGAAAGTCCCTTTACAGAATCCACCCATTAAGTGGGCTGAAGGACACAAGGGAGTATTCAATATTGAAGTGCAAGCTGTTTCTTCTGTTCACACCCAGGTAAGGAGCATCAAGGTCAAGTTCAAATCAGAGCCATAAGGCTAATAGTGAAGACAGGGTACAGCAGAGAAACCTCTAAGGACAGTCCAATTAAAAAATCAACGAAAATCTTTGTGATGGATAAAACAAAAATCATCCTTAGTTTTTTTGTGGGATGTTGCAAGCCTGTTCAGATGTTATTTGTTGTCTAAATAGAAAGACTATATAAAAATGATGAGCACCTAAGTGAGGGAATCTGGTTCCTGCCCTGTTGGCTGAGAAATTTTGTGGAGAGACTTCATTTAAACACTTTCCTGCTGCTGTCTCATTTCCCTCTGTAATTCTTGCAATTCTGCCATTTCTCCAGCTTTTTTTCTTTTCTTTTTTTTTTTTTTTTAATTCTTCTTCCCCTCCTTTTTCTGCCACTGTCTGAGTTTTGCATCTGCTTAGACCCCTGTGCTGACAGTGTGTTTGCTTGTCTCAGCTCACAGAAAACATCAGAGTCCACATTATTTTTCTTCAGTTAACAATTTTTGAGAGGCTCTATTTGGTGCATATCACCCTACAAAGAAGCTCACAACTGGGGTCTGAAACATCCCTGTCTTAGAACATAAGATCTGAAACACGGAGTAAGAGTTTCTGCCTAGAAGGGGTGGTTTGATTGTGTCTGTGAATCCATCGGTGAGGGGCTGAGACCCACAAGACCTGCCGTCTGCCTTCCCAGGACAACCACCTGGAGAAGTTCTTCATCCTCTGCCACTCCCTGGAGAGCCAGGTGACCTTCCCCATCCGCGTGCTGGACCAGAAGATCAGTGAGTCAACACTAGAGCACGAGCTGAAGCTCAGCATCATCTGCCTGAACTCCTCCCGCCTGGAGCCCCTCGTGCTCTTCCTGCACCTGATGCTGGACAAGCTCTTCCAGCTGTTTGTGCAGCCCATGGTCATTGCTGGCCAGACAGGTAGGGGGCCCGGGGGGCCGGAGGAGACAGGCAGGGCCTCGTTTTATGAAACATGATTTCCCAGAAGTCCCAGGAGCAGGAATGGTGTGATCTTCCTTTCCTACTGAGGATGTGAGTCCAAGGGAGGCCACGTCCAGTGCTGTTTTTCTGAGACTCCCTGGATGTTAAAGAAAGAAAGAAAAGAAACAGTAATACAGGATGCTTAAAATTACAGTTGTTTAAAATAAATGTATTGAATGATTGTAGGCAGTTTTTCCAATTCCATTCCTAGTAATTGACAGATTTCTTTTACCTCTAAGATACCTTTGTTCACTTGACCAACAGGGAAATGTGATGTTTTAAAGAAGTAAGACAACCCATATTCAATGGAAGGAAAGGAGCTCTCTCAACTGAAGTTCAAATGATCACTTTTTTATTGAGATGTAATGCACATACCATAAAGTTCACTAAAGCATACACTTTAGTGGTTTTTAGTATATTCACAAGGTAATGCAAGTGTCACTAGTGTCTAATTCCAGACCATTTTCATCAGGCTCAAATGAAACCCCATACTCCTTAGTAGTCAACCCGCTCACCCTTCCCCTCTGCCCCTGGCAAACACCCATCTTACTTTTGAAAAAATGAACATGAAATACACTGGGTAAGACTTTATTTGAAAATAATGTCCCGTAAGACCTGGGTCCAGTGGTTCTTCCAACTCCTGCAGGGATGGACTGGCTGCTGTAGGGCATCTTTGTTTGACACAATTTTCAGCTGGGCTCGTATTATTCTGTGCTCTCCAGCCCAAGTAGATACCTTTGGGTACCATCTGTGATCCCAGTACTGTGTGTGCTAAGAGTAGTGGGCTTTGCAATAGTAACCAAGAGCATATCAGAACCCAGAGGACTTACAGCAAAGAGCAGCAGCACAGGACACAAGTCCTCAAAGGAACACAGCTAAATATTTTTGGAGGGGTTGAAGACATCCCTCTGGGAGAAAGAAGGAGCAGCCCACCCCCCGAAAGAAGATTATATTTGAGATTGCTTTGAAGTAGGGGTAGAGGAAAAGAAGTCAAGGTGGGGACACTGAGATGAGACTGGCAAAAGCAGAGCACCAGAGTTTCTGGTTCACAGTGAAAGAGTAGTTGAGGAAAAAAGTGTCCAAAGACACTTTTCCAGGAGTGTCAGAAAAGAAGGAATCAACACTGTTGCGCTATGGAATATGAGTAAGTTGGCGGGGAGAAGTAAGAACTTGTAGTCTGGGACACACCGGAGAGACTTCAGAACCAGGGAAGAGCATGACCTCTGAATCCCTTGGTTTGCACTGGGTCCTGGAATGCATCTTCTGTGGCTCCACAGAGAAAACATCCTGCGTTGTAGGCTGACTTGTCACTCATGTAGCTATTGCCTCTCCAGCTGGATTCCTGCCAAGTGGCCATCTCTACCAGACCTAGATTTCTTTCTGTGGAATATAAACTTCATCACCAGACAAAACATTCATTCACACGTTTTGCACTGACATTTGGGATGGGGTGTTGGGACAGGCAGAACAGGTAGAGGCACTTAATCTCCAAGCCTCTTACTCGGGACTTATCTGTGTCAGACACCATGGAGGGCACAGTGGGGAGACAAGAAAGTATGAGAAATGCACTTTGCCCTGGAAAGGCTTCCAGCCTATCAGAGGGATGCTGTTTACCACTGGAAACTGCCAAATAATCTTGTGATTGGGTGTCACTTAAGCCCTGTACTGAGTGACGTTAGAGGCTTTGTGGAGGAAGTGGGATTGTGTCAAGGCTCAAAGGGTTGGAGTGATTTTGTGGGTGGGAGCCAGGAGGGCTTTCAAGGTAAGGAAACAAGCACGAGCAAAATTGCAGAGGAGAGAAGCAGAAGTGATGAGGACAATATAATGATTGCTGTATTTTAAGGAAGTTGAATTTGAGCAGAAAGGGGTACCAGGTTGACTAAGTAGGATGGAACCAAACTATGGAGGGCTTGGAGCTTCTGAACAAGAGAGTGTATAGGGTGCAGCATTGTTGTATGGGTTCACTATGGGGAATGACATAATACACATACGTTTTTAGATTAATCTGTGCAAGAATTTGTGTTGTGCAACAGCCCATTGCAAACCACAGTGTGCATAAGAATCATCTGAGCATCTTGTTAAAATGCAAATTCTGACTCAGTCAGTCTCGAGTGGGACCTGAGATTCTACATTTCTGACAAGGTCCTAGGTGCACTAAATAGCACCAGTTTCCAGCATGGTTTAGACAGGAGAGGATGTCTGCACAGGCTCATGTCTTTGTCCTGAAAAACCACAGCTCTGACAGAAGGAGGAAATGTGAAGTCATTTACAGTAAGCAGAGCCAGCAGGCGGGGGCTTACTACAACTCACCCTGCCCCAGGCCACCATCTTGGTCAGCCTGGTTCAGTTGGTCAGTGGTCGGGACTCCTTGTCTGAATGTTGCACCTCGGATTCATTAAGGACCCACTGTGGGACCACCCATCTTCCTCTTTGTTCCTCAGCTAACTTCTCCCAGTTTGCCTTTGAGTCCGTGGTGGCCACCGCCAACAGTCTGCACAACAGCAAGAGCCTGGGCAAGGACCAGCATGGGAGGAACTGCCTGCTGGCCTCCTATGTGCACTACGTCTTCCGCCTTCCGGAGCTGCAGAGGGACGTGCCCAAGTCAGGTAACATTGCCCTGAGTCTGGGAATCTTCTAGGCACCCTCACCCCTACTCCACTGCCCCGTAATTCAAAATAAAATTAAAAGGCCAAAAGTTAAATTTTATTTTTCAGAATGATATAAAACTTACATGAATGCTAAAATTAAAAGCTTATTTCTAGATTTTTCGCTCTTGCTTTCTTCCTGCCTTTTTATACTCTAAGCACTTATTTTTTCTGCCTACTTGATAATCCCTCACTGATCTTTACTCAGTTGGTCATTTCTGATTCAGTTGAGGATCTCTTTTTTTTATTTCCTTTTTTTTAATTGAAGTATAGTTGATTTACAATGTTAGTTTCTAGTATACAGCAAAGTGATTCAGTTATATATATATACATTCTTTTTCATTATAGGTTATTACAAGATATCGAATATAGTTCCCTATGCTATTCGGAAGGACCTTGTTGTTTATCTATTTTATATATAGTAGTTTGTATCTGCTAAAGGATCTCTTTTTTTAAAAAGCTGGAGAAGTGACAACAGATGAATAGGATTCTAGGAAAATAATATATATTCAATAGCAGTGGTCAGCAGTGGCTCCTAAACTTTTCATTATGAAAAAATGAATCCCTTTTCTCATTTACCCCAAACTAAACTTCTGAAATGATCATTTATTTCTCTACTCTTTTGAATTATTTACATAGGTAATAGTCGACCAGAATGTCTGGTCAGCATGGTATAAAAAGTAGCATCAAAAAGTTAATAAAATTTCAGGCCCTAACAAAAAAAACTTGGCATTTTCATTAGTCTGTGCAACCTCATTTCAAGTAAACCTGTAATTTCAACTGAGTTTTTAAAAATACCAGTAATATCTCCTAGACTCACATAATCGCCTTTGAACACATGTAAATACTTAAAGGTAAAAAACATTGATATATAGTGTGTATTTATCCTCATAAGGTTCAGATGATTCCTTGGATTCTCAAATCTCAGAAATGCATGACTTATAAAGCTGTCATCACTTAAATATTAATAAATAAAGCATATCCACATTTCCAGCTTGTCTTGAGAAATCAGAACCTCATGGGCTGTTTCCCCATGGCAACAATAGGCTGGAGCAGAGGAGAAGCCCCTACCTTTCTATGAGGCGTGTGTTTCCACTTTACCACAGTCCTCACCACTCGCTACTGCCTTACACCTTATCTTTCCCCACAAACATTGCCTCCCCTAGACATTTGATAAAAAGACCCTAATCCCAAAACCTAATCTGGTGGGTTTCCACTCCACTGTCTACCCCATCCCTCTTCAGTTCCTTCTCAAGCCCAGTGAGTGACTCTGATCCCCTGTCTGTTGACATGTCTATACCTGGTGGGTGCAGGCGGCCCCACTGCCCTCCCAGACCCTCGCTACCACACATACGGACGCACAACTGCTGCTGCCGTGAGTTCAAAACTGCTACAGGCCCGGGCGATGAGCAGCAGTAACCCAGACCTCGCAGGGATGCACTCCACAGCAGATGAGGAGGTTAAGAATATCATGTCTTCAAAGGTAAGGAAGATGTCAAACTCTGGAGAGTGACATGGGCTTTTTTATTTTTAACTAACACTTGCAGAGATAACACAAAATCAACCATTACTGCTGCCTACTGTGTTGGTCAAACGTTTTGATGCTCAACTTTCGACTTATTACTGTTCTTTTCTTTTGAAGTGACTGAGACTGTTCTGAAAGATGCAGGGACAAGACTGGCACTTGAGGGTCTGCCCAGAGTTACTGAACTCTGGTGGGAAGTTTTTCAAACATAGCTGTTTTAGCCCCACAGAGTTGGTGAATACCATGAGTTTTACTTGCAAGGGGTAAAAATTAGCTTTAACTGTTTTTGATGCTTAGAAAGTTTTTCTTATTTTGTTTTATTTTTAAATATCTGCCTTTTAGTTTCATTAACATCCATAGATTGATTATCCCATGTAAGAATCCCAAAGATCAAAGTCAAATTTTATAAACAAAAGTTGAGATCCTGAGAGGGTTGGTGACTTGCCCTAGATTCTTTTTCTTCTGTGAATTCCTTACTTTTTCTTATAATCGTTTTATTTTGTAAAAGTTTTAGATTTATAGAATTATTATCACTATATGACAGAAACTGTTTGTGTCCTCAGTACCTTGTTTCCCTATTACTGACATTTTACATTAGAATGGCACATTTGTCACAATGAACAATATTGACTGTAATTAATATTAACTAAAGTTTGTATTTTATTCAGATTTCCTCAGGTTTTCCCTAATGTCTTTTTTCTGTTCTAGAATCCCACTCAGGAGACCACATTATATTTTGTAGTGATGTGTTCTTAGTTCCTGTGGTTGGAACAATTCCTCAGACTTTCCTTGTTTTGAGGACTTTGACAGTTTTAGGGAGTACTGGTCAGGTATTTTGTAGAATGTCTCTCATTTGAATTTTTAAAATTGTGATATAATTCACATACCATAAAATTCACCCCTTTCTTGTATAATTCAGTGGTTTCTCATATGTGCACAAAGCTCCATGGTTCTTCATCTAAATTTTCTTTCCAGTTATCTGTGGCCTCAAGGTGGCAAAGCTTTTAGAATAATGTCATTTCCTCTGATGAAGATAAATGAAACTCTCTAGGTTTTGACGTCATTTCCTCTTACACAAATCACCCACTTGAGACAGGGAGTCTGGAGACCAGGATTGGGTCTCGGCTCTGATACCACCCAGCCCTGTGGTCAAGGGCAAGTCAGTTCCTGCCCAGAGCCTGATTTTCTTATCTCGGTAGGGGTTCTGAACTCTGGATGAATTTAAGAATCAGTTATAGATCTAGAGATTCTGATGATATATAGTTGCATCATATGAAATAGTTGCTATCTGTCCTTTTTGACTTACAGGGATATGCTGGAGCTGACTCATACCAGTTTCTGAGAGATGACTGTTAAATTTTCAGAACCAGTTGTTAAACAGGGATGTGATTAAAAATTAAATTACAGAAACTAACCATTAAATTAATTACATGAAAAACAAAGGTAATCTAAATGCAATGTGGTATCCTGGATTGCATCCTGGCACAGAACAGGACATCAGTGGAAAAATTGGTGAAATTCAACTAAAGTCTGTGATTTAGTTAGTAGTAATGTGCCAATGTTAATTTCTCAGTTTTGACAAGTGTGCTGTAGTTATGTAAGATATTAGCATTAAGAGGAACTTGGTGAAGGGTATCTAAGAACTCTCGGTACCACCTTTGCAACTTGTCCATAAATCTAAAGTTATTCCACTTTAAAGAGTACTCAAACGTCATCCCTTCTTAATTATTTTACTACATTTTACTATTATCTACGTTCCAGGGATTTTTTATGCCTATAGTGTCTGTATGGTGGAAATACCATACAGTGGTTAGTTACTGCACGTCTCTTCCCAATACCTATTCAGTAATATCATGTTAACATGAAGTCAGCCACAATGGAAGCATTCACAGCACAGAAATTGACAAATTCTGCAAATTGGCCCCTCCCCTCCGAGAGCTGGTTATTGAGCATTTGCCAGCACACCGTGGTTCAGTGCTGTATTTAAGTCCCCTTTAAGCAGCATCATTTTGGAATGCCGAGGGGAGAAGTGGTCAGCAGCTATTAATGACAGCCTTGATTATTGTGGTTTCCTTTAATGAAAGTAAAAATATTAAATTACTATGTGGACTGGGTTAACAATTTTTTAATTATTTTATAGCAAGAGTAGAAAATTTTGTTCAGCTAGAAGAATCAAGCATGATCTTCCTTTCAGAAGTGGTTTGTTTTTGTTTTTGTTTTTGTTTTTGTTTTTGACAATTTATTACAGTGTTTAGGAAACTGGGTACAGTACCATGCTAACCCACAGAGAGGCACTGTTCCCACACAATTTTTTTCCTGCTCTTCCAATTAAGTCAGGGACTCAGAAAGTTGAAGGGACTATTCAGCACCTTGTGGTTCTTAACTAGATTTTAACTATGGGTGGCCACCCACCAAACTGTTGGCAGTGAATATTTTGGAGCAAGTAGAGTTAGGTGTTAACTTTACTTCCATTGCTTTGTTTTATGTTTATTTTTGGCAATTGTTTTACCTTTGTAAACAGAAAGGGAAAAAAAATGTTAACAATGAATTCTAAGCTTATGATCTTCCAGGTAGTTAACTCATCTTTCCAGGGGACCACTGTTGGTTGACTGCTGAGCCATGGATTGTGTATTTCAGATTGCTGATCGCAGCTGCAACCGAATGTCTTACTATTGCTCTGGCAATAACGATGCTCCAAGTTCAACAACAACCCCAAGGCCAGTCAGCAAGAAGGTACTGAGCAGGGTAGTGTGAAGATAATTTGCCCCGTCTCTCACTTTTATGAAAATAGATGCCATCAAGTACTCTCCTGCCTTGTTCCTGCCCTCCTAACACACACACATACACACGCACACATGCACGCACACACACTTTTGCAGCCCTGTCCTATACCCCCCATTTTTTGACCACCTAAGTACCTACTAACTTAGTGGTTCTCCAGCTTACCAGGCACCAGAAGTACCTGGTTGGCTTGTTAAAACTAACTGTTGTCTCCTACCCCTAGAGTGTCTGACTCAATAGATGTGTAGTAGGGCCCAAGAATTTGCATTTCTGACAAGTTCCCAGCTGATGCTAGTCCAGGAACCACACTTTGAGAGCCACCGCATTAGCTTCTTTTTTTAGTAAAAGGAGAGTTGGGGATGATTCATCCTCAACAAAGTGAATGGCAATAATTAGGTATCATTTATTTCAGTACTGTATCAGACATGAAAAGCTTCCTTGTAATTTTCTAATCGGTCCTACCAATGAGTTCAAAGACTTTACTAGCTGTTAAACTGCTCACCAGTTCTCTATATTAACAGAATTCTCCAATTGTTGTCACATCCTGTGTGGTCTAAGGAGTGGGAGATTTAAAAAAAAAAACTATCTTCCCCAAGTTTTCTCCTCTGCCAGGCACCCATGAATCTCAGCATTTTAGTAGTTACTTAAGTTAAAGTCCTGAGTGTCTTTCAAGACCCCCATTAAAATGTAAATATGCTAATTTAAGGATAACACAGGGAGCTATTTGCAACAGCTAACACCACAGGGATATGTAAAGGCTCACTTTGGACTTTGGGGGGAGGTCTTGCCAGGGTCCAGTGTGCCAGACTTGGCAGTAATCTGGGCCCCATATGTCTGGGGAGAGGGACCAGGAGTTAATTCTAAAAGGAGAAGTGAAAGAAGATATGGCCAGGTGCTGAAAATAATTTTTTCACTTACTCTAAATCTTAGCTTTGGGCTTTGCAATAACTGATTACAAGTACCATTTTCCTTCATAAGAACCATGAATTGTCTACAGCCTGGCTTCCCTCTGGCAGGGCCTGATTTCTTCTGGGTACAATTGCCTTGTTTTGATTTTGTTTCTGGTCATTTCTATGACCAGAAGAGAATCATTTCATTTCAGAGGGAAGTGTAGCCATTGTGTTTCCTTAATGGCTCGGCAAACAGGGCTTAGCTGCTTGCCTATTTTCTGTAACCTCTGGAGCAAGGTGTTCTTGTAACAGTGTTGCCTGGTAAGCAACATAAATTACTTTAAGAAGTGGCTTATCCTCCTCTAATCTCCTCTTGCCATAAGACTCTGGCAGTCAAACTGACCTATTTTCTAGAGGTTACCTTTGAAGCCGGTGAAGCATGTCTTTCCTACAGTGGGAGGATCTGGGTGTAGCCAGGTGACATCACGGGCAAGCTTAGACCACCTGCTAGATTAACATGCAGCCCTGCACCTCTCCCAAGTGGGAGAGTGTCCCTTAAGTCTCACAACAGCACAGAAACATGTTAATGTGTATTAAGATTATAGAGATTTGACTCACCTAACATAATGAGATGGCACTAACGATAAGCTGAAATACTTCAGCATTCTCCATTTGTCCCGATTAACTGTCTGGAGATGCAAATAGGATACTCAGGCATCTGCATAGAGATTTTTCCCATTTGTCTCCCTTTAGTTTAGCTGAGTAACTGTCAGATTTTCCTGTATAGAAGAATCAGTATGTTGTGTTGCATGCCTACTGTACAGTATGGGTAATTTTAAGGTTTGTGAAAGGTCAGCTTTGCTCTAATTAATTTTCACTTTGGGTATTGACTTTAAAACTTAATATACGCCAGTACTCTAGAGTAGAAGTAGTTTCAGCTTTCTTACCCACTGAGCAAAAAAAAATGAGTTCAGCTGTATTTATTCTAGGTTATATGGTTGTAAGATGAATGAAATCCACAGAAAATGCCCCGACATCATTTTTGCCATCAATTAGGGTGACCAACATCCCGGTTTGCCTTGGGATGCAGGACTTTCCGTTTTAAGGTCAGGACAGTGTTGATGAAAAAAAAGCCCAACCTAAAGTTGAGAATTATATTTTATTTAAGGACATTACTAAGAGCTATAGCCTGGGAATTAACCTCTCAAATAGCTCTGAGGGACTGTTCCAGAGAGGTAAGGGAGGAGCTAGGATATATGGGAGTTTTTGCTGAAAGAAAAACATGATTGAACATCAAAAGACTACTGCCAGTCACGAAAAACAGACATCTCAAGTTAATGATTTTAGTGCTTTTCAATGTATGGGAAGATGCGAGAGTCTGGGCTCACTGAAATTATTCCTTAGATATGCATCTTAACTGTCTAGGGCCAATATCCTGTTTTCTCCATCCTGAATTCCCCTCGGGGTGCACTGTCAGTCAGTCGGCTACAGTGGCTGATGGCTTGATGGTGGGTCACATTTGTTTACTGAAATGGCAGGTGACATTGTTTTTGTCCACAACAGACTCAGGCAAACAGATGAGTTGATCACCCTACCTTTGGTCTTAAACTTGTTCCCCATTAAAGCTGTTGTCAAGAGCATTAACAAGTATCCAGACAAACTAGGGAATGGGGAAGATGCAAAAGGTGTAAAAATCACTGTCTGCTATGTTTGCAGTCAGATGAGCAGTCAGATGACTTCATGGGAAGTATAGATGGGAAGTGTAGATGCAAAGTGGAACTGAGAAGCTTTTCAAGCATCTGACAACCCTGGGGCATAGAGGTTTAGGAGCTGGGTGAGTTCAAGCTGCTACCGCTGTGCCTTTTAATGCAGATGATCCACTCATAAACCCAACCCTTCACGTTTCCCACAAAGCCATAGTGGGATTATAAAAACAAAACTTGTTCGTCTGGAAGGGAAGGGAGTTGAAATAGCTCCCTGCACCAGCAGTGTCAGCATCACTTGTGAACTTGTTAAAAATGCAAATTCTCAGGTCCCACCCCAGAACTACTAAATCTGAGACTCTGGGAGTAGGCTCAGCAATCTGTTTCTTTTCCCTTTTTTGGGGGGTGTGGTGTGGATTAAGTTTACTTATTTATTTATTTTAATGGAGGTTCTGGGGATTGACCCCAAGACCTCGTGCATGCTAAGCATGCACTCTACCACTGAGCTGTACCCTCCCCCCAGCAACCAGTTTCTTAATGAGCCCTCCAGGGGATTCTGATGCACATTTAAGTTTGAGAACCACTGCTACCAACAGAGTTTATCGATGAGAAAACAGAGGATAAGGAGAGGAATGAATGGCTTACACATGGTCACATGGAGTTTATGGCAGGATCTGGAAGGGAAGTAACAGACTGTCCCAGTTCTGACTGCCACCCAGGATTGCGTCCCCAGTAGAATGCAGGTTCACTCCCCTGCTGAGGACATCCCGTCAAACCTAGTTCTCCAGGAAGTTACTACCTACTTAAACTGCCCTCCAGCCTCAGATTATTTCAGCATTGGGCTTGCCATCCGCTGTACTCTAAGACATCTAGGATGCATGCATCAGCACTCACAAGCTATTATAATTGGGGTTGGTGAATAAAGCAGTTAGTACAGACTGCATTACATAAGTGTGATGTTTTTGTGTTTGTTGTTCAGCATTTCCATGAGGAGCTTGCCCTGCAGATGGTGGTCAGCACTGGAATGGTGAAAGAAACAGCCTTCAAGTACTCCTGGTTCTTCTTTGAGCTTCTGGTGAGATTCTCGCATGTGCCTACCTAGACTCCACAGAGCACCAGAAGCACCTTGCAGACAGGCAGTGAGGTTTCCCAGATTAGGAAATGACATTTTATCTACTGAGCTGCTCCTGCAGAAAACCTAGGATCATTCCTTAAATTTTAACTCTCCCTCACCTCTTCACCCATCTTCCTCCAAATCTTACTAATTCTACCTGGGAAATCTGCCCCTGCCTGCAGCTTCCTGCCATCTTCACTTCACCCCGCCTGGCCAAGCAGTCACCAGCTCTACAATCACTGCCTCTTTGCCTGCCTGCATTCATTTTTGCCCTCTGCGCATCCAGTCTGCATAGGGCAGATAATGACACTCCCCTCTTTAAAACCCTTCTGTGATTTTCAGGGTATTGGAAAAAAATCACTTTTTTAAAAAAATTTTCCTGGGTGGGAGGTAATTAGGTTTACTTTTTTTTTTTTTTTTTTTTGATAGAGGTATGGGGATTGATCCTAGGACCTTGTGCATGCTAGGCATGCACTCTACCACTGAGCTATACCACCCCCCCCACCCCCGCCCCCGCAAAGCACACATTTTATCATGGTCTAAAAAGCCCTTGTATGACTCTGTTTCCCTTCATCCCTAACCTTCTCTTAGGCTCTGTCCCCCCTTCATTCAGCCACAATGTTTCCAGTTTGGTTCTTTGAAGATGCCAAGGCCTATTTATTAATTATGTGTTATAAGCACTATCCTGAGCAGTTATCCCCAGTGCGCACATGGGACCCTGAGGCTAAGTAAGGATTTGCCCAGCGCGCTCAGCCACAGAAGGGCAGAGCGTCAGTTCCGCAATGCTCTAGTCCAGGTGCTATTCCTCTGCCATTTTGCTTCTCCTTGGAAGCTTACAGTTACAGAACATTTTCTTAGCCTAACGCACGAACACGCAAGACTTCTGTATTCCAAATGCAGCTTTAGTGCAGTGCCGCAATTATTATTTCATTCCTAGTCGGAGTGAACTCAGCATCACTAGGCCTAGTGGCTCCTCATGGCATTTCAGAGCTCTGTGTTAAAGGCAGTTGGCATTCTCTGCAGATATACTGGTGACTCTGTCCTTCATATAAGCCCAGTAACAGTTGGCATTCCAGAGGGAGGAAAATAATAACATCTAAAATGTACTGAGCGTCTTACTCTGTATGTGCCAGGCACCGTTGTAAGCACTGTCTCATTGGATCCTCAGACAACCTCCAAGCAGGAGCTTTCCATCACCCCCAATTTACAGATGGGGTTGGAGGAAGGGTGGAGGCCGTGAGGAGGAGTCTCCAGGTCAGTACCACTTCACTGCCCCTAACTGCAGGGAGCTAAGAACCATGGAAAAGGTGAAAATTGCTTTTGATGTTGCACATTTATTTACTGGGATTCTGTAGGCCCAGGAGAGAAAGCAAAAGCTAAAGCTGATAGCCCTCCTTCCCTCTAGAAGTCCCTTATGGTAAACAGATGCAGAAGTCGGAAACAAAGTCCTACTGATACGAGCGCTTGGAGGGCGTTGGTTAACATGCAGATCACCCAAGACACCCGCGATCCAGGGCTCTGAAGGTTATAAGCTAAGTCTGTCAGGGTCCTGGCAGGACAGCGTTGGCATTGCTCAATAGGGTTAACTGAAAAGCACGTACAGAGGTACTCTGCCCAGGTTAAGGGCAGGGTTACAGGAGCAGAAAAGGGTTGGTGAGGCACCCAGGGAGCAGGAGGTGCTGGAAGTCTTTCTCTCTCCTAACTCTGAAGAAGCAAGGGTATGGATCAGTGTAACTGAGGCCGAGAGAAAGCTGAGGCAGATAAGAAGGTCCATGTGACAGGAGCTGGTATCTTAGAGAAACACTGCTACTGCCAGAAGCAAGCTGCAGCAGGGATGAGGGCAGTGGAGTGGATGTGTACCCAGACCACTCTCCTCCCGCCCATTGGTCCCCTGCTGGTGCCCCTTATTGGCCGCCTGCTACCAGAAGCCCAGTTTCAAGGAGTCTGGGTGATGTAGTCCATAGAGATCAGCTTCCTGGGGCTCAGAGATAGATGGAGAAAGGCAAGAAAGGGAGCTGGGGGCTGGAGTGGAGGCCAGTGGAAACTATCAGCCCCAGCCAGAACTTTGCAAAGAAACTGATCTCAGGCTCAGACAGGGCGCCCAGTCCTCCATGCGTTGCTTGGTCATTTGCCTTACAGATGCCCAGGAAGTTGTTCCAAAACCAAAACAATTTTTTCCCCAAGAAACTTGAAGAGAAAGGAACTACAGCCTCCTTGGGCTTAGCCAACAACCTGGGCGATTTAACACCCTTTAGTTGTATTGATGACCATGTGCTAATGAACAGCCACTTTGGCATCAGAGTGGTTGAACACAGTCCTTGGGCAGATTTCACACTTGCTAATGAATAAATCCCCATGCTTCTGGAAATTGCTGAGCCAGACTTTGGGGACCCAGAGATCAATGGTGACCTAATTTACCCAGGACATAAAGTTCTACACCAAGGGTTGCTTGGGACCCCTGCTTTGAATGGGTCACAGAGGCCAGTGTGGAGGCCTTATCCCACCCTACAAATAATGGGCCCAAGATCCACTTTTATTTCTACTGGATGTCCCTCTCTGGAGATGCAAAGGACACAGTAGCCGGCAAGTTGCTAACAGTCTGGCAAGAGGCCATTAGTTGGAAATACGGTATTGTGAGAATTATTTGGTTGTGGGAGGGCCAAACTCAGCTGGCAGGAGCAGAATACAACAGTGGGTTCTAAAAGCCCGGTGCTGGGGTGGGTTAGACAGGGAATCAGGAGCAGGTAGCCCAAAACAGAGGGGCCTCCATCTTCCATCCTTTGTTAGGACCTCAGTGAGAGAAGCACTTTGTCAGACAAAAACCGGGTCCATTCCCCACCTCTCATTTGAGTCCCCCACCAAGTGCGTGGGACTGTTGGGTACAGACACGTCTGTGTTTTCTGAGCCAAGAGGGACTCCACAGTGAAGAGAAACTGCGGTTCTTACACTGGGTGTCGGGATTTTATGATCGTAAGTCTTCCTCAAGCTGGCTGTGGCATTATCTGAAGATAGGAAACCCATAAAGCCTTTCTGTTTTTGCTTCTTAATTTACCTCTTTTTTGTTGGAGTATAGTTGATTTACAATGTTATGTTAGTTTCTAGTGTACAGCATAGCAATTCAGTTATACATATATATATTCTTTTTCATTATAGTTTATTATGAGATATTGAATATAGTTCCCTATGCTCTACAGTAGGACCTTGTTGTTTATCTGTTTTATATATAGTAGTTTGTATATGCTAATCCCAAAGTCCTAATTTATCCCTCCCCCCTCCTTTCCCCTCTGGTTAGTTTTCTATGTCTGTGAGTCTCTTTCTGTTTTGTAAATAAGTTCATTTGTATCATTTTTTTAGATTCAACATGTAAGTGATACATATGATATTTGTCTTTATCTGTCTGACTAACTTCACCTAGTGTGATCATCTCTAGGTCCATTTGTGTGGTTGCAAATGTCATTATTTCATTTTTATGACTGAGTAATATTCCATTGTGTATATATACTGCATCTTCTTTGTCTAGTCATCTGTCAGTGGACATTTAGGTTACTTCCATGTCTATTGTAAATGTTGCTGTTAATACCTATTTTTTTTAATCTCTTTTTGTCTCAGTGCTAAAGAAAATTGCCAGCCCTGCAGTCTCAGAAACAGAAATCTGCTATTAGTGCATAAAAGTTCTCCCATGTAGCACTTGGGAGTGAAATCATTTTCCCACACACTGTCTTTGTCCCTTCTTCTTCCTGCCCTGATCTAAGGGGTCGCCTTTAAACAAATGTAGTTTAACTCCTAGAGCCATTTCGCTTTGCAGTGACTCTCAGACTATCATGGACGTATTGATGGAAAGAGTAGGCCCTCCAACCACAAGCTCTCCCAGTCTTTCCCATCAGACTTACTAACAGCTCTGAGCAACTTCCAACAAGGAGAAGACACAACCTCAGACTGTATCCAAGGGAGTTGTATTGACCCACAAATCTACTGGCCCAGAAAGAAGTCCAAAAAATAAGCATGATCTTGACTTAAAATTGTGGTCAGCATTGAGCCGGTGTTGTACTAGTCATAATACAATCAGTGATGGACATACAAGTTTTTATTTAAACTACATATACTTACATATCTATATATAATAATGATAGATAGATAAATATGTATACTTGGCAAGTTAGTCATATAAACCTCAAAACATAATTTCTCCAAGAGGCAATGTTCCAAATAGTGGTTAAGTTTCCAGCTGGCATACTGTAGAATTGTTTCTAGAAGAACTATTCTCCCCATTCAACTTGAAACTTGACACATGAGGAACATTTCTCTTTGCTGTAGTTTCAGGGACAGAAATGACTTCAGTTCACGTCAAAACCAGTCTCATAAACAGCTCCTTTTTCTGTAATGTGTTGTGTGCCACGATAGGGAGGTACCTCATTGGCCGTGGGGGTGCTGCCTTCCCAGTTAAGAGCAGGGGAGTCTTATGACTCTGAGCTAAAGAACTGAGCTCCCTGGCTTTGTCAGCAGCAAGAAGGAAGCCCTCTGACTTGGGGTCAAGAAGAGGACACCCTTCCCACCTCCTGCCGCCATGGTAACCATCCACGTGTCAGGAGCATTTTTCAGTCCAGCGCCTGCTTGGGCCACCACCAGCACAGATAAAGTGTTAGAAAGTCCATTGTTAGTGAGCTTTTCTTCCAGGCTTTTCCCCTTTCCACAGCATACAAACAGGTCCCCAGTCACCATGTTGACATTTCCCCTATCTTCTCTGTAGGTAAAAAGCATGGCCCAGTATGTACATAATATGGACAAACGGGACAATTTTCGGAGGACTCGCTTTTCTGACCGTTTCAAAGATGACATAACTACTATTGTTAATGTGGTCACCTCGGAGATTGCAGCCCTTTTAGTAAAACCTCAGAAGGTAACTGTGTCCTTCAACTCTTTACTTCATAAATTTTTACATTAGACATATGTTATTTGCATAATCAAAGAAACAGTAATTAAGACAGTAATTAAAATGTAACTAAATACAGTGTGTTACGCATTAGATGGGGGCCTGGGGTGGGGCAAGGGGGTGGCTATCAAGAAATTATAATGGTTTGCAATAGTTTAAATTATTGCATCAATGTAGATATGAGAGAGAATATTTTTGTTCTTAGGAAATACACTCTGAAGTACTATGGGGTAAATGGGAATATTTGCAACCTACTCTCAAATGGTTCAGAAAAAAAATTCTATATGAAGAGTGATAAAGCAAATGTAGCAAAATGTCAAGTATTGATGAATCTAGGTAAAGTTATATAGGAGTTCTTTTTACTATTCTTGCACCTTTTCTGTAAATTTGAAATTATTTCAAAATAGAAAGTTAAAAATATGTAAAAGGAAATAAAGCAAAATTCTGAAAGGTAACTATAAAATTTGAGTCAGCAGTGATCATTGTTAATTAATACATTTATCATTATGAAGAGTTGGTATACTACCATGTATTCGAGAGAAAAAAATTCCATTTGGTTATTTCTCTTGGCAAACTGTGAGAGCGGCAATGGTACATTCATTTTGGCAGCATGAAAAATGAGGCAGAGTGAGGAGGCTGATAAATTTTCCAAAAGTCACACAGCTAGCAGCAAAACCAAGACTGAAGATTCCAAGCCCAGAATACTCAGTTACATAAACTGTCCAGAAGTGGCCCATGTGGAGGATGCTGAGAGCATGAGGACTTGCCACTCCGTGGTAACCATAGAAACTTCTTTATCGGGTCTCCATAGCCGTGCCAGTGGCTAGTCAGCTTGGCCTGAATTTGCAAACTGCATGCACATCCTAACAAGAGGAAAATATTTTCAAATCATATTTTCAATATTGTCAGAGCAAACTGATTTATCATTCTGAGAATAAAAGACATAAAGATGAAAAAGTGAACCCCCGATTGCTCTGAAGTGCTGTAAAATCCCTCATAAATATGAGCACTGAGAAGTAATAAAAACAAAACTCTGGCCTCAATTCATGCAAGAGTTCACTCTACCGTGTATGACTCTGACCTCTCTTAGGCTGGGAATGCTGTCTAATTGGAGAAAAAAAAATCCTTAGGTTAAAACTGATTCTTTCATCCTGATTAGGTTTTCTGCAACAATCCTTACAAATTAACAATCTGTCTCGTTGAAGATATTGAATACATTTCAAGTTACTTTTGCCAAAACAGTAGTTATCAGAATCAAATAAATTATAGAAGAGCAATATGATAAATATGAGAAACCAGAGTGAAGAAAAATGTTTGCAACATAATGTTGAATGCATAAATTCAGGACCCTATTTTATACAGAGAATGAGCTCAATTATATTCAGAAAAATACGCATTAGGAAAAAAGCCTGGAAGGAAATGTACCTAAATAATAGCAGTAGATAAGGAATTACTTAATTCAGTTTAGCACTCAGGGAATGAAGGAAGTTTTGAATTACATTTGCTGCCATTTTACAGGGTTGCCTGCTTTGCTCAGTATCTCCCAAAGGGGTGCTGGCTGAAAACATAGGACCCACCTCTCCCAGCTTTCCCAGCAGGGACCTGGGAGTTTATGACCAGAGTTTCCCACCAAATGATGTGGGTGTTTGTGTGTTTGTTTTTGAGGAAACTGAACAGGCGGAAAAGATGAACATCAGCCTGGCTTTCTTCTTGTATGACCTTCTCTCACTCATGGATCGTGGCTTTGTATTTAACCTCATCAAACATTATTGCAACCAGGTGAGTTTTCCCTCGACACAACCGTGCACAGTTCCTGCTTCCTTCCCATCAGCGTGTCACTCTCTGCCGTGACACGTTCACTTATTCACTGCCAAGTTAGACAGCTTAACTCTTGCACATTCTGGGTTTTGTGGTACATTCTCCACGTCATTTGTTTTGTAGCGTGGACATCACAGACACACTGGTTTGCGTGGATTTACCAACCCAGCACAGAAGGGCCAACAAGTTACTCTGTGGGAACTGAAATTTGTTAGTGAGATGAGCTGCTTTCCTAAATTTAACATTTAACAGAAATTACATGACTGTAGCATTCAAAGTATGGGGCCCCTTTTCACATATTAGGGTGATTAAATTGCAGTTGTGAAATTCTGACATTAAGGAACCCTGATGAAAATCAGTCAAAGAGACAATTTCTCTGAGCACAAAGCAAATACTGTCGTCCTGTGGTGTCTGCAGAGGATTGGTTCCAGGATCCCTCCCCAGCTCCTCCACGGACACCGAAATTCATGGATGCTCCAGCCTCTTAAATAAAATGTCACAGTATTTGCATATAACTTATGCATATCCTCCCGTATACTTTAAATCACCTCTGGATTACTTATAATAGCTAATAGAATATAAACTTGATGTGAATAGTTGTCAATACAGTATAAATTCTATGTAAATAGTTGCCAGTGCAGATTCAAGTTTAGCTTTTTGGGACTTACTGGAATTATTTTTCCTGAATATTTTCAACCCTCAGTTGGTTGTACCCACAGATACAGAAACTGTGGCTATAGAGGGTGACTGTATTTTATAGTCCATGGCATCTTATCAGTGCCACCTCCCCAGATTTTCAGATGGAATTCTTTTGTTCACTGTCCTCCTCAAACTATCCCCAAAATAGAAGTATAAGTAGCAGTCATTACTGTTGCTACTCCTTTCCTTCCAGAGTCCTGCTTTAGCCACTATTACCACTATCACTGCCACTGTCATCACCACCTGCCACCATTGTCCTCACTGCCACCAGTGTCATCACTCACCACCTCCACCCCCCTCACCACCTCTACCTCTGTCACCGCCATCACCACCACTGGTTTCTTCCTATGCACAAAGCACTGTGTTATGCACTTTATAGAAATGGTATCGTTTGATCCTTGCAAGATATTATTGTCAACATTTTGCAGATGGTAAAGCTGATGTTTAGAGGAGTTATGTAACTTTTCCAGGGAAGAAAGAGCCTTGTCTGCCTAACTCAAGGTTCAGTGGATTAATCACTCTGTTCTACTAGGCCTGCCTGGCTCTCCATGGTTAATCCCTTAATGACCTATAAGTCATTCAACTTCTATTGGCCTCATTTCCTCATTTGTAAAATAAGTCTCTCCCCTCCCCCACCAAAAGACCATGACTTTCCTAAAGAGATTCCTAATAAGGACTTATAAAAAGGGAACCCTAAAGAAACATCAGAAGTCCCAGAGCACCAACGCCTTGTGCAGCCTGACCTCCTGATCCCACATGGATCTTCTGTCCCGGTTCCTCCAGAACAGAGTGGTGGAGGAATATACCATTTTTTGCCATCCCTCTCAGGTGTTTTTGATGACAAATCACTAGATGGTTTGCAAATATAAATTAACTTCAAATTAATTTCAAAACTTGAAGTTGGATATATGGAAAGGCGAAACTAGAACTCTACTATAGGCCTGGGTTAACTTCTGTTAAAGAACAAATTTATCCATGACACTTGTTAAACTGTAAGGCAGACTTTATTCAGGGCAATCATGATATCTATAGGGACCACTGCTTTGGGTTTTTCGGTAGGGGAGAAAGATTGAGTTTGACTCTGAATGTGACAGGAAAAATGCCAATTTATAGCCAAGGAACAAGGTAGAAACGGTCAGTGAGTGAAAAATTACTAAGGAAACATCTGGGGTAAAGGGAGAATTCTGGCAAAATGAACCTAACAGGATTCTTGCTGAAGGCAGGCCAGGGTGATCAGATACCACCTAGGGGATGGTGAGGGATGAGGAATTTGGTCCGATCTCAAGAGTGATCAGATGTCAAGGGTGGCGGATTCTGGCTTAACTGATTTAGCAGGATCCTTGTCAAAACTGGGCTCTTAAGGAGTGCCCAAGGCCAAGCCTATTTGAAAAGGAGCTCAGAGCAGTTTGACGAGAGTTTGGTCAAAGAGAGAACAGAACCTTTGTCACTGCTCACATAGAGGCAGTTTTTATTACCAAAATACAAATAAAATAATCAAAAGGAGATATCTGCTTGCCCTGCAAATACACGTTTTTATTTTTTTCTCTTTCCTTTCTTTTCTCTTTTTAATATTTTCCTTTCTTTTGAGTATACTTCTAATTTATCCCTCCTTTTCTCTCTCTGTCCTGTCTCAGCTGCCAAAGAGCCTTAGGTTAGGAATCCAGAGACCTACGTTCTAATCCCAATGTTGTCCTTAAACACCTCTGTGTTTAATGAAGCTTCAGCATTTGGGGAAGTAGCTTCCTAGTCTGCAAAAAGCCAAGGTTGGACTAGATTTCTACAGGCTTTCACGTTCTGATTCTATGCTCTGTGTCTGCCTGTGACATTCATGGACATTGCTTAGCACAACTAATAGCACACAGGCCTAAAAAGACCACTGACCCCAATGGTGATTTAACTTATTGGTCCCAGCTATCTAGACACAATGTGAACATTGTTACCTGAGGCAAGTTCAGATCTTCCAAAGTCCTCTGATTTGCATAACCTAATTCAAACATTTTGTCATGTTTTCTATCGTTTCTAGATTTTGTGACCGTGAGCATTATCTTAGCCATTTATGACTAGTCACTAACAATAGACAATAGACAAATCTAGTGTTTTAGTTGTTCTGTGTCACTTTCAATGAGCCACTAAGTTAGCACCTATCCCTTTCCCTTGGGTAGGGCCGCTGAGGCTTCTGCTGTGGGTCCTGACCTTTGGAAAGGATGCACCTTAAACTGCACCTTAAAACACCACTAAAATTATTTTTGAAATTTCTATCTTTAATAAAGTTTCAAGGAATCTATGAAAGACAGCCAGTGTGGCCTTCTTTCAGATGCAAATATCTTGTGCTTTCAAGTTCTGATAGTTGGCTTGACCCAGTAACTTTTTGTGAGTGGCTATTAAGTGATGGACATTAAGTCCAGGTTCTAATCATTTCAATTTGCTGCTGATCCTGTTGGTCAAAAATCAGCCAGTAATGCACATTGATAAGAGTAAGGGTTCTGGTAACTATTCTTACACAGAATTCATGTATTTTATTTTTTACATAATAGTATTCATGTGTTTCAAGTAAATGTCTAAGTACAGAGTGATTCTGTAGACAAAATGCCACAACACAATGGCTTCTCCTAAAATGGCTGAAAATACGTGCTCATTTAAATTATATAGTTTATAAAATTGCTCTTGAAGTGCATGAAGAGGAGGCACATCCGTTTGCAAGGATGAGATGCTCGGTTTCCTGTGCTGGGGTGGCAGAGTGTTTATGATGACACATTGAGAGGCAGAAAGTCCATCAGGACCCTCCTTTCCCAACTTTGCCTTCAGAGATGCTGCCTCTGAGTCATGGCCCATAGAACCTGGGTCCTTCAACTGTCAACTTACCTGAGAGAAGCAAGAGATCTCTTCCAGACTGTCACCTTTGTCAGCTTTTCATTGCTTATTTCAGGGCTTGTTTATTTAAAGGAAGATTTTCCCGGAAAACTCTTCTAGCTTTCTCTTTCTTTCCCCTCCACTTCCTCTACCACTCTGGGGCAAACTCTTTGGCTTTTTTGCAAGGAGTACATATTTTTCTAAGTAATTCAATGCCTTATCTAGGGAACTGGTTTGAGAACTTCCCAGTGGGGCCTTTAATTAGAAACCACAAAAGAACACTTGTGGCATTAAAGTCACCCAGTCATATTCCATTAGTTTTGTGTGGCCCCATGTGGGGTCAACTCCTTTCATTTAGTTTCTCAGACTCAGTGGGGTTTTTGTAAAACTAATTATATTATGTTACACTGAAAACATGCCTCCAGATTATTTTCAGCACAGGCTTGCCGTAGTATTAGAGATTTGACAAGGGTGGGGGTCCGGCAGGCATCTTCATCTTGGACAGCTGTTAGGCTAGAATCATTAATGGGAATAGTAACAGATGAAAACATTACCTCCCTGTAATGCCGTTTGCTGTCTGCTGCACTGTCCTATTCGTTTTTATTAGATTGACTGCCTTCATCTGGGGAGAAGGGATATTTCTGTGCCTGTCCACTTCAACCCCATTCACCTTACAGTAAACACCTCTTTCTTCTTCTCATCTTTCTTCTCAGCTGTCAGCCAAGCTCAACAACCTCCCAACGCTCATTTCCATGAGGCTGGAGTTCCTGAGAATCCTCTGCAGCCACGAACATTACCTCAATCTGAACCTCTTCTTTATGAATGCCGATACTGCTCCAGCATCTCCCTGCCCCTCCATATCCTCCCAGGTAATCAACTAACTGAAAATTTTGTTTAAGCTATTTCACTTAATTAGCTTCACTTAGCCATTTATTCCTGTTAAGATTGGTCTTCTTAATTAGAAGAAGCATCTAGATGTTCACACCAGACCAGTCGATCCAGACAAACACGTAAGCACACTACCCAAAGCTGTGCCATCTTGCTAATCATTTACAAGCTAAGTGATTGTTTTCTTCCTCAGCTCAAGGGTCCCAGCTGAGGCCAAGCAGAGCAAGAAACCCACATGCGCTGTAAAGACCATTTAACTTATAGACAAGTCACAGGTCTTCCTTTGTCTGACAGTCATCTTCCCACTTTAGCTTGACAGTCTCCTTTGCTCGCTTCCCTTTTCCTAAATCCCAACACCTTAAAATTTATGAAATTGTAGGTTCCTTTACATTGATTCCAAAATGGTCTAATAGTAGGGTGTTCTTTTTTTGGTGTTTTATCTTTTTTATTGACATATAGTTGATTTACATTGTTGTGTTAGTTTCTGGTGTACAGCATAGTGCTTCAGAGATATATATATATACTTACACATATATTTATATTTTTATATATATATTTGGTTTCATTATAGGTTAGTACAAGCTATTGAATATAGTTCCCTCTGCTATACAGTAGGACCGTGTTGTTTATCTATTGTGTATATAGTAGTGTGTATCTGCTAATCGCAAACACCTAGTTTATTCCTACCCACCCCCATAGTAGTTTTTAACATGGATGTTACATCTTTGAATGATCCTAGAACTTTCTGCTGATTCTGTCATAGAATGGAATTCAGCCCAAGATGATTCCACCTGGAATCATATTCCAGATAACTTAGCTCTTGAAACATGAAAAAAAAAATCTCATTATAAACTAATCAAATGTTCTGTTTTATAGAGTGATTTCTAACAACTCTTGTTCTTGATCAGCCGAGAAGAGTGACACTTGTATTAATATTTAGAGACAAGGCTTTGACTGACATGGAGAACAGTGTTTGCAGGTTAGGTTCAGTGGGCCCCAGATTCTACTGGATGTTAACTGGTATTATGCAAATACAGAATTCCAAAGACATTTCCATTTTGGAAATCCTGTATTAACAGTTTTCTTTGCAGTAGTCCATCCAAGAGTCTTTAACTTGCTCGTATGAATTATAAATGCCCACGGGGTGGGAGAGGAAGTGGGAGAAACACTATGACAAACAGTGATTACCAAAATGATTGGATTCTGGAAATCTCTTTTTTCCCTTCCATCGATTATTCAGGGGACTAGTGGCCTCTAGAAAAACTAAAGAAATGCTGTTTTATAGTCACATTCCACTTCTAGGGAACCAATCGGTAGCTCAGAGCAGCAGGCAAGATTTATTCCTCTTAGGGTGTATTTCTGATGCATATTCCTTGATACTAGACAAAGGAGAAGGCTCATCTTAGTAAGTTTTTTTAAAAAGTCTTAGCTATTCATGCCAAAACACATGATCCAGATGTGCACTCCATGACCACCTTCCTGGGAACGGGGAAAGAGCTGACTCACAAGCAGCCATTCCAGATGTGCCTGCTCTGCCCCGGGCCCTCTCCCACATTTCCCTTCCAACGGCAGCCTCATCAAACTGAAAAGGCTTTCAAGAGACATCTGAGATTCTCTCAGTGAAATACAAAGTATGTCCCCAAGATAAGAACTCAGGAATTGCCTAGGACTGGTTAATCTGACATTTCCCTGCCTGACGCCACTTCTAGTTTCCAGGCCAGCAAAATTCAGACAGTGTGTGTAAGCCACATTCTGAAGTGTGACAGGAGCCTTAAATAAAGGTGGCAGTTTATTACAAAGGAATCGCCTGCTCACAGCCATAGCTTTGGATACAGTCCCCATCTTCCTTACCCAAATGTGATCCTAGGATTTTAATCTTCTTTGCCAGGAAAGCAGCATGAACGTTCTAAGTCTTGGTTTCTTCATCTGTCACGTGGGGACGTGAGTGGTACCTGCTTCCCTGTGCAGTGCATACGGAGCTCGGTGGCAGCACGTGTTCAGTAAATACTAGCCTTCATGTTTTTAATTCCAGTTCTCGTTACTCATAGAACTGCTCCTTACATTTCTGTAGAACTCCAGCTCCTGCTCCAGTTTCCAGGACCAGAAGATTGCCAGCATGTTTGACCTGACACCGGAGTACCGCCAGCAACACTTCCTCACCGGGCTTCTCTTTACTGAACTGGCTGCCGCCTTGGACGCCGAAGGGGAAGGGTACGTTTTAGACATTTAAAATAGAACATGGAGCCAAAAAACGTATGGTCCTTACTAAAGTTTGCGGTCCAACCTCTTTTGCTTGACAAAAAATGCTACCATTCACCAGTTCCGAAGAGTGAAAGCAGCCATGTTTTGGGAAAATGCTGCTATAGGAAAGTGGAAAGGCAGGGGGAAGGGGAGAAAACCATGAAACAGCTCTTTTCAACCACTTATTCACTGAGAAGAACTTGCCAGTTCTACTATAGCAGGTTTCCCAGGGATGCTTGATAAGTGAACTCCTTTGAAACAAAGCTGTTTTTAAAGTACGTCCCTGGGTGATTGGTGTGCATACGGAGGCAGCAGCAAGATAGATGCCACTTGGCTCAAAGCTGACAGAGGAAGCGGCCACTGATGAGAAGGTAGTTGCCCCATGTCCAGATTAGGTTTCTTGCAAAAAGACCTTCCCAGTCTAAGAGAGATGCCACAGGTCCAGGACTTACAAATTCTTTCACCACTTACAAACCTGATCACCCACGGGCAAGTGGCAATATCTAGACTTGAAGTCAACGAACAGGGACTTTTTTTCTTTCCTGCTTTCCCTCTGCTGCATAAGCCCATAGGATCAGACCCGACTGGACAGAAGCAGACAGGCCTTCCAAAATACTATACATTCTGTTCAACAGTTACTGAATGCCTACCATGGGGCAGACACAGTTGAGTGTCGGAATATATCAGAGATATATCAATGCACAAAACTGACAAAATACCCTGTGCCCATAGAGCTCACCATTCAGGGCCTCAAATCCAAGTATCATGAGAATTGGAAAACCATTTAGGTTCAGTCGTTTTGGTGTTCAGATTAGGCCCACAGAATTGAAGGAACCTGCCCAAAGTTACACAGCAGAGCCTAATCTAGAGCCACGGTCTCCTGAGTCTCTCCCATGGGCCCACCCTCCCGCACCACGTCATCCCGCTGCCCGGGACACCTGCGTTCTTCCTTACTCTGCTGAAGAAGTTTTTGGAATAGAGCATGCTGCTTAGTGGCAGCGTTGCTGTATATTATAGATTCTCATTTAATCGGAAGTTCTCAAGTTCTCTCAAAGTGCTTATAATTTTGTGAAGAAAACAGGGCCACCCTTTTGGAAACAATTACAGGAACACAAATTTGTGTAACTTTGATGACAAACGTGTGCTCAGCACTTTGCCCATACTGATCTCGCCTAATGAGTGTTAGGTCTCTGTCTCCTTGTAGGTCAGTGTGGGAATCTCATCTTCTTAGCTCTGAATTCTGCCTCCTTCCAGAAATTCGGGTGTCGGTCTATCCTTAGAGAGCTTCATTTTCCAAGGCTTCAATTTCATCTTCTTTTCTCAACCCTAAATAAATCTGTCTCAATTTTCTCAATAGAACATTCTACCCTATAACATAAACTTCCACACAAAGCGCCCTGATACATATGCTGGGAAGGTGCTGGGAAGGAGGCTTGTGCACAAAGAAAATTGCCTTCACACACACACAAACACACACACTCTGTCTTAATTGTCCTTGAGTAACACTTGTTTACAGGATTTCTGAAAGTACTCTTCAGTACTCACATAAGCAGTGGTTTCTGCTTTCCATTTCACTTCTGGTGATACGTCTAGGGAAACAGCCTTGACGTCTGTTTTGATTCCTTATAAAATTGTTGCTTTTATTTTACTAGCAATAGAGGATGTTCAGAGGTCATCATATAATCATGTTGAATCACCTAGGTATGTTTTTCAGACACACACACACACACACACACACACACACGGTATCTTTTCTACCTCCCAGAGCATAACTAATTAAGAGCGTCACTCCTTTGGCAACAGTTATCCCCGATTGCTGAGTTGTCAGTTACCCTCCTGGAGAATCATTATAAATACTGTCACAGACTTTACCATGTGGGCAAAAACCTCCGAAACATCTTATGTTTTAACAACGCTTCCTCTTGATTAGTACTTCCTTTTGCTGCCAAGGCAATTAATAGACTCACCAACACCTGCCCATCTGAGGTGCAGGGCCAGTGGGACTCATCTCATACCTGAACTCCTAAAAGGAGCCATAGCTCTAGTTTCTAAGGGATCTCTCTGGAACCGCCCCTCCCCCTTTGCCTGAGGGTGTCCCCAGATGTCCACACATCATTAAATCCATAGTGATTTTCAAGCATGTGGAAAGATTATCTAGCATCTTTGAGTTATGCTACCAGATTCTTAAAGAAGAATTAATTCCAATCCTTCACACACTCTTCCAAAAAAAGAAGAGGAGAGAATTCGTCCCAACTCATTCTATGAGGCCAGCATTACCCTGATGGTAAAAGCAGACAATGATATCACAAGAAAACTGCAAACCAGTATGAATATAGATGTAAATATCCTCAACAAAATACCAGCAGACTGCACCCAACAACATATTAAAAGGATTCTATACAGTGGCTAACTAGGATTTATCCCAGGAATGCAAGATTGGTTTAGCATCTGAAAATCAACTGATATAATACATTATATGAATAGAATAAAGGACAAACCCACTCAGTCATCTCAATAGATGAATAAAAAAGCAGTTGACAAAATCCAGTACTTCTTTTTGAAAAAACACTTAAACCCTGTAGGAATTTATGAGAATTCCCTCAGCCTCATAAAGGCATCTATGGAAAACCTACAGCTAACATACTTTTTGGTGAAAGACTGAATACTTTCCTTCTAAGTTCAAGAGCAAGACAAGAATATTCACTCTTGCTTCTTCTGTTCAGCATTGTACTGGAAGTTCTACCCAGGGCAGTTAGACAAGAAAATGAAATAAAAGGCATCCATATTAGAAAGGAAGAAGGAAAGCTGTCTCTATTCACAGATGACATGACTTGTTTATGGAAAATCCCAAAGGACCCACTAAAAATTATTAAAGGTAATAAATGAGTTCAGCAAGGTTGCAAGGTACAAGACCAATACACAAAAATTAATTGTATTTCTATATGCTTGTGATGAACAATATGAAATTAAGAAAAACAATTCCACTTAAAATAGCATCAAAAGAATAAAATATGGGGGAATAAATTCAACAAAAGAACTACAAGACTTGTACACTGACAACTACAAAACACTTTAGAAAAAAATAATGAGATCTAAATAAATGGAAAGGCATGACAGATTTCTGGATCAGAAATTTTAATATTGTTAAGATGGCAATACTCTCCAAATTATCTACAGATTCAGTGCAGTTCATCTCAACATTCCAGAGGGCCTTTATAGAAATTGACAAGCTGATACTAAAATTCATGTGAAAATTTAAGAGACCCCAATATAGCCAAAACAATCTTGAGAAAGAAGAAGATTGGAGGATTCACACTTCCCAATTTCGAAACATACTACAAAGCAAAATTAGTCAAGATGATGTGGTTCTGACATAAAAATAGACATATAAATTAATTAAACTGGATTGAGTTTAGAAGTAAATCTTCACACTTATAGTCAACTGATTTTTCAACAAGAGTGCTGGAACAATTCAATGGTGAAAGAATCGTGTTTTCAACAAATGGCCCAGGAAAAGCTGGATATCCACATTCAAAAGAATGAAGTTGGACCCCTATCTCACACCACATACAAAAGTTAATGCAAAATGAATGAAAGACCTAAATGTAAGTGTTAAAATCATAAAACTCTTAGATGAAATCATAAGGGTAATCTTCATGAAATTTGATTAGGCAGTAGTTTCTTAGATCTGACACCAAAAATACACCCAACAAAAGAGAAAAAAAAAAGTTAGATCTCATTAAAATTAAAACTTCTGTGATTTATAGGACATCATTAAGAAAGTGAAAAGACAACGAACAGAATGGGAGAAAATATTTCCAAATCATAGATCTAATAAGGGATTTGGTTCTAAAATATATTTTTTAAATCTTACAACTCAATAATTAAAGAACAAATAACTCAAATTTTTAAAGGACAAAGGATCAGAATAGACATTTCTCCAACAAAGATATGACCAATAAGCACTAAAAAGGTTTTCAACATAATTAAAAACATATCAAAATCAGTTAAATATCCCTTCTGTCTTAGTTCCTTTAGACTGCTGTAACAATATCATAGACTAGGTGGCTTATAAACTGCAGAATGTATTTCTCACAGTTCTGGAGGGTGGGAAATTCAAGATCAAGGTGCTGGCAGATTCAGTGTCTGATATGGACACACTCCCTAGTTCATAGATGGCCATCTTCTTGCTGTGTCCCCCATGGCAGAGGGGGCAAAAGAGCTCTCTGGGGTCTCTTTTATAAAGGCACTAATCTCATTCAAGTGGACTCTGCTCTCATGACCTAAAGCCCTCCCAATGCCCCCACCACCACCAAACACAATCACACTGGAGATTAGGTTTCAACATACGAATTTTGGGGAGGGGATCACAAACTTTCAGTCCATAGCATCTTCATACCCACTAAGATGGCTTTAATATAAAAGACAAATAATAACAAGTATTGGCAAAGAGAAAAATAGAACCTTCATACACTGCTGGGGGGAATGTAAAATGGTGCAGCCACTATAGAGAACAGTTTGGTGTTTCCTCTAAAGACTAAATGTAGAGTCACCATGTGATCTAGTAATTCTACCCTGAGGTAGATACTCAAGAGAAATAAAAGCTATAACCACAGATACTCATAGCAGCATTCACAATTCATATTAGCCCCAAAGTAGAAACAACCCAAATGTCCATCAGTTGATATGTGATGTGTCCATGCAGTGGAATATTCTTCAACAATAAAAATGAATGGAGTAGTGATGCTACAACCTGATGAACTTTAAACATCATGCAAGCAGCAGAGCCAGGGCTAGAACACAGGCAGTTTGTCTCTGGATTCTGTACACGCCCACCCTACTTTCTTTGGTTTTCACATTGTCACCCCATTGTTTAGGAGCATTCTGGTCAACCTCCCTTCACCACAACCTTTGGCTTTCTGTGTTGTGCCAACAGGATCAGCAAAGTGCAAAGGAAAGCTGTCAGTGCCATCCACAGCCTGCTCAGTTCTCACGACCTGGACCCGCGTTGTGTCAAACCAGAGGTAAAGGTCAGAGTCGCTGCCCTCTACCTGCCTTTGGTTGGTATCATTTTGGATGCTTTGCCACAGCTCTATGACTTTACAGGTAATGACACCATCTATTTCCTTCTTAGGATTGATAAAGGACCCCTGCCAAACGCCCCACTAGAATGAGGTTTCTCTTACTAGCTCCAGTGCTGATATACTTATGTGAGCAGTTCTTCACACCTGTGCTCTCCAACCCTTTTTAACATAGGTCCCATGTATACATGTATTTTTTAAGGCACATAACCGTATGTATATTTTCTATTTAGAAATTGTTTTATTCATTCATTCATTGGTCCGCTGGTATGTGATGAATGTTACAGGCCGTACACCACTAAGGGTGAGATAATAACAGAATTACTCCCTTTGGAGATCCCTGCTCTAACGCCTTAAAATAAAGGTGTTCCTTCTCTTTTCTTATACGAGTGTTTAAGGAAAGAAGCAGACTCAAATGACCCTTAACACCTGTTCCATGAAAGAAAAAGTGTCATGGTGTCTATCACTATTGGAAATTCTGCCGTGGCAGAAGAATTTTGCCTTTGGCACTAAGAAGCTCATTCTAAGGTTAGAAGTCAGTATCACCCACTTGGCCACAAGAGGAAAGGATAGATTGTCTAAAAGGCATTTGTGTACCTCCTGAGTTTGTTTGCATATTACAGTGTGGATTAGGGAAAGCAGACAAATAGAAGTACCATCTCCCCAAAATAACAGCTTCTCTGAGACCTGAGAAGACAGTCCTGTCTGCCTGCCCTCCCCATAGGACACACACACGCGCACGTGCACACACACACACACACACACAAGTTTGGCCACTTCAGAGTGGTTCTTGCTTTTCCTTCAGTGAAAGGGAAGCTCTTAGAAATTACCAAGCTGCTCTCTTGAAGAAGAATCTTGAGGAATGTTTACTTGAGCCCAGCACCCTTGCAAGCAGTCATGCTCAGAATCTTGGAACCATTCATGTTTTCCTGCTTCCTCCAAATGCAAAGTGTTATGTATGACTAAATTATTTCTAAAATTCTTATGGTGACAATTATTTAACTCATAAAAATGAACCCAAAAATAGGCAAAGAAATTATGGAAGCAAGCTTAGCATTTGCAGGCTAAGATGCATAGAGCTTCCTCTGATGGTGCCTGCCTGGAGGGCAAATGGAGAACAGAATTGTCTTCAAAATTTAAAGATGAAATTCAGAGCATGACAGGTGACTTGCAGACCATTTCTAGAACTTTGCTTGGATGTTTCAAGAAAGTTTCATTTGAAGACCTATGACTTATTTGTCGAAGCAGGGAATCATGTTAGCACACATTATCCAAAGCTTCTGTGTTGATTAGAATTTCCAAATCAGTCACTTGGGGTCAGAACTTTTCAGCACTTGGTCTTTGAGGCTTTGTGGTTCCTTTATGAATGTACTGAATTTTATAGTCATGATGTATCTAACAAGTGAGAAAACAGTAAAAATATTCTATTATTAGAGGTAATATAGTGCATCTATTACATATGAAATCTTTCAATTGATAAACTAGTAAGACTATAGTATTTTTTAAAAAGATACAGCTGAATTCAGATTCCAGCCCGTTTATTGCTATATGTGACTTTGAAAAGTTCCTTAGCCTTTTATGTCTTGGCTTCCTTTCCTCAGCTGTGAAAATGTGGTAATGATGTCTATATCTTAGGGTTGTGATAAAGATGAAATGAGAGATCTTCTATAAAAGCATTTTGTGCAGCAAATGTTTATATTCTTCCCTCTTTTTCTTATCAGCATGACCCTATGCATATTTGGAGGAACTGAGAATGCGTCCTCAAATTCCTCCCGATAATGTTATCGGTTCTTAACATGATTGCCACATACTCTTCATTTCAACGTTTGTTTAAAAACTCAATTGCTTTTAAAAAATAGTGAATTATTATTTTTAAAAATTGAGTTCTGTTTTCAGAAGTTTGGCAGGTGAAAATACCGTTCAAACTCTAATTTTTCTGAAAAATTGAAAGTCAAAACACTATAACGTTGACAGGTCTAATAAAATTACGAGTTTTTAATGAGTCAGTCTCACATGTTTTAACACACTTTTCTCAGCACTGCTTAGACAGATACTTTCTGTGTATGTGATTGATCATGGTCTTAAAAACCAGCCTTTTAAATGGTGGACCCTTATTTTGTTTACATACATATAGATCTATATATAAATACAGGTACATCTATAATACATAGATACAATAAATTAGCATTCATTTTAAACATTCAAAATTTAATAAATTACTGCTGAATTTGTGATAGGAGCTTGTTATTCTCTAAGGTATTTGTTTAATTTTGTAACTGTAGGTTCCTTTCTATTTGGTCATTTGTTTAAAATATATGAATATTGTAAAACATCATATTACAGGAAAGTGTTATGAAAGCTCTGAAATTTTTCTCACAATTAAAAAATTAATTTCCAGCCTAATCTTGTGCTGGACATTTTGCCTCTTTCATTAGGCTGCTTTTTCCTATAGATGGTAAGAGATAAATAATGCCAAATCTCAGGTTTAACATTACTGTGCTGACCTTAGTAACTACGTATCAGTCACACAGGAGGTAGTGGATAGGAAACATAGGGAAATACTGTCTTTTCATTTTTGATGGCATGAAGGATTTTTTTCGTAAGACTTTTTAAAAAGCAATTTTGGGTTTACAGCAAAACTGAGAGGAAAGTACAGAGGTTTGCCATTTACCCCTTACCCCCACTCATGCATAGCCTCCTCCGTTTTCAACATCCACCACCAGGGTGGTGCACTTGTTACAATAGATAAACCTCCGCTGAGACAACATAATCACCCGAAGTTGATACTGTACATTAGGGTTTACTCTTGGAGGCCTACATTCTAAGGGTTTGGACAAATGTGTAATGATACGTGTCCATCATTGTAGTATCGTGCTAATTAGTTTCTCTGCCCTAGAATTCTCCTGGGCTCTGCCTATAAATCCCTCCTTCCCCCAACCCCTGGCAAACACTGAACTTCTTATTGTCTCCATAGTTTTGCCTTTCCAGAATGTCATATAGTTGGAATCATACAATATGAAACCTTTTCAGATCGGCTTCTTTCACTTAGTAATATGCATTTAAGTTTCCTCCATGTCTTTTCATGGCTTAATAGCTTATTTCTTTTTAACATTGAATAATATTCAGTTGTCTGGATGTGCCATAGTTTATTTATCCATTCACCTACTGAAGGACATCTTGGTTGCTTCCAAGTTTTGGCAGTTGTGCATAAAGCTGTTATAAGCATCCATGTGCAGATTTTTGTGTGGACATAAGTTTTCAACTCCTTTGGGTAAATACCAAGGAGCACGATTTTTGGATCATGTGCTAAAACCAATAAAATTTTAATTGCAGCCGCAGATGCCCGTAGTGGAAAAGGTCGTGCCAATGGCTCAGATGAAGAACAAGAAGGGACCAGTGCAATTAACCAGAATGTGGCACTGGCCATAGCTGGGAATCACTTTAATCTGAAGACAAGTGGAACAATGCTGTCTTCCCTGGTATGTTGGGGCACTTTTCTCTTGTCTGTTTTTTATTTTGTGCCTTTTCCCATCCTCCAGTAGGCTTGTTCTTATATTCATCTACCAGAACCCAACCTAGAGTAGACAGTGAGCATTCTGCCTCATTGCTTGATGCTGGAAAGACGCATCATGAGGCTAGCAGTTGAGAAGGGAGATGGCACAGTTGAGGCAGTGCACAGTCAGACAGGATTCTGGCAACAGCAAGAGACTCACAGATCAAATTCAGACAGTTTCAATGGTGGTAAGTTCAAAGCTCAGAAAACGAAGAAACTTGAACATGGGAAATCTAGGATCACTGCAAAGGAGCTCAAACCAAGGCTCCCTCAGGTGGGAGGCTTCAGCAGTGTTCATTCTATGTGTTTGTTATTCATTCTGTGTCTGCCTCAAAAAAGAAGATTGAAGGGGGCTGGTCACTTGGTAGGGTGTGTCTTCAGCCTTTCTAGCTCCCCAGGGAGCCTAAGCAGGATTGTTTGGCTCTGTCTTTTTACACAGATTCTGTGGGCTTGAAGAGGGGCTCCTCCGGGAATATAGCCCCTGCTTCACTGGAGGTGGGATCCACCTCTGTTCCTTGCTGAGCTCTGGCAATCCCTTTGTCAAGACAGCACTGCCTCCTCCAGCTTCATTTAACTTTGCATTTCAGTGTGGTGTTCCCATGTGCAGAGATCTCGACCTGGTTCTTTCCTGGGAAGGCAGCATATAGACCTCACTCTGCTTTGCTAGGTGACTTTCTCCTCTTCCCTCCTGCACCAATCCCCCCGTCCCTCATACACCCCCATGAAAGCTGAAGAGCAGAGAAGTAAAAAAGAGAAAAGACGTTGGAGAGTTGACATCACTCATCCAACAGTTTAATAAATATGGTGTGCTACTTTGGACTCTGTGACAAAGAAGCTAAATCTTGAACAGTCAGGGTATTTCAGGAACCCAGCCAGGGAAGTTCAAGGCTATACGTCCAGACCTGCTGTCTCTAGGTGAAGGAGAAATACTTGAAGATCTTAGCAGCTTAGAAGCCCCTGTGTATCACTGAGATTGAGATTGGGGGAGGGATGACGTGGTTAAGGTCCCCACGGCAAACCACCAGACCACACTGTTCCAGAAATAGAGGCTGCCCACAGTGACCATGGCTGAGTGACTGGTTAGAATGCTGCCTCAGGCAAGCCCCTTTGCCAAGCAGCCCAGCTCAAAGAACACAGCTTCCCCTGCCGCGGGGAGGCAGGGTTCCTGGAAACAGATCCCCAGCCTAGGAAGAAGTCCAGTTGCTGTGTCCTAAGAAATGAGCATCCCTTTCACTGTGCCCGCTGCTCAACCTTCTCCCCTAAGTCCATCTCCCTATCTGCCTCCTTCCAGCCCTACAAGCAGTATAACATGCTGAATGCCAACGTGACCCGAAACCTCATGATTTGCTTCCTCTGGATCATGAAAAATGCTGATCAGAGCCTCCTTAGGAAGTGGATTGCCGACCTACCATCGATGCAACTCAACAGGATTTTAGATCTCCTTTTCATCTGTGTCTCGTGTTTTGAATACAAGGTACACGTAGGGTGACTCAGTTTCACACTGGCTCTTATCTCCCAAGTTCTATCCTGTCCTGTCACTGTTACCCTTTGTAGGGCTTCATTAATTTTGTCTTGTTTCTGTAGTAAAGTCCATAACCTATTTGCATATCGGTAACCTAGCTAGATATTATAATTACACCGTGAAAAGATCTCTGCCTTCTGTAGAGAGAACCTCATTCCTGTTAACAGGATTTCAACTGTTGCATCCCCCAGAATATATATGTTGCATATGTCCAAACTGGCTGATGTCAATGTGGGGTGTTCCGTCTTTAGGATTCTCCCCATGGGCAGAGATCCCACAAAACTTAATATCCTTCTGCCTCTGTCCCATCCAGGGAAAGCAGAGTTCTGACAAAGTCAGTACCCAAGTTCTGCAGAAGTCAAGGGATGTGAAGGCCAGGCTGGAAGAGGCTTTGCTCCGCGGGGAAGGGGCCAGAGGGGAGATGATGCGGCGCTGCCGGGCTCCAGGTGTGTTGGGTCGGCCGTTCCTGCTCTCCGCCAGTGAGCTTTGTACCCTTTGTGGGAAGGAGTGTCCTCCTCGCATGATGAGTAGACATCATCACTTTCTTAAGACGTTATAGTAATAGAGATAAGCAGGTTCAAGCATGATGTGTGTAATGTTAGCCCTTTGCCTCTAAGAGAAAGCTCCCCTCTTGAGATCACAGGAACCCTAGAAATGTCCCCAAATGTCATCTTCTGTTTAAAACTTGTTGGTGGTAAAATGTCGCATCCAAGAATGTGAGTCATAGGACGTGATGAACTGTGTATCACTCAAGGCCGACACTTCACCCCAAGCTATTTGAACATCTGTGTAGAGCATGGTCAAGACACTGGAAAGTTCATGTTCCAAGATTACCTCCCCAAACCATGCAGGGCACTGTTACAGTGGAACCAACCCCCGCCCAGTGGTCTTGGAGTGTCCAGCCTTCCAGGGATCCCATCACACGAGGAATGATCTCCAAAAAGCTGAGCTCTCCTCTGTAGGATAGAGTGAAGTGTGCAGGCACCCCCAGTCTTATTCACTGTGCTCAAGTAAACAGAGTGACAGCTCCTTCTATGCAATGGGACACAATGGCACAGAACTTGGAAGGAGCTGAGCTTTTTCAGTGGGGGTCGGGCACCCTCATGCAACACCAACACTCTCCTTTTCTGTAATTCAGCAAGAACCTCCAATTTCACCGCAGCCCTGTGTTCGTGAGAAATGTGCTTGTTGACACTCCAGAAAGACAGGCGTTCTTCTAAACTCTAGCCTATTGTTCAAAGACCAGGTCAGCCCGGACTTGACGGACCCGGCTCTGGGCTTTGCCTCCTGCCAGCATCCAGCATGGATTCTAATTAGTCAGAGAAGCTGGGCTGCCTCCTCCCAGTTGAGCTTGTTACGGAACTTCTGGTTATCTTGCTAATGCTAATCAAATTCCTATCGTGCATTTCTTAACTCCTAGGGAATGACCGATTTCCAGGCCTAAATGAAAACTTGAGATGGAGGAAAGAGCAGACACATTGGCGGCAAGCTAATGAGAAGCTAGATAAGTGAGTCACTCAGCAACTTTGTGCTACTTTTACCTAAACTCCAAAACTGTTTTTCCCAGGCGACTTGTGTTACTGAGACAGCTACATCCTTCCAAGCATAAGAAAATGAAACGTTATTATCTGTGTAAATTCAGCTCATCCAAGGTATAAAGAGTTACGACTTCCAGCTCTTAAACATTTATCACATTCATAAGCATTTAAAGAAAACTAGTATTTAGCAATCTCAGCTAGCTTAACAAAAGCTGCTGATGAGGTAAGACAGTGTACCCAGGACCACATCATTTCAATCCATATTTCCACTCTAGGAATGTGTACAAAGATGTATATATTCAGTGATATTTATGTCAGCATTGCATAAAATTATTTTTAAAAACTGGAACATTCTAAATGCTTGAGAATAGGGAAATACGTAACGAACTATTAGGTTGGCATTTAAATGTTTTCAAATCATTATAATGATATGACAGATGCTTATGCTATACTGTTACATGAACAAAGAAGAAAAGACACTTGTTTGTAGAGTATAGTCTTAAATCTCTAACTACACATAGTAAATACATTTTTAAAAGACTAGAAGGAAATTTACCACAACATAGACCATGGTTTTCTTTGGGTGTTGAGAATATTTGTAAATGAAGTTTTCCTCTTTCTACTTCGCTGTATTTTTTTTTCATTCTTTTAATCGAAAACTGTCAAACATATCGAAAGTAGAGAAAGTAGGATAATGGATCCCTAGGTACTCATCACCCAGCTTCAACAGTGATTCCAGCTTCACTTGGATTTCATGAGAACAGATGAACTGATGAATAAAACACTCTGATTCCTTACAAGAGGACCTGAGAGAGAAGCAGCACTCGGCAATTTCCTATTCCCTAATGGATGGTAGCCAGTGACGTCCAGCAGGATGTTAGATGGCCTGCCCCACAGGAATGCAGACTTGCTTCTCATTGGAAAAGGCAAAAGGCCTGTACTTGACTTTGCAACCCCAAGGTGGTCTTCAGAAAGTCAAGACACTGACTCTTCCCTGACCAGGTTCTGAAGCATCACCCTTTCCTAATCTAGCAGCATCGCCAGTAGCCAAATTCACATCACACCCAGTCTCACTCCCTCCAGCTTATTGCAGAAGCTTCCTTGTCTCAGATCTGGAGCTGGTTCTCAGGCATGAAATGCAAGAATGGCCCTGAAGCTCTAAACAACCATCTGATTGACTACCCTAGTTGCTAGTAGCAACCAATAATTGTTTTCCTACCCATTTTGTTATTTTTATAATTGTCATCATTATTCATAATAGTGGGGATGAGGCTGGCCTGGAGACTTTACCTAGAAAATCCTTGTAACCAGGCACCAATCACAGAAAGCACCCTATATTTCTTAGTTACCTGTAACCAGCTGCTTTGTTTTCTCTTCATGATTGAGTATTCAGAAGATTTCTTTACACTGGGAACACAGATTACTGTCATTGCAAAATGCCCAGATTTGATATGCACTTTAATTTGACCTTTTTTTGTTTCTTAGAACAAAGGCAGAGTTAGATCAAGAAGCCTTAATCAGTGGCAATCTGGCTACAGAAGCAAATTTAATCATCCTGGATATGCAGGAAAACATTATCCAGGTGAGGACCACAAACATCTGATCTATTCAACATGAATATGTTTCCTGGAATTTAATAAGGAATTCTTTACAGAAAATTGTGGAAGAAATCAGTGTGATCTAAAATGCTTTTTCTTAGAAAATGAAGTTGGGAAGTTCACTGTTTACAGTAGTGTCCACCTTACAAATTCCAGAGATACTTTACATTCTTCTGGCTTCATTGATTTGCTGCTCACTTAGGAGTTTGACAAACTGACCCTCGTAGTTAAATCCACCTGAGTGCCTGCCAAGTTTATAATGTGGTTGGCGAGCTTATAGTTCACTATCTAGAATAGGGGTGGTAGGTAGCCTTTTTTTTTTTTGATGGGTCAACTCCATTTGAATTATGGCTGATGTCTGTATGGGAGCTAAGATTATGACTGGACTAGGTAAAAAGAGTGCTAAATGTGATTAAATGATGTCTGTTTCGGACACAAATTAGTGAAGAAAAGCCATTTGCACCATAAATTTGCCATCCCTGCCATAGAAAAGTGCAGCATCACTGTGAACTTCACAGTAATACAGTTCACCATATGAATTTCATCTTCTAACTTAGCATTTCCAAAAATTCTCAAGACATCTAAGTGATAATGGGTTTTTGGTTGACCTGAAAAATGGGTCCTTACATGTTTCCAATGAGAAATCATTTACTAGAATAGACCCAGTATTGCTTTGTAGGGCTGGAAGAAGAAATATTGTTGAAACATAGCTGAACCGTAGTAATCCATCTTTTAAGTTGTCTTTTAAAAAGTAATTACTGTACAAAAATAACAACAAAAAGCATGTTGTATCTTTGATAAATACTTGGTATCAAATATTTGGCATCACGTTGATTATGTCTTTATGCAATACTGCTTTGAGTGCTGTATTCTTAACACCCATCCTCAACGTGTATTTGCAGTTTTCGGAACAGCTGAAGCTTGCCATTGTCTTTGGTGGTGTTAGTCCTACTGCAGTTGATAAATAAGCTTCTATTTAGAAACACTGCTGCCACCAGCAGCCCCTATTGTACTGGGAGGCTCACAATTGTGTTATGAAGCCCACAAGGAAAGCTGAAGAACATTCCAAAAGCTGTTGTCCAGGATTGGGGGAGGTGTGCCTTATAACTTAGTTCAGTAGCCCAGAACTAGGCATAAATCCCAAATCAGTTGAGAGTTTTGAAATAAAGTCATGTGAAAATAGGTCTTCAGCGCTCACGGTCATGGAAGGTATGTGTAGTGCTTTCCCAGGTCCTTAGGATCTTAGACTGAGAGATGGAACAATTAGCATTACTGTGCTAACTACCAAAAGCATCTACTTGTGTCTTCACATCTCAGTTCACTGGCACAGCACAGGGATTCAGTGATGCTGTTCTTTTGTCCCCCCAGGCAAGCTCAGCTCTGGACTGTAAAGACAGCCTGATGGGAGGCGTGCTCAGGGTACTGGTGAATTCTCTGAGCTGTGATCAGAGCACCACCTATCTGACTCACTGCTTTGCGACACTCCGAGCTCTTATTGCCAAGGTAAATATGGAACGCTTATTTTCTTACTCTTAATTAAGAGTTAAGATTCTCATCTGTCTAGCTTCACATTTCTCATTTCAGGTGCACCAAAACCCACAGACCACTGTATTAAGTGCCACTGCGGTAAATGTGTTAAGTCTCACTAGGAAGGAGGCAGGTACACTCATTCTGTGGGACTCACCATGCAGAGGGAAAACAGTGCCTCTCACACTAGAAATGTGGGCCAAATTGTAGAAATTTGAAATTTAGCTGCTTGCTAGAGACATTAGAGTGTAAATCAATTAAGCAACTTTGTTTTTCACCTATTTTTTAACCTTATCTGAGTAAGATTAAAGTCCTATACGTAACTCCCATTACTAAGTCTTACAAAATGTCACGTCATAAAATGTCAGAAGGTTTAGAAATAAATTTCTCGTAGCCTGAAGAATATAGGTTTTCCTTAGTTAAATTGGTCTATCACGGATTCCTGTCTCCCCCTTTATTGAAAAGCTTGACTGATGCCTCCTACCTGAGATCTTTTATATTGAGAAAACAGAAACACTGCTGGCACCAGCAGCCCCTATTGTACTGGGAGGCACACAACTGTGTTTTGAAGCCCACAAGGAAAGCTCTCCCCTGTCAGGATCATTTTCTCTTTTTCAATCACCAGTGATTTCCAGGGAACCCAATAAACTCAGGACGAGTTATGACTTCACCAGGGAATGCAGCATGGCTAACCAGGCAGCTAATTATGCAGCCCTGATCTTAGCTGAGCAGTTCATAATGAGATCTTAAGTTGACGCCATCATTTCACTTCATCTTCTGACTCAAGTAGCTCATTATCTTTATGGAGCAGTGTCTTAACTCTTCTGGGCTTTTTGCTTGTCCAAGCAGACATTTACATATTTCAACAGGCATCTAGTCCAGAAAGTGGATGAAAGTGCCAAGTGATGTCTAATGGCCCCTTGTCTCTCCTAGTTTGGCGACTTGCTGTTTGAGGAGGAAGTGGAGCAGTGCGCGGACCTGTGTCAGCGAGTGCTGCATCACTGCAGCAGCAGCATGGACGTCACCCGCAGCCAGGCCTGCGCCACACTGTACCTCCTCATGAGGTTCAGCTTTGGAGCCACCAGTGTAAGCGCTCAGGGCAACCCAGAATCCATAGAGGGAGTCAGTGCAAAGCAGTGGTTTCAGAAAAGTTGGTACTATTACAATTGACTTCTTTCCTGTGTGGAGGAAACAATTGAGCATGTAGGTGGATAGCAGCTTTTGTTTGTTTGAATTTGCATCTAAAAGTGAATACTGGGCTCGCTTTGGCGGCACATACACTAAAATTGGAATGATACAGAGATTAGCATAGCCCCTGTGCACGGATGACACACAGATTCATGAAGCTTTCCACATTTTTTGATATCAAAACCAGTAATTGTGAGGGGAGGAGAGTACAGATGCAGGATACTTAAAATGCGTTTGAAGATAAGAGATCAGCAACTAGAAGCAATCACGTATATATACAGAATGTTATACCAAAACCTTATGGTAACTGAAAACAGAAAATCTATAATAGATACACACACACACACAAAAAAAAGGAATCCAAACATAGAAGCGAATATTAAGACTAATGAATGCAGTGGTTTCCGTCAGTGTGTTTCAATAAGAAATGCATGAATATATGTAGATTAAAAGTTGTCATCTGTTGGGGGGAAAAATGCAACAGAATTAGGAATTCAGAAGAGTTTGTCCCGTTTCTAAATGCTGATTGACTGGTACCAGAATGAACTGTGGAAGAGAATTTGAAATGATCGCTATCATCTACATCTGCGTTTCCATTGAAGCTTAACAGCCTTTGGAATTCAGCTCTATTACAGAACAGTCAGCCTTTGCCCTAGCTGTCTAGATTTTGGTGTGTTCTTTTGGAATTTACATTTGCGGTCACGTCAATGAGCATGCTAAAGTGATATTAAAAGATAACGTTGCCCGTGGAAGAAAGGCAGGGTCTTCAGAATGTATGAGGTGTAAGTATTTAAATGCCTTTAGGACATTCCTCAGAGGCCCTGGGAATAGCCATGTTTTGCCCTGGGCCTGGAAGGAAAGGAGAAACAGAAAGTTGCTGTCTACCCAGAGTCCAGAAATCCCAGAAATCTTGCCCATGAAGATCCTGCTCCTCTTTGCAGTTGAAATATACTCCCAAGAAGAGGAATCATGGCACAAACGGAGACATCCCGTAACCTAGCTCTGTAGGAACCTTCCTTGCCAGATGGATGTGGCCCAGTCGTCAACGAAAATTTAAAAGGCTCTGACAGATTTATATCAGAGCAAGTTCCATTTAAACAACAATATGAATCTTGAATAAAGTATAGCTCACATTTCATTGGAAAAAACGGAAATTATTGAGACTGGGTAAAAGAAACATTGGGGAGTTACTGGTATCTGGCTCTCACGCCCTCAATTATCTACTAGCTGAGTGCCTCTTATTTGTTCTATCTTTATTTTTCCTGACGCAGAACTTTGCAAGAGTAAAGATGCAAGTAACCATGTCTCTGGCATCTTTGGTGGGAAAAGCACCAGACTTTAATGAGGAATACCTGAGAAGATCTTTAAGGACAATTTTGGCCTATGCAGAAGAGGACACAGCCATGCAGACCACTCCCTTCCCCATGCAGGTAGGCTGAAGAGCATGCCTGGTCTCATGCCTGGGATCGGCCAGTTAGAAACTTGCATATAACATATATATATGTGTATCTGTGTGTGTGTGTATATGTGTGTAATATTATATAACTATACATAATATATAATATAAACATAGTTTTATGTTATATAACATTGTATAGAAAATATATACATTATTATGTCATGTGCTATATGGATAATTATATAACATATTATCATATGTATTATATGGAATCTAAGCTCAGGGCCTAAGCTGCCTCCTATCTTTTTGTATAAAAAGCCCTGATGTTCTAGAGCACAGTTTAGGGGCTTCAGGTTGCAAATAACTGAAACTAGTTGAAAGTAATTTAAACAAAAAAGTGTTGGAGAGGAAGATAGTATAAGGATTCAGGACTAATACATGGATCCCAAGGGCCAACTAATATCTGGGCCTCAGAAGTGCCTGGACCTACAAAGATGAAGGTCACAGAGGGTCCGGTCTAGACTCCCCTGTGATCTCTCCTCTCTTAGCAAAGCCTGTCCATGGCTGCCTCTTGGACTTTCAGTGCAATCCTAACTTGTTATCAGGGACTACAAAACAGATTGTTTGGGGCACACACTGTTTTGCAGGTGGAGGAACTTCTCTGCAATCTGAATAGCATCTTATATGACACGGTGAAAATGAGGGAATTTCAGGAAGATCCTGAGATGCTTATGGACCTCATGTACAGGTAAAATTCTCTGATAAAATCAAAAAGTGACCATACACAATAGAAAAACAGTGTCGCTAACCTGTTGTCCTTGAAACTTTCTCAATCTGTCTTCAGAATTGCCAAGAGTTACCAGACATCCCCTGATCTGCGACTGACCTGGCTCCAGAACATGGCGGAGAAACACACCAAGAGGAAGTGCTACACAGAGGCCGCCATGTGCCTGGTGCACGCGGCCGCCCTGGTGGCTGAGTATCTGAGCATGCTGGAGGACCACAGCTACCTGCCTGTGGGCAGTGTCAGCTTTCAGGTGGGGGGCAAGTTCAGCTTTTCCTTTTGAAGAATGGTTCTCAACTGGGGACATTTGACAATCTCTAGAGATGTTTTTAGTTGTTACAACTGAGGGTGGGAGGGTGGGAGCTACTGGCTCTTAATGGGTATAATCCAGGGATGCTTCTAAGCATCCTACAATGCGTGGCACAGCTCCTGCCACAAGAAATTGTCTGGCCCCAAACATCTATAATGCCAAGGATGAAAAAAACTGCTGTAGTGTACTATATTTGCCTCTTTTAATTGCTTTACCATCTTTTTTTTTAAAATTATTGCTTATAATAAATGTAGGGTCTATAGGCACTTTAGACATTTCCAAACACCTTCACATCCATGCTTTCATCTGGCGTTCCCCATCAACTAGTGAAGCAGGCAGATAGAGAAGGTATTATTACTCCCACCTCACAGATAAACTGACGCCAATTTTTGTAAGGTCATTTAAACTCTTTCTGGAAGGCCTGTAGTTGGCACAGTACACTGACAACTGCGAAAGTATTTTTTCCAAATATTGGAGAAATTATTTCCCCTCGGGGCCCATTCCTTTAATCATACTCTTCCACTCTACAGTATTCTCCTCTCTAATCCAAAATCAAGAAAGAGCCAGATTGACCAGGGAAGGGAAAGAAAGGCTGAATCAATACTTGTTTAGGATAAACTGAAAATAACCCATAATTAGCACAGGAAAATTGTCTGCCAGGCCTGAAAATTAGCGCAGACTGAGATGCACCGTGACCACTTGAACTGTTTTGCTCAACAGCTGACTACAGTGTTTAGAGGAAACAAAAATTTTATGAGTACCTTTAGAAGCATAATCCATAGAAATGACCCTCCCTGAAACCTGTATGAATATGGTATAGTAATAGAGCCCTTTTCAGGCCAGACTTGCAAAGTCATTTACAAGTGTCTGGATTATTCTTGTTTGAATTTACATGACTCATTTTTATAAAAGGCTTTGTTTTCATTATTGTTCTTCAACACACTTTTGTGATGCTGTGTGAACCAGAAAGGGAGGACAATTCAAAGTAGCTTTCCCAGGCTTGGAGAATAAGGTGTGAAAACTGTTGCTGGTAGAGCCTCTGGTTTCGTGGATACTATTAACCAGCCAAGCTGGGTATTGCTTCATATTATTAACTTCTACTTTCTTATGGTCTTCACTAACAATTATATTTTATCATTTCATTCTCAGCAAAAAAATTTATTCTCAGTTCAGAAATGTTTGTTATAAAAGCCAAAAATTAAGTTATTATCCAAAAAGCATAAAAATATCGCATCTGATTTTGAATCACATAGAAGTGAAGAAAGTTAAAGAAATCATTTTAGATATATTTGCTTCTTTTGTCAAATTTATTTTGGCCTTGGATATTAGCAAGGATGAATATTATAAGTAATACTCTTTCAAGTCCCAGAAATCTTCAAGTTTACCACTTAATGTGGAATTATATCATCCTCTTATCTTGTATAACTGAACTATTTCTTGTAATTCTTTTATGCTTTTTCCCATTTCCTGTATTTTATTTGATATTTGTCACTAAGTGTTAGTGGCATGTCATTATTGTTTCATATTTAGCAATTTTTATTTCACCTAGAATTCTATTGATTTGCTTGTAAGTCATGCCAAGTCAAGGTGAGTAGAATAGTTATTCTAGAAACAACAGAAAAATTCCAGATTGTCCCTACACAGAAGCATATAGCTCTGTTTTTTCATAGATCTTTCTTCATTCATTCATTCTTTTAGGTGATGTTTATTGAGCACTGTCTTCATGAATGTTACAGTCCAGTCAGGTAGAGCAACATTATGTAACTAATTCTCCCATTCCTTGTTCAGTTACAATTGGGATAAATGCTGTAATAAATGCTGTAATAAAGAGGTACCAGATGCTGTGAGTGTTTATCATGTGACCCAGCCTTCTCAGCTACAAAAGAGAAGCCAAATTATGTTGATGACTACGAGCCAATTCTCTTTCTTTCTAATAAGATATACCAAATATTTTTGGAAAGGTACACATGCAAGTGACAGAATACCTAACCCAGACTGACCTAAGGTAAAAATGGAGTTTATCAGCTTGCATGAGCACCATGAGTCTGAAGTAGCACCTGCCAAACTGAACCAAGGGGCCCAAACAATGTCATCAGTCCTCGGTGTCATCACCACTTCCTGTCCCTGCTTTCTGTTATGTTGGCTTCGTTCTTCACAGGCTTCCCGTACTCCCTGAGAAGTATTTATGTTTACTACATCTTCCGAGGTGAATAGGGAGATGCCTCATTTCTAGCAGTTGCAGAAACAGTCTCAGTGCTTCTTACTGGTTCCGACAGGGTCATGTGCTCATCCCTGAACCAATCACAATGGCCAGAGAAATGGAATGCTGTGATTAGTTAGGCCAGAGCTGAGGTCCATACCTGGAGTTATGGATGGTTTCCCAGGAGGCTTTACTTTCTAGAAGGATGAAGGAATTCTGGGCAGCATTAACAACAGATGTCCAGTGTTGATTTCTTAAATGCTATGTGCTTTAGTTTTCAACCTTGTTCTGCTCCAGTAAAATTGAACTTTTGGAAAAGAATCATAAACTGGAGATAAATAAATCTGTGCAAGGAAAATAAGTCCGAGGCCATTGAATTCCAAGGAAGTGAGATCGCTGAAGTTCTGTGCCCCAGGGTGCAGTATTTATTCCACAAATGTAGATATGGATACATTCTCAGATACTGCTGTTACTTTTACCTCCCTAATTCTGAAGCCAGGAAAGTCTGCCCAGAATCTTTTCCCTCTGACTACAGCTAATAAGGCTGCATAACTTCAAATAAGTTCCTCTACATGTAGAAAATTACGTACAGTTCTAATAGTATTTGTTTCTTAGGTTATTAGATTCTTTCAACTGAATCTCTTGGACCATCTGTTATCTCTAGTTCAGAAACATCATAACAGAAAGACCAGGTTTGGAAGAAAGACTGGCCACAGAAGGTTCTGAGAGCCTCCTATATTCTTAAAACTGCATTACAATATTGGATGTGAAGATAACGGACTGTAACAAGCTTCTCTTCCTTGACTGCTGAGGATGATTCACTTGATCCTGCTAGCCAGGCCAAGAGGCAGACAGATTTTATTTCATTAGCCAACTCTGGTCAGTTGGTAGTGGCTGACTGGAGTACTATGCTGAGAATTTTGCGACCATATCCAAGCTTCAGGGAAGAGTGCTATGATGATTTGTTACATCTGCCATGACTGCAGGCATAGGAAGCAATGGCATATGTACTACCTGTTTGCAATTCCTAAGCTGGAAAAGTTTCCAGCTTCTTTTGTGTTCCATATGCATTTCTTCTATAGCTGTGAGACAGGTCGAAGAATACAATTCTTGGCCTGTCGTGAGTGTTAGAGTCACTGCCAGAGCAGAGCTGGGGGAGGCAAGTAAGGCACATAAAGTGCAGAATTTAAGGAAGCACTCTCTCTTGCGGTCAAGCAAGTTCAGGGTCATGACGTACAGGACCCCGAGAGTGAGTATTCCCTAAATTTTGTGCCCTGGGTTTTTCACTTTGTTCACCCTACCCCTGGCTCTGATCACTACTTTCTCTACTAGAAACTTTAGAAGACTTTAAACTCTGTGGTTTATGTAAAGGAAAAACATGTAGAAAGGAACCAAACATCTGTGGGAGGGTGGGTGGGGGATTCACTGCTACATCGCTAGAAAAACTTCCATTGTTTGTTGGCCTTTGCCTTTTAAACATTGTGACCCCTGGTGGATGTCCCATACCATCTTTTCACTAAAGCAGCTCAACTGTTGTTACATTGAAGTAAGTTTCCTTAATGTACCTCCCAATGGCTAAAAGAAAAGAAAATTGTGAGTTTTTAAGACCAGTTGTTCTGTGCATCCTTTCAAAATGAGTAACAGCCAGAGCCTCTTCTGGATGAAATTACAGACCTTGTGTGGTCACAGGCTGGTGAGGCTCTTGGAGTGTGGGGCTTCCTTATCCCTACGTGATGGGTTCCTATGATGCCTTTTGTTAGTCAGGTTCCCCTAGTCTCCAGGCTCATACTGCTATCTCTTCCAGAGTATTTCTTCCAATGTGCTGGAGGAGTCTGCGGTCTCCGACGACACCCTGTCACCTGATGAGGACGGTGTGTGCTCTGGCCGGTACTTCACTGAGAGTGGCCTGGTGGGCCTCCTGGAGCAGGCGGCTGAGCTCTTCAGCACGGTCAGTGCACACGGCCCTCCCTCCCGGGCCTCCGGGGGTGGCCCAAACTCCGGTGCTGGTGCCATCAGTGCTGGTCTTCTTGCCCAGCCAGCTCCACTCCATGATGTCGCCACGTGCAAGGGTGTGCAGGGCAGGGGCAGGGCTGGGGGACTTTGAGGTATGTAAATTGCCTCAGCTCTCAGGGAGGCCAGAAAGCCTTTCATCCCTGCAATATTCTGGTTTTCACTGCGTGCTCTTGGGCTGGGCAGCAGTTTCACAGTATTATTTCTATTTAATGAAGGTGGAAACAAAGCCACAGAGAAGTGAAATGGCTCGCCCAGGTTTACACAGTAACATGAGGCATGTTCTCACTCCCTCATTTTCCCTCTCAGAGAGAGAACTTTTTAGGTGGAGCCTCTGGGAAGAGAGCAGAAGAATAAACAGACAGTCTTCCTTCCTTACAGAACCTCAGGGTTCTCACAGACCAGGACCGGCTCAGAGAAATATGGGAGCGGAAACCACTGAGACTCCCCTCATTAACCTAATCTGAGTCTAAACACTCCTAATAAAAGAAAAAATATATGTAGATTAAGTCACTGGGAGAGATGCAAGGCAGGGAAGAAAGTCTCTTGTCCATTTTCATTTTAATAATCTCCCTCCCCCTCCACCAAATTTTAAGCCAAGTGAATATTTAATAATTTACTCCATTTAGCTGATCCAATTTTGTTTTCGTCCTGATATTTTTCTTTCCTCTCTACTTTTCATTTCTAAGTTTCCACACTATAATCTGTGTATTTTAATTATTATTTTAACTATTTTTTAATTTTCCTGCTTTCCCTTTCAAAATTTTTCCTGAATTTCAATAAAACCAGTTAGTTAGAATCCTACTCCTTTCAAGCATGAACATCTAGCTACAGGGGGACCCCTGGTGACATTTTAATATGCTAAAGCTGCCTTCCTGAATTATTCTTAGTCCCTGCTGCCAACCTCCTGTCCTATTTTTTCTCCAGGAAACCCCTTTTTCCGACTTAACATTATCAGATAGGACCATTTAGCATGTGTCTAGCAGTTTGAATGCTACAACCATCCCAAAGATACTCAGACTCTATTCCTGCTCTGTAAAATATTGTGGTGCCAACAATAAACCCACTTTCCAGTGCCTAATGCACTCTGGTTGCTCTTAAGTTTCCAGTGGATTAAATTCTCTTTGATTCTTTTCTCCTCTTTCCAAGGGAGGACTGTACGAGACAGTTAACGAGGTCTACAAGCTGGTCGTCCCCATCCTGGAAGCTCATCGAGACTTCCGGAAGCTGACCTCCACTCACGAGAAGCTGCAGAAGGCCTTTGACAGCATCATCAGCAAGGTAGCTGGGGCTCCTGGCTAACAGGTCCTCTAACCTGGCAGCAGGTGACCCTGTCCCAAAGGTGCTCAGCCCTCCTCCCTCTCCAGGGAGTGATTTCCCTTAAGGACATCATTAGCGTAGCTCTCACCTACCAACGGGAAAAAGGCTAGGAATAGACAAAGGACCATAATCCAAACTACGAAAGAAGGCAGCTTGAATTACTTTACAACCAAGAATATGAGAATCTTTTAAATTCCCTTGAAAGAAGTCCTCAGAATCTTTCATGGGATTTCTTTTGCTATTATTTCCAAAGCTTATTCCATAAACATTAAATGTTTTTAAAGGAGTGATTTCTGTTTGAATTAGCCACAGGAATAAAATGCTTTATAACAAATAATAAAGGACTCCAGCCCTTTGCAACCCAATGGAGCCTCCCTCATGAATTACATAACTAAGGGGAAGTTTTCTTATTTTGTTCACCAGGGTCATAAGAGAATGTTTGGGACCTACTTCCGAGTTGGTTTCTATGGATCCAAATTTGGGGATTTGGATGAGCAGGAATTTGTTTACAAAGAGCCTGCGATTACCAAGCTTCCTGAGATCTCTCATAGACTAGAGGTAAGACAAGTGATTCTGTGTGCCTGACACTGTGCACTTTACAAAAACAAGTTCGAGTGGGTCATTACCAAAAAACCAAGGGTCATGGATTCCTCTTGATCTGTATGTAAAGTTTCCCACATTGCATGTATAATATGAAGGCATCAGGTGAGATCGTGAGGTAAAGCAAGACAGGGATAGTTTTCCTCTAAGATTCTATATATACTTTTCAACGTCTGTAAATTTATATGCTGAAGATTTACTTTCCAGAGCATGCAAATTCAGTTAATTTCTTGTGCTCTCTTATAAACCCTTGCAAATTTTTGTAGCAGTTTTTCAGCTTGAAGTTTATCATCTTGATTTTGAAGTAATCTGGCCAGATTATCAAATTGTCCCTAGAAAATGCTGGGTTCATCCTTTTGGTGTCACCAGACAACACTTCCCGCTTCTGACGTGGAGATCGTGACAGTGGGCGACAGTAGGCCACCGTGGCCGGGGGTGCGGTGAGCTCTTCCTGCTGATCCAAGGAGCACTCCTCTTTGGATAATTAGAGTCAGTGTCCCATCCTATGGGCTGGCAGCCCCAGTCCAACCTGCTGTTTACTTTTGATCCATAATGTATCAGAAGAGAGCAGCCTGTTCTTGAAGGAAAGGCTGGAGAAAAGGGGAAACAGCGTAGAGAAAAGTGAGAAGAAAAGAAGCAGACAGTGAAGGGACTAAGTCAAGCACTAAGAACTCAGGAGGAAAGTTACAGGTGCCCCCAAAACAAAACCATCTCAGGCTGAAAGACCAAGGTCCCCTGAACCGCTGACAATAATTTACCACTCCTTATGCTTTCTTACTATTGCTTTGAATTTAGGCCCTTCTGTAGCTGTCAAACTTGAAACACTTTTGTTGCCAGTTTGCTCTTTATACAGTCCACTCATGCCAAATGAAACAGGAGACTTTAATCCTTACTTGACTCAAAGAAGCCATGGCTCAGAGTGGTTGGGTGACTTGCTCAAGGTTATTCAGCTCCTGAGAGGAGCTAACCATTCACCCCAAGCCACTTGGTTCCCTAATGTTTCCCTAATTCAGGACTAGAAGCATATATTTTGTCTTCCTGTGCTCTGTGGTTTGCCCCATTACAGGACGTCTGATGACCTCCAAGTGCCTAGTGTACAAAACGCAAGAACTAAACAGTGCCTTACTCCTGGAGCTTCTTCAGAAAATGTGATGATGTTAGTTGAATTAGAGTCAAGCATGCAATTTATAGGGAAGCGTGTTTCAGTTTGCAGTGCTAGACTTTCTTATATTTTTGTTTTTGTCTCAGGAAATGCTGAACTTGCCTCATTAGCTCAGAGGGATTTTCAGTAATCGATGAGCAAATGCTCCCTTATACTTGTTCCAAACTTACTCCACTTTTGAGAGACAAAGAGTTGCATTATTTTAAAGTAATCTTTATAATCTGTTGGTTCCTCCTGCCTAGGGATTTTATGGTCAATGTTTTGGTGCAGAATTTGTGGAAGTGATAAAAGACTCTGCTCCTGTGGATAAAACCAAGTTGGACCCTAACAAGGTATGGAAAAATTGCAAAAAATAACTTTCCAGGTCTGATCCCCTTTGTTCTACCCCCAAAACATAACATGACCTCCTCTGTCTGGACTCTCCAAGTCATTTCAACACAGCCACATTTTTTCTGTCTAGAGTTAACTACTATTTGGTCCTAAAGAAACCATACTCAAAGGCAGGAGGTACCATTTATTAAAGGCCAACTGTGGGCCTGACACCACATCATCATTTCATCCTCCTTTAGCCCTTTGAAGTAAATGTTGTTATTCCTACTTTACAGATGAGAAAAGTGAGGCCCAGAAAGGTTAAGCAACTTTCTAGGATCATGCAAGTGTCAAAGCCAGTATTCAAACTCTGGGTCGTTATCCTCAAACCCATACTTTCAGTCACTTCTCTTTTCTGCCCTTTTGTTAAAACTTTGAACCCTCAATTTAAAACTTGTCAAAAGATACAAATTTGTCACTGACAGCATTTGGTGGAGACATTCCTTCCAGCCAAGTGCAAGGTCACTGGGCTGTTGAAAGCAAAGGCTGTTGATGAAAAAGACTTGGACTTGAGTTTCCTCCTTTTTTGCATGAGGGTGTCTTCTGTCTCACCCCGAGCTGGGGGTACTGCAGTACAGTTCTGCTGCTCACCACCCAGTTAGTGTCAGACTCTGCAAGTTACAGTCCTGCACGAGATTTCCCTCACTTCAAATGCCATCTTCAAGTGGGGCCGCAGCTCACCTGCACTTCTGACCAGACAGCTACAAATTTGGGGGTTCCCATGGCACCTCTCAGTAGATAACTACCTAGAATGACTCACAGAACTCAGAAAAAGGCTATATTGATGATTACAGTTTTATGATAAAGGGTACACATAGGGCAAGGTCTGGGAGGAATCCCCGAGCTTTAGTGCCCTCTCCTTGTGGCATCCAGGCATGTCACCCTCCTGGCATGTCAATATGTTGTTCACCAACCAGGAAGCTCCACTGAGCCTTGGTGTGCAGGGTTTGTACTGAGGTCTTATTACATAGGCATGATTAATTATATCATCAACTACATTATTAAACTCTATCTCCAGCCTCCTCCTACCCCAGAAATCAGGTTGGCCCAGAGTCCCAACTTTCTAACCACAAAGTTGTTCTTTTTGGTGACCAGCCCCAATCCTGAAGCTATCTAGGGACCTACCATGAGTTATCTCATTAGAGTAACAAAGACACTTCTATCACTCAGAAAATCCCAAGGGCTTTTGAAGCTCTGTGCCAGGAAACAAGGACAAAAACCAGATACATTCTTTATTATAGCACAGGGTGATGCCTGCCTGCTCAGCCCAGCTCACAGACAGATACGTACATGGGAGGGCTCTCTAAGCTGCTGGGGATAATTCAAGTTCAAGGTATTATTAAGGGCTGGGGGACTGAGGAGCAGTTGCCATCTGGCAGCCTGTGAAATGAAGAGTCCAAACTCCTCTCTCAGTTCTGTCCTCCAGGATATTACGAAGATGATGCAAGTAGGGAGGAATTGGCCAAATGGAAAAGTTTGTTTTTCTACATATTTCAAAGGACTTGCTCATTTCAGACGCATTCCCTAATCTAGGCTTGAAGCAATAACTGTGGTAAGTAGCTGAGCTAAGCTTCAGACAGGAATATTTGAGGTCTTTGAAAGACAGGATTCGCTGTGTGCCCATGGTGATCTGTGCACAACACATGCCACGTAGAGTCACCGGTGACATCCCTGACACAGGGTGCTCTTTTCTCCTCTGTTACATGCCCACGGTATGTTGTGAGAGCTTTAAATGAGAATCTGCACCCAGAATTACAAGCAGATTTCACCACACTGAATACTGATTTGTGGTCTGAGGTCAGTGACCTCACGCATCCATTTCACTGGGTGGGTGTTGCAGAGTCTAAGCTCATTGTCATTCTTTTTTTTTTTTTTTTTTTTTGATGCCTTCTTTCTGAATAAGTGCTCTTCTTCACAGTGTGTGTGTGCGCACGTGTGTGTGCATGTGTGTATGTGTGTGCATTTTTAAATGAAGCACATGAAGTAAAATTCACTTTTTTGGTGTTTATTTCTTAGAGTTTTGACAAATGCATATAACCACCACCAAAATCAAGATATAGAGAAGTTCCATCACCCCAAAGTATTTCCCCATACCTCTTTGAAGTTATTCCCTCCATTTTTAGCCCCTGACAGTCCCTAGTCTGTATTGTCTTTGTAGTTTTGCTTTTTCCAGAATGTCATATAAATGGACTTACACAGTAAATAAATGGAATCATATAGCCTTTTGAGTCCAGCTTCTTTCTCTTAGCACCGTGCAGCTGGGATTCATCCATGTTGTAATGGTTCATTCCTTTTACTGCTGAGTAGAATTCTGTTGTGTGGCTGTACCACCATCTGTTTATCCATTCCCCACTTGAGGGGCATTTGGGTTGTTTCTAGTTTTTGTCTATTATGAATAATGCCACTACAGACGTGTGCACAGGTGTTAGTGTGAACACAAATTCTCTTTTCTTTTGGGCACACACATCGTAGTTGGTTTGCTGGGACGGGTGGTCAGTATAATTTAACTGTATAAGAAACTGCCAACCAATTTCATAAGGAAGCTGAACCATTGTGCATCCTACAATCACTGTATGAAAGCTCCAGCTGAGGGAAGAGTCTAGCTCAGTGGTAAAGTGCATGCTTAGCATGCACGGAGTCCTGGATTCACTCCTCATACCTCCATTTTTAAAATCAAATTTAAAAAAAGAAAAGCTCCAGCTACTCCCTATCCTTGTCAGCCCTTGGTATTGTCAGCTTTCTTTAGTTTGGTGGTTCTGTAAGCATGTAGTGGTCAGGGTTGTTCTGAAAAGGAAAGCCTTGCCTCTTCTGATAGCAGTTTGCAGATTCTCCTACCAAGTTTCAGTTGGATCATCAGCTCTGCCAGGAGGGGTGACTCGTGGACCTGACTTCACATGGGCACACTCCCCTCTCCTCCTCCCAGTCCTTTCTCTCATCTCCCTGGGGGTGGAGAAGAAGGATGGCCGATGGTTGAAGTCTCACTAGAAACTCTCAGCTTCTGTGGCTTTTGTGAGCTCAGAGGGGTGGTGCTGGGGTTGTGTTCCAGCCTGCCCCTCCCCATTCTATGCATTCTGGGTGACTGTCTGCAGACCTGCTCTTCCCCTACCTTCTCCTCCTCAGGCCTACATACAGATCACTTTTGTGGAGCCCTACTTTGATGAGTATGAGATGAAAGACAGGCTAACCTACTTTGAGAAGAATTTTAATCTGCGGAGGTTCATGTACACCACCCCCTTCACCCTGGAGGGGAGGCCTCGAGGAGAGCTGCACGAGCAGTACCGGAGGAACACCGTCCTGACCACCATGCACGCCTTCCCCTACATCAAGACCAGGATCAGCGTCATCCAGAAGGAGGAGGTAAAGGCACCCAGGGGGAACATGCTCAGGATGGAGGCCGCTGAATGCATGGGCCTGGGTCACCTCCCAAACCTCCTTCATGGCAGACTGGAGTGAAAATCTGAAAGGGGACACCCTTGAAATATTATTATGGTGGTTATCCTTGCCCTCTCCTGGTGCCAGGGAATTCCATTTGGGTAGCACACAGAATCACTCACAACCAGACATACTATAAACATTTTCTTTTACTTTAAAACACATCCATGTCCACTTATTTGTCATTCATTTTGTGTAGAGCCACAGTCTTCTCTGTAATTTGGGGTTGGCTGATCACAATTCAGCATTGTCTTTCTTGTATAAACCCCACCCCTAAGGCATTGCCCAGGATTTTCAGTTTTGGTTTCTGTTAAGCAGAGTGAGAGCTTAAAGATCCTTGTTAAACAATAGGAGAGCAGAATGCGTCTGAATTTTTATGATTTTTTTTTTGCCACTAGCCTTTTACAGTTGTTTGGGCACACCTAATAAGACAGGAATCTTTATAGCAACTCACTTTCATAATGTCTTGCCCAAGCATTAGCTTGGTTTTCATAGAAACAACTCTCCCTTCCACACCCATAGTTCACCAGTTTATGCATTACTTAATTAGATTAGGTCATTAAAATAACAAGAATAGCAGGCATAATGAAGCTGGCAAATGAGCCCAGATGAATCGTGCTGAACATACACCTCCGTGGGCAGGAGCCTGCTGCCTGGGCTTCCCAGAGAGTAGCCCACTGGCTCAAGTGTTCAGCAGCCACCTCCGAGAGTGCATTTCGCAGAGGACAGAGGAGGCCTAACGTGATGACTCAGCTAAGAGCAGGTGCGTTCAGAAGGCATCTGCTGTATTTCTTACTGTTTTGGACTTTTGAGCACCAGGACATGTAGGCATAGCACAGAAATAAGCTCATGGTCCCAGTAAGAGTCCTCACAATTTTTCTTGGCCATTTGTAGTTGCCCAAGAACCTCAATGCTCTAGCTTGTTATGGCTGTTGCAACAAAGTACCACAGACTGGGTGGTTTAAACAATAGAAATGTACTGTCTTATAGTTCCAGAGGCCAGAAGTCCAAAAGCAGGGTGTTGGCAGGGCTGGTTCCGTCTGAGGGCTGTGAGGGAAGGATCTGTTCGAGGCCTCTTTCCTTAGCTTGTGCACAGCCACCTTCTCGTTATGTTTCCTCACATTATCTTCCCTCTGTGCATGTCTCTGTGTCCAGATTTCCTCTTCCTATAGGGACAGGTAGCCCATATTGGATTAGGACCCATCCTAATGACCTCCTTTGAACTTGGTTACCTTTATAAAGACCCTATGTCAAATAAAGTCACATTCTGAGGTACTAGGGGTTAAGAAATGAATTCATGAATTTAGAGGGGACGTAACTCCACCTATAACATTCAGAAAGAACCATATTCCAAATCAACAGAACTTCGCAACTATCTGGTTGACCCTTAAGAGAATTCTGTTTACTGAGAATCCACCTTCAGGGTGGGTTGGAGAAGGCACACACGATGCCAAAATCTTGTGTTATGGCAGGGAAGAAAATCTTGAATGCTGTGCTTCTAATAGCTTTCCCAATTGTAAGTTGAGTAGCCTGTTAAACAAATGGAAAGGAAACCTAACAGTGTAGAAAGAACACAGATTTTGAATGTAGCCATTGTTATGGTCAAAATCCAGCCTCCCCACTTCCTACCTGTGTCATTTTGTGGCACTTACTTAACCTTATAAATCCCTCTTTGTAAAGTGGAAAGAATAGAAGGTTGTTTAAAGGAGTAAATGACACATATATGTAAACTTCCTGGAACATAGTGAGTACTCAAGAAATGTTAGGCCCTTCCTTCCTCTTAACCTGTCCATATTATTTTAAATGGCTCTGAAAGCCTTAGCTACTGCTTCAAACCCAGGTGCCCTCTTTGTCATAGCTCCAGGTTTGTCCATGGCTTATAAGACCAGACGATGACCTCCCTACATTTATGTCTTATGTTCAGTTTGTTTTGACACCAATCGAAGTTGCCATTGAAGACATGAAGAAGAAGACCCTGCAGTTAGCGGTTGCCATTAACCAGGAGCCCCCTGATGCCAAGATGCTTCAGATGGTGCTGCAGGGCTCTGTCGGAGCTACTGTCAATCAGGTAAGAAAAACCAGCTGGTGGCAGCTCCTCTGGTTCTCGTTATTTTGATTTCATTATGTGTCTGATGCTGCCTTCATTGAGGTCGATGAGGAGTCTGATCAACATACAAATGATGTTCCTAAACTTAGACTGAATACCTGAGGCGGTCTCTTCTACTTCATGTAAAAACCCAACGTAGAAAAGAAATCCTCGAGATCAGTGGACCACGTCTAAGGGGTACCATTTTCTCGGAGAAGTCTTCACTTGGGGACAGTCCTGACAGTGCGATCCCACTCTGGGTCTGTTGGAATGCTGAGTCATGCCCAGCTTAGGCAGAGCTGTTGCAGGGCTTGTAAGCATGCCTGTAGGAGAGAAGGGAAAGGGTCTAGGACATCCCACCCTGAGTCAGTCACCAGATGAAACCAGGAGATTTGCTGAGCAGGAGTGACCTGGAACCCAGCATATTGGGCCACTTCAGAACGGACTGGAGCTTCTCAGACCCATTAGAATCCTCACTCCCAGGCTCAGCATGGAACTAAGCCAGTCTCAGATGCATGGAGTATGAGCTTAGTTCTCTCTGTCTCGTGCGCTTCCTTAACTTCAGATCTAGATCTGCACACCTCCACATGCAAAAACTCAGTGAGCATCATGACTCTTTTGTCCCTCGGCACAGCTGGATTCCCCTGCAAAAATTGTGTCCACGCAACATCAAGGGAACAGAAGTAGCAGAGAGGAAACGTGACTATAATATTTCCAAGACCAGAAAATATTAGGAAGCCTTTGCTAATATCAATCCTTTAATGAAACTGAAAGACTTTCTAAGCGTATGATCACACTTGTACTTTGAATATCTCTGACTCAAGCCAGCAGTTACACAAAACGATGCTTGCTTCTTGGGCAACTAGGCAAGCGGATATAAATGGATGGATCAAGACAGTCCCCATTTTCAGAAAAGCAACCCAAGCACATAGCCTTTGAGGTAGTATATTACCTTTACATATGAAGAAAAACTTCTTACTAATAGCATTTGCTTAAGGAAATACATTTATACTTTTGAGTATCCCCCTAAATCTCCAGCCTCCTCCTAAGAAGTCAACATTTTCCTGAGAAGTTCAAAACCTTCCTTGATTTTTTTGTTTGGGTCACACTAACTACAAAACTGCACGCTCAAACTTAGAAGTCACACCAACTTTTTCTCCCAAGTAATTTCATTTTCTCTCCAACATCAGTAATGTTTTTCACTTTCTCCATCAGGGACCACTGGAAGTAGCCCAAGTATTTTTGGCCGAAATTCCAGCTGACCCAAAACTCTATCGACATCACAACAAGTTGAGATTATGCTTTAAGGAATTCATAATGCGGTAAGAGGGGAAATGGCTGGGAGTTCAGGAGAGCACTGGTTCTGGAAGAGCAGTCCCCAGGCCAGCAGCTTCAGCATCACTTGAGAAATCTGCTAGAGAGGCAGATTCTCAGGTACCAATCAGACCTACTGAGTCAGACTCTACAGAGGTGTGGCCTGGCAACCGGCATTTTAACAAGCCCTCTGGGATTCTGACGCACACCCAAGTTTGAGAAGCTTGCGCAGGGCAGCACTGCTTGCACCACTCGTAAGTAATTAGTGGGGAGAGTAGAGCTCAGCGGTAGGGCACATGCTCAGCGTGGGTTCAACCCCCAGTACCTCTGTTAAATAAAAATAACAAGTAAACCTAGTTACTTCCCCTTGCCCCCAAAAAACAAAAAAGAGTAAAAAGAAACGTAATCAGTAACTAACACTTAAGCATGCTTTCATTTTTATCATCTCACATGTGCCTCACAGTCACATTGATTGTAAAACAAGTCTTATCACCATCCTCATTTTCCAAAAGAGGAAATGGAGAGATAGGAGATGATTGCATTAAGGTCACACAGCCAGTTAGTAGCAGAGCTGAGTTCAAACCAGGTCTTCTGAATCCAAACAGCCCACACTTCCTTCAGGGTGCTGATAGTCCACTGATGCGTTGGAGCCTGAAGGCTTCTTGGCACTAGCTAGTCTTTGTAATTTCCCATGTCAGACAGTAACTTATTCTTAGAAATGTAAAAAGACACTGCCTCAAACTGAGAGATACAAGGAAGCTTTTAAAACTGAGGCATCACCTCTGTGGCAGTTCCCAGGGGGAGACAAGCCCCATCTCTGCTCCTGAATTCTGCAGTGGATCTGCTCCAAGTGCAGCCTGCTCAGTCTAGGGCAGAAGTGAATCTTTGGACACATCTTGCAAACCACTGCAATGCAGACAGGTACACTGGGACTCCTGTGGCCCTAAAAAGAATGATGATGAAGGATGTGATGGGACCTCATGAATGAAGGAAGGGACCTCACCCATAAGAGAGGAACATCAGAAAAATGTATACCAGTGTTCCTTTTCATCCAGAACCTTAGAGTAGCATGTAGAGTGTAGGAATAGCTTCACTTGGCAGATGGGGATAAAGAAAGCTAAAGGGAAAGTTTGTTAAACTCAGTGAAAACTCACCAGAATGCTGGTGCTGGATGAGGTTTTCCTCCTTCACAGGCTTTGATGAGATGTAGGTATAAAGGAAACATTCTTTGTCCTGCAATGAATAACAGCTGCTTAGTAATAGAGGGGGTGAGTGTGTGTAGCTGTGTGTTTTAAGTGTGCGTGCACGTATATACGCATGCACACAAGCAGAGATTATATTTATTGGCTTGTATTTGAATTGTTTCCTGTATTTCACAGTAATTTTGACATTACACGAAAGCTAGATAATTTTTCAGTAAACGTGCATTTTCACAGAACAAAAGGCTAGAAAAATATGGGGGGAGTTTTCAGGGGATCATTTAATTTCCATGTGTCTTCATTTAAAATGAGTGATGTTTAAAGATCCCTGAAGGTGGCAGTGGCCTGGGCCTCCCTGGACCTCTACAAGGACCTCTGAAATGTTTAATGAGCACACACTAGGACCCAGGTATGCTATGACTTGTAGGAATACAAGAGCTGGACACTCCTGTGCTCCTGATGATAGGACTTTTATCTGGCTAAATAACAACACAGTGCAGCACGTTCTAAGAGCTGTTGAGAGCACACAAAATAGAGGCTACAGAGTTTGGGAGAGAATAGCCATTTGCAGGCTTGGGTGGCTGGGGGAGGCTTTGTCGAAAACATCACTTAAACTTTGTCTTGAGTGTAGGGGTGGTAGGAAGAGAGTAGCAGGAAAACAGAGCCATTACTGGTGAAGGGAGGACAAGACTCAGAGGCAGGGATGTCTGTGATGCATCTGGGCTCCTCTGAGTTGGCAGGAGTGGTGCATCCTGTGGGCGTGCCATCACGAGGACGAGAGCCTGGGGAGACAGGTCATTGGAAAACAGGACTCTGAATAGACTATAAATGTAAAGGGAAGCTTGTTAAGATAAGTGATTTTTTTGTGTTTTAGTTAGTGCATCCTTATAAAATCCCAGCTGAACATGCATTTCTAATGAGCTCCCAGCCCCAGAACAAATGACTGCAGAGAGCCCCGGGGCTGGGTACAGCTAGTCCCAGGCACGACGCACAAAAGGAAGTGGGTTTTCTTAGGGATAGTCTTTTAGCAAAGTCACGTATTAAACTTTTGATGGTTAAGTTATCTTTCTCCCCTAATAGCGGGCAAACATGCTGGATTTTCACAATCAAATTCACCGCATAAAAAGTTGTTCTCTAACCCTCCCAGTGATTCATATGGGAAATCAGGCTTCTCCACCGCTGGGTGGGCCACTGCCCTGTTCTAGCAATGCCACAAGAATAGGCATCAGTGCTTCTCAAACTTGGCCATGCAAACAAATGACCTGGGGATCTTGTCAAAATGCAGGCTCTGATCCAGTAGGTCTGGGGTGGGCCTAAGACTCTGAATTTCTAACAAGCTCCCAGGTGCTGAAGCTCCTGGATGAGTAGAAGCTGTTAAGTTGCAGAGTTGCTTATTACCCACATCTCACATTTCTTCCTCCCTCCCTCCTCACGGGCTTCATCCCTCAGGCCACGCCTGTTCCCACGCCTTCCCTTTCCTCCCTTCAAAACAGCAAAGGTGCCCATGCTGTTACACTTTGGAACAACTATAGATGTCATTCGTTCATTCAGCAAAAGCTGGATGAGCCCATACTTTGTTCCAGGCACCATCCTACACGTGTGCAAGTACGAAGTCCCAGTACAAGTGAGACACGTCTACAGGCAAAACAATACTTCTGCTCACTATTTCATTGTCCAAGTCAAAGTACATTGACTTCTACTTTATTTCACATAGACCAAAAGTAGGCGAGATTGTGGTGAAGGCTGCATAACTGTATCAATCTCCTAAAACTCATCAACTGTATATTTAAAGGAGTGAATGTGATGATCTGTAACTTACACCCTAAATACAAGTAGGAAATGAGGAAACCTTCCTTTCCTCCATTGCTTAATTACTTCTCAAGTCCAATCAGCAAGTTACAGCTTTGTAATGAATAGAGGAACTGTGCTGTCAAGTTGTTTGCACTGTTGTGTTTTCTCCCCACTTCTGCTGTCAGCAGAGTTGACACAGGAGTGGAAAATGTTTAGGGATGAAACTGTTCTCAGGTTTTACCTTGAGTGAGCTCCAGCTGCTCAGCAGACTGGGGCTGGAGGTCGATAAGCCTAGATTTCCAAGGTGAACATAAGTGAGCCTTCTGATGCTGACTGCCAATAGCGGAAATGCATGCTTGCTGGGTACACTGTGGCTGGGCCCCACTGCTGGGCAGTGGCCTTTCTGACTCAGCTGTAGCAGAACAGGATAGAGCCAGGAAGAACCTGGCAGGCTGACTTGCTGCAGCTGACGCTCATCCAGCCAGTCCTGCAGTTCTTCAGATAGTTGCCAGTTGGGACCTCGATCCCCTCCTCCTTTTTCTCACGATAAGAAAAAACACATCAGGGTTTCAGAAGCCAAGAAGAAGGGGTACAACATTCTGTTTCCCTCCTCTGCCCCTCAAAGCACCCAGACCATTTTAAACACTGCCAGTCTGTGTTTTTAAGTTTTCTTCTTCTTACATTTCTGTCTTAGCTTGGGCCACTAGAACAAAGCACCACAGACTGAGTGCACAGTGCCAAAGTCTGGCAAGTCCAAGATTAAGGTGCAGTAGATTCTGTTCCTGGGAAAAACCTCTTGCTGCCTCATAAATGGCCATCTGCTCACTGTATACTTAGGATAGGGCTTGGCACATACTAAATGATCGAAAAGTATAACATGTTTTTACACTAGAGCAAAGTGGGGGTGATGATGGTCTGTCACCCCTACTTTGCTCTAGGAGAGGCAGGCCTCCTCGCTCACAGCCACTTGGTCAGGTCATCACACACTCGACACCATTTCATCCCCATAAACCCATTTTATAGATGAAGGAAATGAGGTTAAAGGAGACTATGATTAGCCCAAGGTCACAAAGCAAGTAACTGGCAGAACCACGAATTAAACTAGTCTTCCATTGGGACAGGCTGCCCTTGGATCTGGGATTTGGTAGAGGTCAGGCTGGGATGGAAGACATGAAGGGGGCAGGATTAGAGAAAGCCACTGGGAAGTGCCCAGGGAGATGGCTCTGCCATGGGACCCTCACACCCACTGCAGTGCTTCGGGTGGAAAGGCCGGATGCCCTTCGGTGCCCTGCCCCCAAATAATCCTCCCTTACCTTTAAGTGCCTGGAGCATATGTGTCACTCCAGTCACAGGAGGAGGATGGGGGCCAATCTCTTAGTTTCTCCAGTGTCTCTCCCCTCCTTCTAGCAGCTATGTTTTTTCAATGGGCCTCAGGTAGAAGCTTGCTAAAGTATTACTAGGAAGATGATCAGAAAGGCAGAATACCACAAACTGGGATTCCAGAGAGAATAGTTCCAACTTGAGACCAAGGCCTGGATTCTAGCTGGAAGGGTCAAGGTCTTTCCTAGGCAGCATTTGTAGTGTTGGGGTTAGAACTGGGGTTGTCGAGCCAGGTCACCTAGGTTCAAACACCCACTCTGCCTTAACTAGCTTTGTGACCTTGGGCAAGTTACACAACCTCAGTTTCCCCAACTGTAAAATGGGGATAGTAGTCATAACTACCTCTTAAAGTTAGTATCAGGGTAAAAACAGTCAATTCATAGAGCTTAGGATACGGCTTGGCACATACTAAGTGACTGAAAAGTATAATAGTATTCAGTGGGGCAAATAGAGACCCGACCAATTTAAGTAGGAAGGAGACTTAATCTGATTTAAATGTAGGCATTGTCTGCCCAAGACTTGTCTGCCCCCATAAGGTTTGTACCATAAGACATAGTGGGGCTGTTGAGACATCAGCCTGGGAGCAGCGGGACCCTGGATTTCCATCCACCTCTGCTGTTCCCACAGGTGTGTGACTCTAGACAGGGCACTTCATCTCTTCACATCTTAGTTTCATTAACTATGGGGGAAGAAAGGGACTGGAATATAGAAATCTCTAATAGTCTATCATCATTTTCATATTGAATAGTTTCTGCACTCAGACTGGACCTATCAGGAATAATAAAAATAAGTGTTCTAGATTTTAGCTATGCCCCAGTACTATTCTAAGCATTTTATATTTTCAACTCATTTAATCTTTACAAACATTTATGAGGTCGGCTAGTATCACCGTCACATCACAGGTGAAGAAATTAAGGCATGGAAAGCTTAAGTAACTTGCCTCCTGTCACAAAGCCAGTAAGCAGCGAAGCAGAATTCAGAGCTGAGAACTCCAGCTCCAGAGTCTGTCCTTTTTACTACAGTGCTGTGCTTTTCTCTCTAGGAATGACATTCAGTTGCTAGTAACAGAGAATGAAAGTAAGAGTGGCTTAAATAAGATGAAAACTTATTTTCTCTTGTATAAAATAAGATCAGAGATAGTCTTATCAGAGATGTGTGGTGGCCACATAAAGTCATCAGAGACCCTGGCTCTTTCCATTCTTTCACTCTGCTATCTTGGTTATGGTGTACCCATCCTCATAGCCACAAAATGGCTGCTAGGGCTCTGGCCATCGCAACCACATCCTAGGCAAGTATAAGGAATAGAAATGAGGAAAGAGCAAAAGGCTATACCCATTAAAAGAGCTTTACCTAGTGATCTCATCTTATATCCCAGTCAGCTGTCCCTATCTGTAAGGGAGGCTAGGGAATATAATTTTCCAGGTGGGTATACCACCTGGAGTTCTGTTACTAAGGAAGAGGGAATGGATGTTGAGAAAGCAACTAGCAATTTTTTGCCATTCTGAGGGACTGATGTGTGAGCTGTGCTGAAGGAGTATCACCGAGGAGGGAGGGCAAGAAGTGCAGAAGGTGAGGGCTACATGACCACCCTCTCTGTAGAAGAGACACCTACCTCCTTAGATAGAGGACTGTGAAAGTTACAAAAGCCAGGCACCATGTTCTGGAGGCACAACTTCCTGCCTTTTCTAGTCCCCATCTGTCTGGTTTCTTTAGGATTCTGACTGCTGAAAAACCCCAGCACACTGACTATAAGAGAATGCTTTTGTTCAGTGAATTTATCAACAAAGGGAGCCCCAAAGGAGGTGGCTATCTGGAACAGTGGTATCACTGAGTGAGAGTAGCACAATTCAGATGTTCGTGGACCTAATGAAAATGTTACAGATAAGACCATTAAAAAAATTATTTGCAGTGTAGTTATATGATCCTGTGTACATTTCCCAAGAGATGTGGTTCTTTGGGAGGGAAGTTTAATGCATGGCTCACTTTAGTTTATGGGTTTAAATTAACATAGTGGAAATTAATTTTAATAAGAAAATCTAAAGAATATAATCCAAATGGAAGGAAGAAATAAATGTGGAAAATGTACATGAAACAATTTTATAAGTTATAAAATTTGTTAAAATAGAAAGTTACTACAAACAGATGAATTTTTTCACTCCACTTATCTTTTTAAAATACTTGTCTTTTTAAAACACTATGTTTTAAATATATACACACACACACACATATATATATTACTTTGCAACAAACTACCCCAAAATTTAGTGCCTTAAAATAACACCAAGGACATTTAATTATTATGTAGGTGGTTCTGGAGGTTGGCTAGGTGATTCTTGTTCAGACTCTAACTCAGTAGCAGTCAGATGGTGGCTGGGGCTTGAAGCATCCAAAGGCTTCCTCACTCACATGTCTGGTGTCTGGGCTGAGAATACTCAAACAGCAGTTGGTTCAGGATTCCAAAGGTGCCTGTCCTGAGACAGAGAGAGAGAAGAAAGGAGTAAGCACCAGGCAGAAGCTATATTGCCTTTTATTACCCAGTGGCACAGCATGACTTCCACCACGCTGCGTTCACCGAGGCAGTCATAAATGACCACCTGACTTTTGAAGGGAGTGTGGCAAGTTTCTGCAAGAGCACAGAGGATGGGCAATTATTGCTGTGGCCATTCAAAAAAAAAAAATCTTAGCATCACAGCTTCTCAATGAATTGTCCCAACAACCCTCGGCGATTGTATGAGATTACGTCCCCATTTTACAGATGAGAGAACTGAGGATTTCAACAGTTAATTCATTGTGCTAATGAGTAGGAACTCAGTTTCAACCCCAGCTCTGCCCACATGTAAAGCATCTAACCCAGTCTAGGGCACATAGTATGTGATCAGTATATGCTAAACTACCTATTATGACTTCTGATAATAAAAAACACAGAGAATGTAGTTACTTCTCCCCAGATTTGCAGAGTAGACATCCCCAAGTTAGCAGTTAGCTTCTGCAGCCCTTGCAGTCTGCCAATGTTACAAGCCCGGGCCTTTAACTCACCTGAAACTGATTTCATTTTACATGTGGTGGTAGCTCATAACTGTTAGTTGAGGCAATAAAAACAATAATAAGGGGTGATGTAGACTTCTCAGGATTCAAAGGCTACACACCTCCCCTTCTTAGCTCTTCCCTGAAACCTTTGGTATGTAACCTTAGGTATCCTACAATTTGCTTCAATTGATGTCAAATTTAAAAGATGGGCAAAAATCCAGTTAAGGGAGTTTTTTTGGCTTCTGGGGTAAATTAAATGGAGTCATTCTTCCACAGCAGGCTAATTCCATGATGAAGCTGTGGCCGTAGCTACATGCCACCCTCATTACCTTTGACTGTCATCCTGAACATGTTTAATAGAAATGATTAGGTAAAAAGGTCTGGGTGTCCCCGTAACATAGCTAAATCTAGCACCACTATTAGGAAAACAGTTTAAACCACATTAATCACAGGGATCCTATTTGTCTGAAGGAAAACAGATTATTACTGTGTATTGCATGTCAGCTGAATTTCAACCATTGTGTTGTCCCTTCAAGGTTTGTCGAATGTTAAGTTCCCTTGGATAGAACAGTATAAAATAAAAGGTAAGGCTTCATCAGGTTTAAGTAACATGATTTTCTTCTATGGTATGTGCCACGTTGTCTGGGAGACAGACTCTGGGGCTGGAATACTCCCCCCTCTGAAGCCTGCTTTGCAGCTTATTGGCTTTGTGACACTAGGCAAGTTACTTAAGCTTTCTGTGCCTTAGTTTCTTCACCTGAGGTGTGACGGTGATACTAGCCGACCTCAAAATTTCTGTAAAGATTAAATGAGTTAAATATATGAAAATTTCTAAGCACTTCAAGCGCATATGAAGTGTCACCTCATTCTCTCCCCACCCTGATACTTGCCTCTCAGATGCGGTGAAGCCGTGGAAAAAAACAAGCGTCTCATCACGACAGACCAGAGGGAGTACCAGCAGGAACTCAAAAAGAACTACAACAAGCTGAAAGAGAGCCTCAGGCCAATGATCGAGCGGAAAATCCCAGAACTCTACAAGCCGCTGTTCAGAGTTGAGAGTCAAAAGAGGTAAGAGGAGGATGAAGGGTAAGGCGTGAGGCTCAGCAATCAGAAGCGCAGGACCGGGGCGAGCGGGGGCGGGCCTGGAGTCAGGGAAGCCGCCAGAGCGCGCGCGACCCGCCCCGCTGGCGTCCTGATCCCCGCCCCGCACCTCCTCCTTGAGCTCCCCGAGGCCCCTGCACGCGGCCTCTGTCCGCCGTCTTCCCAGGGCCCAATTGCTGCCTGCGTTTCTTCCCGCACAGTGTGAAGGGATGGCGGCATCTTCCCTTATTTACGTATTTATTGGGTTCTCCATGATTGGTGACCTTTTCTAGTGAGTGATTTTTTCCCCCTCCCTCTTTCTAAAAGGCTAATTGATCTTTCTTTCCTCTGTTCTCTCTCTCCCTCTCTCTCCGTAATTTCAGAGACTCCTTCCACAGATCTAGTTTCAGGAAATGTGAAACCCAGTTGTCACAGGGCAGCTGAGGAAAGCTATCTTCACCCATGAAGACTGAGGCCCTGTGACCCCGGAGAAGGACCCGCTGGTACTTAAAACATAGGACATTTACCACACAGGACAGATCACATCCTCCCTGACCAGACAGCATTCTGGAAGCTTTGGGATCCAAGTGACGATGGCAATTACACCCTAATGGGGTCTGACCAGATTTGGGGCGTGCTAGGCGATGGAAGTAGTGGAGTATGGTTCATCAGAGGTGCCGGTGTATTTATTACGGCATATTTTTTCCCATTATCGCGCAAAACAAGGCATAAACAGCGTCTCCTGCTGAATGGTCAGTCACCATCTAGCCAAGGGGTGACTTCCTCTCACCTGTATTTAAATTTAATCTGTATTTAGATAAACCCAAATTGCCCTAGGAAAAATGGTAATAGTTGTCCACCAACCTGTGCAAAGCAAACTTCACTCCTCCTTCTTTATAGGAAAGGAGAGTGAGCTTGCTGGAATGCAAAACCTTTCAATAAATCTGTGAGGGGAGGCCTTACTAGAAATCAAAAAATCATGAAGGCTAGAAATTTGGGGATGGATTCATTATTTGTGAATTTGTTACCCCTTGGGTAACGGTGGACTAATTGTTGTGTAGTTATTTTTGCTTTACCGTTCTGTTATGTTAAGTTAATTTAGCATGCGCTTATAGAAGAGCACCGTGGAAGCACTGATACAGCAGATGTGTGGTACGCTGAGCGACCTGCTGAAAGTTGCAGGTGCTGCAGTTCCTTAAATTGAAAGAATTTTCCTCTAAAGTTTTGCATATTCCTTATGTTTGCTCTTGCTTTCTTTTTTTCTCCCCCTCTCTGGGGCCAAGTTTATTTTTACAGAAGGAGACTATTTCTGCTTTAATTTCTGAACATTGTGCTGTCCATCAGCGTATGTACATCAGCCACAGAATATATTCAGCTTTGGATTCTTTTGACAATGTACTTTAGGAGAAAGATGAACAAAGTTCTTATTTGAGAATTAAATTATATATTTTTAATATGACTGATTACCTTGACTGGTACTCAAAATGTAATAAGAATTGGAAGCAAAATGTCTCTCTTTGCAATGTGTGTTTTTCATTTTGACAACTCGTAACTCTTTTGTAAAACACTTCAGAGAAGAAGAAAGATGCATAATCATGGCCTTGGTCAAACAGTGCTACCCAGGATCCCACCTCGTATGCAGTATTTAATCTTGCTGGTCACGAGAGAGAATGTAATATGGAGTATTCCAGAACTTTTTGTGTACACCATCAGGTATGCATGAATTTATAGTCTGAAAGAGGACTTTTTTTTTTTAATTACTTAAGCTTACCAGTTTAAGTGGCAAACTTTTTGTTTTTTGGGCATTTGGGGCAGAACTCTTTCTAAAGTATATTATGTATTTAATTGCTTTCTTAAATGAGTATGCATGACATACTTTAATTCCATATGTTGTTTAGTTTCTTCTGTGTGAGAGACACTGGGTGAGACCAAGGTCCAACAACACTGTCACTGCCCTCCAGAGTACCTCATTTAGTGAGGAAGAGCATCTCATCTGTGTGTACGTGGCCATAATACCCAGCAGACTAGGACAGGCCCCATGGAGTGTAACCTTTTCTGAGTGACTCCAGGATCACCATTATCAACACCTGTTGTATTCTGCCTCAGACAGTAAGGGTTAGGTGTTATGCAGGGCTGGCTTTTAGCTCTAAGAGCCCTAATAATCCTGTGACCTAAAATACTCCAGATCAAATGTCCTCTGCTTTTAGATACCAAGGGCTGGGGCAATCAACCTCAAGTAAAATCTATAACCCAACTCATGGGTACCCTGTGGCACTCCATTTGGGAAGCCCTGGCCTAAGAGTAGTTTTCGGTTGGCAATCTTTTATAAGGGACAGAAAACTAAACTCAAGTCAATGTTTTCAAAGAGGGTAGTGTAGTTTACTGGGTCATTTAACAGATTAACCTAGAGGAGAATTGGTTCAGACTCAGCTCGATTCAGGGCCCACACACCATGTCCTGGGTCCATTTTTCATCTCTGCTTTCTCTTGTGTGGCTCCATCCTCAGGCTTTCAGCAGTGGTTCCTGGAAATTCCAGGCTCACCCATCATGACGAAGGCAGTCCTGAGCCTCACAACCTCATACCACCAAGCTCCACAAAGAAAAGAAGTTCTGGGTTCCAGAATTCCCAAATTCTTTGGTTTGCTCTGGTTGGAGTGGCTCGTGCTAAGCAAGGTTCTCCCCTCGCAGAAGAAGCAGGGTCAATACCGACTCAAACCACAGGGCTAGCGATAGAGGGATGGTTAGTTCCTCGGGGAACTGGGAGGAAAGGGGAAAAGAAGCATAACAAACCACAGGGGTTCCCTGTGGAACATTTTGCTTCAAAGTAAATGCATTCAGAAGAAGGAACTTGTAGGGAGCTCAGGATTACAGGGTTTTTTTTTTTTTTTTCATATCATGTTCACAACCACTGATCTGGAAGGACCATCCCTAGGAGGGGAGATGAAAAGGATATGCCATACATGAAGGAGGACCCAAGGCTTATCATATCCTGAAGAAGAGTGGGGACTGGGACAGATAGGGGTGGACACTCCCATCCTCGGGAGTGTCTTGCCAAAAATGATGCAAATGATCAGGAATAGAGCTGAGCGGGGAGGGGCACTGAGAGAAAAGTGAGAGCAACAGGGAAAATGGAATAAAATTAGGTTTGAGTGGAAAAAGTCAAGCATCAAAATTATGTTTCACCCTCATCTCTGTGTCCTCAGTGCCTGGCCCATCGTGGGCACTCCACGAATGTTTGTAAATGACCAAAATACTGAATGAAAGTGGTCATCAGTGTTGATTTCTGCCAGACTATTCCTCTTGTATCTCTGGGCCAAAAGCACCTAACAGGATAGACGATTTGGGTCAACTAGCCCAGGAGGAATGTTCCCTCTAGACTTTACCTATTATCAATGAATGCATGGGCAGGAATTATGAGGATTTGTCCCCCTTTTCTGCTGTTTTCCTTTGAGTTACCATAGACCTTATCCTTAATAAGAATCACAGCACCTGATTAAAAAGCCAGGGCTCAGATGGTCACTACGTTTTCTGCTATAGAATTGGTGAAGGAAATGTAGCAGAGCCTCAGCTGAAAACTTTTCAGAGAGTTGTCTACGTTCCTACGTTCTTGGGGGAGCAGTGCTCTCCCTGGAATGATGCTACTGAGTCCAACCCAGTTCCTGGTCTGATAATGATGTTTGCGACATTAGCTTGACAGCTAAATGGCTTTCGCCTTTACTGTTTTCCCCACACATTGGAAGATGGCAAGTCGCTGGTTGCCAGGGTAAGGGAGCAATTAGCAAGGTGGTAGAGCTCTAAAGGTACAACCGAGGAACCAGCTCTCTTGTCCCTTGTCATTTCCTTTCTGCAACCAGAGAACATGACATGAACGAACTGTTCCTTTACCTAACAGGATTACCAGGGTAATTAGATTAAAAAAAGAAAGAAGGAAAGCCTGTGTGACTGCAGAAGGTTTCTGGACGAAGGAGCAGAAGTCCCACTTTCTTATTCTTCCACTCTCTAGTCCTGCAGCTCTCTGATCTTCAGGTCTTTTCACTGTAAAAAAAAAAAAAAAAAAAAAAAAAAAAGGATGAGTTGCTCTGTCTTCTCCCAACCTGCTGAGGAAATCCAGTGAGACAATTACCGCATGGGGACATGTTTTGGCGACTCAAATGTGCTGCCCCATGTGTAAGGAAGCATTATTTACAACTGACACCTCCAGAAAGTTTAGCCAGGCCCTCACACATTGCATTCACTGCTGGCAGCAAGGATCAAAAGCAGGCCAAAGGTGCAGGCAGGACAGAGGCCTGACTTACCAGAAAGTAAATGCCTGGTCTGTTCAACCTGCAGTGCCAGTTTACATGGTCTGGTCAAGGCCAACACAAGGGCCTTCAGGGTAGAAGGAAAAAAGGGTATCAGTGGAACTGAGAGGGTGCACAGTGGCGCCTGGAAACCCAATCCAACACGGCTTCCCTTCTCCTCAAGTGCAGCATGTTTCCAGTGCATTCCTCTGGAACGTAAATACACAGATTCTAACAGCCCACCTGTGGCCCCCAGCCTGTAAGTGCTCCCTGAGGGTATCAAAGCACACCGACTTCCACTTGAAACAGAGCCAGTGAGAGGCCAGTTTCCCCAAGAGTAATAAGGAAGAAAGAGAGGACTTGGCAGCCACGACGCATTTGCAATAATTGAGCTGCCTTTGCTGGTTGAGAAGCCCAGGGTTTATGGGCAGCCTCACCTGCTCCACTCCACCGGCTCCAACTTTGCAGCCAGAGCGCGAAAGTCTCCAGATACATATCAAGCCAAAAGTTTCTAAAGAGGACCGCGTGGAGGCAAGCAACTGATTAGGAAACTCAATGGCCCTAATCCATGGAGAACTGAGTGCAAGGAACCCCAACAAGCGCAGCTGTTTAAACGCGGGTTAGAGAAAACAAGCACACCTCCCCCCCCCCGGGGGGTTTACTGCGCATGCGCGCGCGTCGGGCGTTTGTGTTTGGAGCGAAAAAGTGCTCGGTCTCAGGCAGTGAGTAGCTGGAAACTGGGAAATGGGGGTGCTGTACAGCATCAACGAGGGATTCGGGGAGGCTTGGGGGTTTTATTTCTCAGGAATTGTGAAGCTACAGGAAAAGCTGTTGAAGTGGGAATCAAGTAAAGTAATAGTGTGGGAAACGGGCATAGTCCTAAAATCTCCTTCCTGGGACGCCTGCGACTGGAGGATCCCAGAAGGTGCAAGTAAATGTGTATTTGGAATGAAAGGGTGGGAGGAAGTGTGTGTTGGCCGGGGGTGGGGGTGTCTAGTGAAGTCTCTGGGCAGGAACCTTCCCCTGGCTCCCGGGCTTGGTTTCACCTGCCGGCACTCTGAATCTCAGGGCAGGCTCGCACGGTGGAGGACAAGCGGGGCAGGCTTTCCTGCAGATGCGGAAGCAAGACCCAGTCCCTGCCCGGGGGAGAGCAGACCCACTCCAGTAGAGGCACGTGTGCACACAGCTTTTGTTGAAGTTTGAAAGGGTCCCCACCCTCCGTTCCACCTGAACTCCAGCTTGGAACATAGCCACAGCCTAATCCCTTCTTGAAACCTTTCTCCCGTTCCTCCAGCCCTTACTGGCCCATCGCGCTCTGGTTTTGTCTGTGTGGACTGTCCCCTCCACTTGATTAGAAGTTCCTTGAGGCCAGGAACTATCCCTCTTTTTATCAGTGAAGAGATTGAAGATCAGGAAGTTCTTATCCAAGTAGACACTAACCATCCTGGGTAGTTAAGACAGACCTGTTCGTAGTTCTTATGTTCTCCAACTAAATAATGCCACGTTTACTGTTTTGCATGGGGCTAGTCAGAGTCAGATTGATAGAGAAAATATCATTTCTTCAAATAAAACTAGATTGTGTTGTCACTGGGTAATATGAAAGCTTACTTGGTTGCTTGTTTTTAAGGTAATACATGAAAAAAAATCTATAGTTCTCATTGGTGGGAAACTGCAGTGGGATCTTATCCCCCTACCAATGTCTCCTTCACCTACTAGACTGAACCTGTCTTTCAGAGCCAACAAAGCTGGACACCGCAAAACCCCAGCCCCAGCAGAGGCAGTGAATATTGGGTACGGGGAGGTGCACAGGGAGGTTCCCAAGAGAGGGATAAAGACACTGGATGAGGGTGTGAAAGAAGGAACTGTAAGGGGGTAGGATGGGAGCGATGGGGTGGGGAGCATACTGAGGACAGAGTTCAAGAGGTGGCACTGTCAGTGTAGGAATCCCTCCTTCTGGGAGCCTAAGTCAGCCGTCTTCCCTGGCATGGGACAGAGTCAAGTCAGATAAAGTCACTGTTTCTGGTCCTTCCTCACTCAGCTGTTCTGTGAGGCTAACTGACATTTTAGTAAGAGAATGCAGTTTCCAAAACCTCCATCATAGTGGATGTTGCCATCTGAGGACATGCCATCTGAGAACCATCCAGCAAGGACCAGAACTGACTCCCTGGGCACAAGGTACAGTAGAAAGAAATCCAATCCCCACATTCTTCTCTTCCTTTGCTTCAATACTCTTCTCTAGAGCAAGAAGTGGCTTTATGTGATTGAGAAGAAGGGCTCTGCTCCTCTAGGGCCAAGTTATATCTCCAAAGGCCCAGACAAGGCCTTGTACCTAACTATGGGCACTTTGTAAGCAGCTGATGAATGAAGACAGGCATTTCCACCAGGTTATACGTCCCACCTTATCTGCAGCCCCTGCCTTGCCCACGTCCCTGGAAGGGGCAGGTGTCTCTTCTGAGTGACCAGGTTCCTGCTATTCCCCCTGGACCATGGCTGACTGACCTAGGAAACCAGTGTGATCCCTGAGGGGCACGGCGTAGCCTTGGGCCCTGTGTTTCTAACTCTCATTTCCACTTTCCTGAGGTGTAGTTCCCCAAGTGTCCTCACATATTCCATGGTTGAAATGTTTGACAGGGAAATGATCACCATGTGTAAGACTCCTAATGGGACGTCAGCACATCACAGCTCTATCTTTTACCATAATTCTTACGATCCTTGGTGACCTAGAAGTGTCCTAAAATGAGGCTTATGCTGGTTTTCTGATAGGGATTCTATTCAGAAAATTTGTTCTAGTTAGCTAGGAATAGTCACCACTTATTTATATGTGTGTTATCCCCCAACAAACCTCAGGCATCTGTGGTCATCTGAGAATGATCTGGGAATGTGTCCAGGCGGTGATCTTGCACGAGAAGGAACAAGAGTTAATTTCAACATGAGATTAAGCCAGAGTTAATTAAGAAGCTGAAACAGCTGTCCCTATGTGATGGCATCTAACAAAAAAAGACTTTCTATTTATATTATTCACTGTTTTGAATTTTCTTTGCTGAGCCTTCTTGAGTGTCATCAAGGGGTGAGTGAGTGTGCAGGTAGGTGCCTGACTGTCTGTCTGACTGTCTGACTGTGGGTGGTGAACTCATCATGCTAGGTCAGCCATGAGATCAAGATTAAATGCTAAGTCAGCCTTAAGTGAAATAGTGACATTCCCCAGCACTGAGGAGGGCAATGTGGGCTAGTGTTTATGAGCGCAGCACTGGAATCGAAGACGGTGAGGTTCAATTCTTGTCCTGCCTCTTACTCATTAGTGATTGCAATGGACTGAATGTTTGTGTCCCCGCAAAATTCATCTTTCAAAACCCTAACCCCCAATGTGACAGAGAGGGTGGGGGCTTGTGGAGCTGATTAGATCCTGAAGGTGAAGCCCTCATGAATGGGATTAGTGACCTGATAAAAGGGACCTCAGAGAGCTCTCTCACTCTTTCTGCCATGGGAGGATACAGTGAGAAATAGGTAATCTGTAACCCACAACAGAGTCCTCACCCGATACTGAGTCTGCCCTGTGCCTTGATCTCACACTTCTAGCCTCCAAACTGTGAGAAAAACTTTTCTGTTGTTTATAAGCCACTGAGTCTGTGGCACCTTGTAATGGCAGCCCAAATGGCCTAAGATAGAGATGTTGGACAAATTGATGAACCTTGTAAGCCTTGTCTATATAGTGAGATATGTGGGGACTAAATAAGATAACCCACGTGACACAGTTGACAAGGGGCCAGGCCTTGAACAAGGGCTTAATAAATTTCAGCTACTGTTTTATTTACTGAGTGAAATAGGTGAATGTTCAGTCTTTGACACCCCCCACCTTTTCCCTCCTGTCCTTTCTCCAAAACGGTACGTGTGCAGTTTGTGTCTTGCACACACTCTCCATCGTCTGCCATTTTGTTGTCCCCTCTTGCTACCCATCCCCTCTTTTCTCTCTCTGTCGCCACATCACTTCAGCTTCCTCCCCCGAATTGGGGATGAGCACAGGAGAGAACAGAGGAGAACAAAAAGCAGAGAGATTTTGGTGTTAGGGTGACAGTGCAGCACTCGGGGGCTGTCTGGACGTTCCCATCGCTGAGGATAGCATTTTCCCAGGATTCCTAACATAAGGAGAAACCTTAGCCCCCACTTGATGACATCCAAACCCCTTATTTTATGGGTAAGGAAACTAACCTATAGAGAGGACCTTCCATGACCTCCTCATGGCATTGGCTAAGCCTGAGCAGGAGCCCAGGTCTCCCAGATTCCCGCCCAAGAGAAAAGGAGAATGACAACCCCATGTTTCCATCTCAACCAGGATCTCCTGTCTTCCCGAAGCATTTCACCTACTTTCTTGCTCAGCTGTGGAAATATCTAATTATACCAAGATTTTGTACCACAATGGACCTCTCATCTCTGTGTACTAAGATGCTCATCTCGTGGGACATCAATAGAAATAATATTAATAAATAACTATTGTCTTCTTTTTGAGAGCTTACTATTTATCTTTAATTTAAAAATTATTTTTTATTTTTATTTTTTCCCCTTTAACGGAGGCATTAGGGGTTGAACCCAGGACCTCCTGCCCACCAAGCATGCATTCTGACCTATACCCTCACCCCTGAGAGCTTACTATTTTTTAAGCAGTGTGTTAAACACCAACTTATCTTATTTAGTGGATTTTTAAAATAAATTTATTGTATTGAAATATAGTTGATTTATAATGTGTTAGTTTTAGGTGAACAGTAAAGCTATTCAGTAATACATATGCTTATTAGTGGATTTTTTCTTTTTTGTCTTTTAAAGTTTTACATTTGCAGCTTTAGAATGAATGAATGACTTTTGAGCCAAAGTGAGCAAAGCAAAAAAGGTAGAAATGGGTTTTCTAAAATGTTTTTCCCTAAATTAGTTCTGTTACATTGTATGAGCCATCTTTCTAAGCCCTAGTTTCTCATCTGTTCAGTGGGGACATGAACAGCTACAGGGTTATTGTCTGACACCAAGCATTCAATAAACAATAATAATTATTATTCCATTTTGCAGTTTGGGTAGGGGTTGTCAGGGAGTTTGGGTGATGGGTGAAAAGTTAAAGGACATCATGAAAAGTCTGAAAAAAATGTAATAAGGCTAATATATTTTAAATATATTATTCTTTTTTATACTCTGAATGACTTTTCCCCTGCTCAGTTTGAGGTATCTCTGTGCCTCGGGGAGGACTGAGATTTTTATAACAGGACTGCAAAGAGAAAAAAATGTACATGTCCAGCTTTTGACTTTCAAATTTGAGTTTCTAGAAAAACAGTCTTTAAATGCCAGAATTTGTAGAAAAAAGAAAAGGATTTTCTAAATTCCTGTCACTCCCATTAACATATCGACAGTCAGAAGACTGGACCTGAGCTCTAAGCCATCGGTAGAGAGAACTGAGGTTTGACCTAAGGGGTGTCCTTGCTGCACAGAAAAGATGGATTGTTTTTCCCTTCCAAACTGAGACAGTGCCAGAAGAAAGGACAGAGGTTGGAGGAGGAAAAGTGACTCGTGTGTACTGGCTTCTCCATTCAAGGCTGAGATCACAGATGGTAGATAAAGTTAGGGGAACGAGCCCTGGAAAGACAGGGAAACTGTCCTGCTCCTCACGAGACTCAGCCAAGGGACCCTCACACAAGTGGCCCCCACCAACGTGCAGCATGGGGGAGAAGGGAAGCACAGCATGGGTCCTTAGCATTCGGAGGAAGCCAAGACACAGCTTTCTCCAGTTGTCCCACATCTGGGTTTATCAGACACCAGTTGCCTCCACTGTGCTGACCAAGTTCAACCTCAAAGAGTTCAAAGTCATAAACTAGGAGTGCACCCACGAGGAAGTTGGTGCCACATCTGCCCTGGCCCCAGGATTGGTCACCTGGGTCTGTCTCCAAAAAAAGGTAAGTGATAACATTGCCAAGGCAACCAGTGCCTGAAAGGGTCTAAGGATGACAGTGAAACTAAGCATTCAGAACAGACAGCGCAGACCGAGGTGGTACCTTCTGCCTCTTCCCTCATCATCAAAGCCTTCAAGTGACTACCAGAGACAGAAGGAAACAGAAAAACATTAAGCACAGTGGAAATAGCACTTTTGATGGGATCGTCAGCATTGCCAGACAGATGTGGCACCAATTTTTAGCCAGAGAACTCTCTGGAATCGTTAAGGAGATCCAGGGGCCTGCCCAGTCCATGGGCTGCAGTGTTGATGGCACCACCCTCATGACATTGTAGCTGACAGCAACAGTGGAATGCCCATCTAGTTAAGAACTGCAAAGAGAGATATTTCAATAAAGGATCATTTGACAGCTAAAACAACAACAACACAGCTGGTTATCAGGCAGAGGGTCTGTATGAGCCTCTCTTGGCCTGGGCCTCCTCATCCCCAGGTGTCACAGGAAGGACTAAGGCATCTCACCCAACCTCCAGGACATGGGTGCAGCTGAGTTGAGAGTCAGGCTGCCCAGATAAGGGATGGGCTGACCAGCCTAAGCCAGGGACCAGCTGAGACACAGCGTGGTTTGCAGGGTCACCAAAGCCAACTAGGCGCTATGTTGACTGAAGAAAAACATACAGCTTAAAGTTGCAAGTTGTGTTTTATTCAGGGAACTTAAAACTGAGGACTGCAGCCTGGGAGGCAACCTCTCAGATAGCTCTGAGGAACTACTCTGAAGAGGTAAGGGAGGAACCACGATATGTAGGAATTTTTGCTGCAGTTGAACATCAAAAGATTACTGCTAATCACAAGAAACAGACATCTCTAGGTTGTGATTTTAGTGCTTTTTCTACAGGAACATGCAAGAGTCTGGGCTCTTTGCAGTTACTCCTTAGATATGCATCTTAACTATCTAAGGCCAGATCCTGTTTTTCTCCATCCTGAATTCCCCCCAGGGCACACCCTCAGGGGCCGCCTCAGTGACTGATGACTTGAGGGTGGGCAACATTTTTTTGTCTGCATCTGGGAGCAAGTCACAAGGGAAGACCCCTCCTTCCACCCCCAGCCCTGACTGAGCCAGAAAGAGCCAGTTTTCCCAAGCACCAAGGTCAGTAGTGCAAGCAGCCAGGTACCCAGAGACAGGGTTGAAACCAGCAACACCAGCAGCCTGAGCTCCGGCTGCCGTAACAAAAGCGCGCAGGCTGGGTGCTTTACACCACGGACACTTTTTCCCTCATAATTCGTAGCTGAAGAGGCTGGGAAGTCCAAGATCAAGGTACCAGCTGATTCAGTGCCTGGTGAGAGAGCTGCTTCTGGCTTGTAGAGGGCAAACTGCGTGTTCACGTGGTCTTTCCTTGGTGTGTCTGTGTGTGCAGAGAGAGAATGAGATCCTCTTCTTTTAAGGCCACTAGTCCCATGATTGGTGAGATTAGCTCTACCTCTGTGACTTCATCCAACCCTAACTACCTCCCAAAGGCTCCATCTTCTTGAACCATCACATTGGGGGAGTTGGGGCTTCAACATATGAATTTGGGGCAATATTTAGTCCACAACACCAACCCCCAGTCATAGGTGTGCAAATGTAAAGCTTGCTCTTTCCTATTACTGCAAGCACCTGCCACTCCAATGCACCAAGGCACCATCTTGGAAAGGAAGGCAGGAAACAATACAAGATGAGCCATTTACCGTAAATCAGAAGCAGAAACAAAACAGCTCTTTAAAACATTTTTTTAATCAAGGAGACTAAGATACAGTTAATGGTCAGTGTGAAGGAAGCCAATGAGGACAGTTTGGTCAGTTGTAGGAAACAAATAAGCCACACTTACTTTGCACACTGAATATAATTTGATAAAAATTTTACACCATTGTATGAAGGAAAAAAAAGCACCCATAACTCTATCATGCTAAAACATCTTTAAGTTATTTCTTTTCCACTTATTCTGCATATGCATGATTTTTTTAAATTACTTTAGCAATTTTTTTTATAATTGAAGTATATTTGATTTACAATGTTGTGTTAGTTTCTGGTACACAGTATAGTCATTCAGTTATACATATGTATTCTTTTTCATTATAGGCTATTACAGGATATTGAGTATAGTTCCCTGTGCTCTACAGTAGGACTTTGTTGTTTATTCTGTATATAGTAGTTAGTATCTGCAAATCCAAAACTCTTAATTTATCCCTCCCCCATCCTTTCCCCTTTGGTAACCATAAGTTTGATGTCTATGTCTGTGAGTCTGTTTGTGTTGTGTAAATAAGTTCGTTTGTGTCATTTTTTGATTCCACATATAAGTGATATCATATGGTATTTCCTTCCTTTTTCTCATTTATTTCACTTAGTATGACAATCTCCAGGTCCATCCATGTTGCTGCAAATGGCATTATTTTATTATTTTTTATGGTTGAGTAGTATTCCATTGTATATCTGTGTATATATGTACTACAACTTCTATATCCAGTCATCTGTCGATAGACATTTCTTCCATATCTTGGCTATTGTAAATAGTGCTGATGTGGACATTGGTGTGCAGATGTCTTATTGAATTAGAGTTCTCTCCGGATATATGCCCAGGAGTAGAATTGCTAGATCATACGGTAAGTCTCTTTTTAGTTTTTTAAGGAATCTCCATAGTGTTTTCCATAGAGCCTGCACCAAATTACATTCCTATCAACAGTATAGGAGGGTTCCTTTTTCTCTACGCCCTCTCCAGCATTTATCGTTTGTGGACTTTTTAATAATGGCCATTCTGACCAGTGTGAAGTGATACCTCTTTGTAGCTTTGATTTGCATTTCTCAGATAATTAGCGATATTGAGCATCTTTCCATGTGCCTATTAGCCAGCCATCTGTCTGTCTTCACTGGAGAAATGTTTGTTTAGGTCTTCTGCTCATTTTTTGATTGGGTTTCTTGTTTTTTTGTTATTGAGTCATATGATGCATGATGATTTAAAATAGCTATAATATTATTCGCATAATTTTATGTAGTGCTGTTTGTAAAATTCATCAAAATTACTTTTCCATGCTGCTCTTTAGTCCTCCTAATTATCAATGTTAATGGGTACATACTGTTAGTTAAAACTCTTGCAGTTGCAAATAACATAAAGCCAACTCCAACAAGCTTAAGGAAGAGGGGAATTTAATGTGAAAATACTGGGATTGCTCACTGAACTGCAAGGACCAGGCAGCCCTAAGGACCTAAGTATTGGGGGCCAGGGGCTTGATGTTACCAGAGTTCTCCACTGTTTCTTTTCCTTCCAGACTTCTGCACATGATGGGGGCCATGCCCCCTGCAAATGTGGGGGTCAGTCTTAGACCTCGCCACCAAAAAGGGAAGACAAAAATCTTTTCAACAGAAAATCTAAGGGAAAGCCTTCGACCTGAATTAGATCATGTGTCCATCCTGGACCAATCACTATGATGAAAAAGAAGGGCTATAGTGGCCCTTTCTGAATTGACTTTTCACTCCTCTGGGGAGAAAAGGGGTGGAATCTGTTAAGAGAAGAAGGGTAATTAATATTTACTACACATAATTGATTTAAACAATCTATTGTTTAACATTTGGATTATATCTAATTATTTTGCTGTTTGAAATTATGCTGGTTAAAATCATTTGCATGTAGACTTCTCTTCATTGGGATTTTTTTACTTGCAAGAGAAGGGAACCCATGAGCCAGGAGGCTAAACACGTAAGTACATTCTGACTGATCACATTTGCCATGTGGGGAAGGAGAGAATAAAGGAGTTAGATGACTCCCGTAAGGTGATTCAGTGACTAAGTGACATTGACTTGAAAACCTGCATCTTGATTAAGATCAATGAATCAGTTCAAATTGCAAAGGAAAATACTTTCTCAAAGTGAGGAAAGCTATACAGGACGAAAACCTACTATATTAGATTTTAGTAAAGACTACAGCTGAAGGAAAAGAGAAAAATCCAAATAGTCTCCCATTTCCCCCACTCTGGCAGCTCCTTTCTTCCTGACCTTTGGCTCTCCCACAAGGAAATTCATGACAACATTGTTTTCAGAAGCCAATACCATATCCTCCTGTCTCTACTTGCAAGAAAATAACTGGGCTCCCAATAAGGATAATTGGAGTTAACAGTGATTTATTATACATCTAGTTCTCCGGATGTCCCTTCATGTTGAGATTATTTTTTATGAAAACAGAAAAATAGGGAATTTCTTCCCACTCATCAGGTTATAACAGGTCTCCAATTCACTCTGTCAAAACTAGAACCAAAAACTTTGACAGAGTTTCCTTAAGACAGAGAGAAACACAAAAAAACACATTCCATCTGGTAAATAATTGCTGGGGTTGCATTCCTGTGCATTCAGGCACGAGCTAACCTCTGTACAGCATGAAGCTGTGAAAACCTCTGGGCCTAACAGGGCAGGGGCAGAATGAGATAAGATCTACTTAGATCTATCCTGTCCTCAAGTTGCAGCATTCTGGGGTGCTGGCACATCCTAGACTCTCAACTCATTTAAAAATCAGATGAGCTGGACAGACGTACGATTATTCCAAGACGACTGAGAAAGCTCACTCTTAAGTACGTAAGGTTGGACAGACAGGTGCAGTCAATATTCTACAAGAGTGAAGAGGGATATTTGCCAAGGTCATTTTACAATGACCAGAGTTGCAGAACAAAGTTAAATATAGTTCTAAGTTACCTGCAGTCTTCTGAAAGAACTGGTTGGAAAATGTATCTAAAAGGCTGTATCAGTTTTGTGATGGAATGCTTCCAAATAGGAAAAGCATTCAGCAGTAAGCAATGAGCTACCCAAAGGATTTAAAGTAGTTAATTTGTAGCAGGTTAATTTCAGCTGGCAAGTCTAAGTTATGATTTTCACAAAGGAAGAATTCCAGAAGCATAAACAGGAGAGCCACATGTTAGAGATATTGTGAGGAAGATCCAAGAATATGGGGATCTGGGCTCAGATTGGGACTCACAGACTCAAATGCCTTTAGGGGTCAGGCAGATAAATTGTGTGAAAGGTTAAGGCATTAGGAAGAGGGTTGAACAGCAGAGTGCTGGACAGGCACACCCCACCTAAAGGCATTCAAACTCATTATTTAAAGAAAAAAAAGCATTGGTCTGGCCAGAAAAACACTATCTGCAGAATTTGGCCTATGGGCCAAGAGGACAGTTTGCTACTCTTGGACTTAAAGATCCTTAAGCCTTCTTTGACTCCTGGGTTCTGTAATGTTGTACGAAGAAATAACGCCCTTTTATCTGTTAAGAGCCAAACAGCTGTGTTAACCTTTGTAGTAAGAGGAGGTGGGGTTGCCTAGAAATATAAAATATGGTCTCTGACCTCTAGAAACTGAAAAATATTTTTAAACAAGATTTGCTCATACAAAGGTAATTAACAATTCCAGGCAAAATGACACAAAATCCTATAGCCACTCAGAGGAAGAATTGCTAATCCTCAGTACCTCTGTTAAATAAATAAGTAAACCTAATCACTGAAAACAAAACAGAAGTGAGGAGGTGGAAACCCTTTTCAGAATTTGAATCTGTCTTTGAAACTACTTGGTATTTGCAGCACACACTTGGTGGCGTATGCACTGCCGTTGGTAGCTAACAGTGACTCCGTGCCCACAAAGTGCCCGTCTGTGCCGTCCGTGCTGAGCTCAGTGTGTGTGCGCCTGCACCTGCTTCCTCAAAGCAGCCTCTAAGGTGGGGTCCCTGACTGTCCCCTCTTCAGTGGCAAGTAAACTGAGCCTCAGAGGAGTAAACTACCTGCCCAAAGTCACCCAGTCAATGAGGGGCACAGATTCCCACCCAAGTCTTCTGTCTCCAGAAGCTGACTACAACCGTTGACCTCTGTGCGACACAACTTCATGTTCCTGCACCGTTCCTCCCATGGACGTGTAAATGCACACTCTACTGCGGAGGCATCTGCTGGCCTGTCATTTGATGTCAGCAGCCCTTACCTCCCAAACAAATCACCCATTTGACGCGGGAATTTGTTTCAGTTTTTCTCCAAATAGTGCAGCCTGCTCACCACGTTAGCATCACCAGGGGTACTTAAAACAACAACAACAACACTGAGGCCTCAGATCTAGCCCCTAGATTCAGATTTAATAGGTTTGGGTTTGAACCAGACATTGGTATCCTATAAGATCCCCCCAGGTAATCCTAATGTGCAGGCAGGGTTGAAAACATGGGCTGATAGTAGTGGTTGAGGGCGAGGGCTGGGATCTCAGTCTGTCACCATGGACCAGTTTGGCATCTGTGTGAGCCTTAGCTTTCTCACCTGTGAAATGGGAATTACAGAAGCGTGTACTTTACAGGACTGATCCTGGAAGGGTTAGGTTAGAGGGAAAAGTGGTATGTGATGATGACTATCCCTGGCGCTACACCCGAAAGCCTTACATGATCTAGAATGAGGTTGAAGTTTATAGTTTCTCATGCAAATACACCAGTGGCTACAGGAGAAAATGTGTTCTTCCTGCTTTCAGCCAAGACCTCCTGACACCATAGGGCAGAGGAGGCGCTGGGCAGGCACTTCTGGTAACTTGCTAGCTCTTTCAGAGGCTGAAAGGCGAATGCCTTTCAGAGCCAGACAGCTAACCTACAGGTGTGACGTAACTGGCTAGAAGGCGTGTTGAAATCGGGTGTGAATTGGAGAGAATGCCCCCTGAAGGTCAATTAATTCATTAAAACAACAACAGCTACCCCTAACAATATGCTGTTGGCCAAATAGATTGGTCTGTACTCAAATGCAGCAGGTGGGCTGTCAGTCTGTTCCCGAGGGGCTCCAGCGGGGCGCTGCCAGCAGGCACTTCCTCTTCCAAGGGTTTCAAGGACACTGGCCGTGGCAGTGAAGGGACCTACAGACCATATCCAGGCTTGTTAGAAGCAGGCAGGCAGCTAGTGTTTCAAAGTACCCGCATTGCAGTCCAGCAACCCCCACTCTAAGCCCAGCTCTGCCAGAGACTACCTGTGTGAGCCTAAATTCACTTCCCTGGGTCAGTTTGCTCACATTTCATTGTGGCTAAGATGATCTAGTCTTTGAGGTTGTCGCGAGGATTAAAAGAACAACAGACGCAGAGCGCTCAGCTCAGCACCTCCGCCCTGAGGAAGCACTCCAGATAGGCCGGCTTTTGTTTGACTCTGCCATTCTTCCGCAAAGTAAGGGGAGCCTCAAGCACTGTCTGTCCCTGCACCTGGGAGGCTCAGTTAAAGAGAGCCGTGCAGTTCGTTCTAATCCATTACCTCATCCCTCCTTTGGACCACGGTCACAAGCACTGAGAATCAAGTCTGAAAGAGATAGTGAGAGGTGAGATAATGGGTGTAAAATGACACACACACACACACAAAAAGAAGTGGGTATTTGTTTCTGGTTCGTTCTCAGGGAGCTTGGGGCTGATGGCTTGCGGAGTGGGGCACAGAGACGTGACCCAGGACTCCTCCCACAGCTCTAGCCAGCAGTGGGCTCCAGTGAGCTCCATCAACATGGCAGAAAATGATGTGTGTGAGCCCGGACTTTCTGGGTTTAACTGAGGACATCTCCTTTTGTTTCCAAGAATGAGAATCCAGCTTGTATAGTTTATCCCACCTTGGCATTTGCCATGGAAGAGCAGGAAAAACAAAAGTTAGGCATGTGTCTGTGGTTTGGCTCACGACAGGCCCAAGTTTGAGTTCAGAGAGGCCCTGGGAGCCTGGACTGCTCCTAGATTAACTTTGGTCCTTGGGTCTTAAGGAACAAAATCCATTAACCCTAGTTTCCAACTGAGAAACCACTCTCCCCACTATCAGTCCCTGTGCTTTGGATGAAACTGACTTTGTCCCATTGTGGGTGTGGTGTTCAGGCCTGGCCATCTTGTTCCTCCCATCTGGTGGCAGGTTCAGAAATGGGCATGTGACCCTATCAGAGCCAGAGAGATACAAGGAAAATCTGTTTTTAATAGCTTTATTGAAGTATAACTTACATACCATAAAATTCACCCTTTTGAAGTGTACAAGTCAATGGTTTTTAGGGAGATACCATCTACAGAGTAACCATCACAACTATCAAGTTTTAGAAAATTCTGTAATCTCCAAAAGATCTCATGCCTGGGTGCAGTCATAAGGAGACTTTAGCTGAGGAGTTGAAGGAGGTTCCCACATTCTTCTGGCTGGGTCTGTTTGAACCTAATGATGACCAGAGCTTGGAGCTACAAGGTGTCCTCACATAGAACTTGAGAATAAAGCAAGAACTACAAAAGGCAGAACTAAGGGATAGTGAGAAACTGGGCTCTTAGGGCCTGGTTGAGACTGATCAGGCCAAACCTGAAGCCAGTCCTTCCGCTGGACTTTTCAGTCACACGAGCCAACAAGTTCCCTTTGGTCTGAAGCCAGTTTGACTTGGGGTTTTCCATCTCTTGCAATGAGAAGACTCTCAACTGACTCCAAAAATTATTGACTAGACTCTAATGACTAAAGTTGAAAGCACTGTTAAGTGGATATTCAAATAGGAGGGCCCATCTTTAGATCTGTTGTAATTCTAGAACTGTTTTACCTATGACCAAAGAGTCGTTTTGCAAATGAGGATTCACGCCTGCAAAGGTAAATTGCTTAACCAGGATAGTAGCAGAACCTGAGCAAGTCGTTGACTCTGTGTAACCCTGAATTTGATCCTGTCTTTCCTCCTCAAATCAGCAGCAGCAGCAGCAGCATAGCCATTAACGTTTATAAGACTTTTAATATGCATTCTAGGACTGTATTCTAGGTATTATGCAAATATTAAGTCACTTGATCTTCACAACCACCTATGAGTAGATACTGTTATTGTTCCCATTTTATAGATGAGGAAACTGAGGTCTAAAGGGGTTAAGTAACTGTGTCCAAGATCATGCAGCTTGTGAGTGAGTAGCAGGGGCAGGATTTGGATGCAGGCATGCTGGCCACAGAGGCCATGCTCTTAACCAGGGCACTGAACTGCATCTTGTATATTCAAATTAATCTAACGTCAGCTTTTAATCAGAGTTTTACATTGGTTTTTCACTGAGGCATTGCCTTTTTCTGAACTTACATTTTATTCATTATAAAAATGAAAAGCAAACAAAAAGTCCCATGTATTTTCCATATTTCATATGCTGTGCAGTTATATAAAACAATTTTTAACCACTTGATTTCAAAGAGCCATAAACTTTTGTATTTCTTATAACTTTGTCCTGCCCTTCTCAGTACATAGTGCAAAGAAAAATTAATTGTGGCTAAAGTCTTATCTTTGGGCTTTCTTGTGATGAAAAATTAAGTGCTTTGTTTTATTAGTTTTAATTTAATAATACAGTAATTGATATTTAATATAATTTAACATGAAATTTTACACCTCATATTAGTCAACTGACAAAAAAGTGAAAGACCTGGAATTTAACAGCCCACTTACAGAAGCAAAATATACAGATGAAAAGTGATATAAATCTGTTTTCTCTGATTTCTTGAAATCACATGAAACATGTAAAGTACTTCAAAGGCTCTGAAATGCTGTGTAAATGTGACATACTATATTTTTCAACATTTTCACATACATTGTCTCAATTGATTGTTACCTAAGCCTTTTGATTGGACAGGGATTAGCAGGTGAATGAACACTGCTGTTTTTAATGCAATACCATGGAAGGCTTTTATTTTTATGCAGGAGAGTGAATTTATGTCCACGTAGGGGGGTGACATGATAAAGGTGGTCTCTTAACAAAATTCAGCTGGTGGATGCGTATAGGATGGTTTAGGAGGAAGAGCCCTTAGGAGGCTGCCCTTGTAAAAACTTCAAATTTATTTGTTTTCAAATGTAAGGGGTCTGTACCAGTGTTTAAGACTGACTTGGATCCCAGGGGGCAATAGAACTTTGTTCCAAGTTTTCAAACCATTGTTAAAAATTAGTGAGTCATCAATAGAGCACTACAGAGCGTTGAACAAAAGGGAGTGGTAGGTAACTGGGAAACAATGGCACGGGTGTGCTGGGGGGTGGCATGTGATTGGAGGCATCGTGGGTGGACTGTGGGCAATTACCCTGGGTAAGTCTGATCAGTCTTCAGATGATGGAGGTGGGTTAGAGTGGGTCTTCCAAACCCTTCACCCGTGATCCCTCACTGCAGAAGGCCGCCTGGTACACACAAGAGGCTTAGGGGCACAGACATCAGTAACCCCTTCCAGTTTTATTTTTCTAATTCTTATGGAATTTGCTTTTCACTCCCTGGCAAAGAGTGTGCCTTCCTTGGGGATTCATGCAAATTAGACAAGAAGTCAACATCTTCCCCCATCAAACCTAGGCCCCACTTTGCCGAGCTCTCGTCTCCAGGTTTCTTCTTCGATGGCCCGGCATGATTTCATAGTCATCTTATAAGGAAACAGTCCAGTGTGGCCACCAACTCCCTATGAACTCCGTACTGAACTAGTTAGTCTGCTCCATGAATCCCTACCAAAATGGGGTATGCTGGGGCACAATTCCTGGGTAACTTGTGTGCATTTCAGTTGAGGGTTTTTCTGCCTTCAGTGGTCTGCACTCACACTGTCCAATGTGGGGGGATGTGGAGCCTTGAGGGGAGGAGGACAGTGCTGCTGGGGAGGAGGAGGCTCTGGAGCAAATGGGGAGGTTAGCGTCTCACCAGTCACAGCAGGCTGCTTCTGCCTTGGCTGTCCATTCATACTGGAAGAGGAAGAAATGAAATAAACCCAAATTTTCATCCACCCTCAGTTTATTTTAATCCAACTTGAAGAGAGAGAAACCTGGATTTGAGCCCTGTTTCTGGCCACTTATGTGTTGTTTGAACTTGGATACGTGAGCAGTTACAGTAACATCTTTCCTGTCTCTTTCCCAGGATTATTGGGAGAATGCATGAGTCACTGCCTATAAAAATGCTGCACACAGACTGTGTCCAGCGTAAAGCACCAATAAGGACAGCCACTTTCATTTAGGGTCAGGATTCTCTATTACTGCTGTCTGTTGACATCTGTCATCTTGGTGTCATGGTTACAAGGGAGAGCCTCAGGCGATATTAAGTGTATAATTTTAAGGATGAGGTAGTTTCTGGAACCGTATTTTGTATATTGAAAATTGTAATTTTAGGTATAATGGAATAGTGACAAGGGAGTATTCTGGAAAACTGAGGACATATGGTCAGCAGAGAGGTACATTTTTAAAAGTACTGGACTGGGATTTAAGAGACTTGATTTCTAGTCCCTCCTCTGCTAGTCGGTGATCTTGAGCCATTGTGGCACCATTCTGGGCCTCCACTCGACCAATCTGTAAAATGAGGGTGCTTGACCCACTGTTTTGTAACTGAAATGAGTTGTACAGTCACCTGGGATGATCCCCAAAGGTAGAGTTTTTGATTTTTTTTTCCTTGCTGTGTTTCCAAAACTTAGAAACGTACTTGGTACAGGGTAGGTACTCAGTAAATATATATTTTTAATAAATGAATAAAACTTTTTGAAAATTCACAGGCCTGGGCCCACTTTAGAATCCTTGCATGTAACCTATATATATATATGGGTTAAATAAAATATAAAAGCCCTCCAGATCATTTTGTCAAGCACTCTTGGCTGAAAACCACTCAGCAAAACAATCCCCAAGGTTCCTTCCGCATAGTTGCCAGATTTAGCAAATAAAAACATGACATCCAGTTAAATTTGAATTTCAGATAAACAATGAAAGAATTTAGTATAAATATGCACCCTGCAATATTTGGTTGTTACAACTTATATGAAGATAACTAGGTAAGGCTCCCGAGGCTGAGAGTGACACCTTGAAACTGGCCCAGATTGGGGAATCAGATAATCTTAGTTTGTCTCTGCTCTGATTGTGTGATCTTAACAAATTGCTTAACGTCACTGGGCTTCATAGCAATAGTATCTCTCCTGCAGAGTTGCTGAAAGTATTAGAGATAATTTAGGCATGATAGCTCGTGGCTGGCAGGTATCTAATAAAATTTAGCTGCAATTACTATAGTTGATATGTTTAGTTGGTTTGAAGGAAAAAAAAACCTCAGTATTAATGGGACCTTTATTGAATACACTGTCAGCTACTAAACTGGCGTTGTGAAATGAGCAAGATTAGAGCTAATATTTCTAGGTGGACCTGGCCAAAGTTAGACTGAATGTTGACCTTCTATCAAATAATGCCTCTATGCTTGGAGGAACAAAACATACTGAAAATCAATAGGTTATTCAGAATAAATAAAGGAAGGAAGTTCTTTCATGCGTTACGAACTGTCATTTACTTAACTGACTTTTTCTAATATCAAAGGTAAATATTTTCTCAGACTTTATAGGGTCACTATACAGAGGGATAGGCTATTTGGAAATAGCAGTGGGCAGTGGAAATACTTCAGTTGTGACCTAGGTTATCTGTCTTCTAGGTTAAATGCATCTTCTGTTTCTAGAGCTGTTGTTGTTTCTAGAAATTTCCAATACATCTCCTCTGGCTAAAAAAAAATAAACACACATGGCAACAAATGTAGAATGTCCATTAAAAGAAAGCAGTTTTCTCTAGAAACACGTCAATTTAAACAAAATCTGTGGATAATTTTGAGATCAAGTTTAAAGAGGTTGTGTCTGGAAAATCAATTGACCATATATTTTCAATTGAGCTACTCTGATCCCAAGTACATACGTTAAGCACCCCTATTGGTTATGTCGTTGTTTATCTGATACATATTTACTGTTGAGCATATACTCTGTACCAGACACTGTTGTGTTAGGGATCCTCAGTGAACAAAACCCCAGTCCTTGCCTTTGTGAAGCCTGTATTCTGGGATAGGGAGAGAAATAGAAACCTGCTGCAGAAGTGAGTTTTGTAGGCTGCAGACGGTGACAAGTGCTGTGGAGGAAGGAGAACAGGGGGAGGAAGACGGGACTAAGCGATGGATGAGGTGGAGCGGTAATGCTGAATAGCATGGTGACAGTGGGCCTCTCTGGGAAGATGACGTTTGAGTAAAGGAGGTGATAACAGAAGCCATGCTGCTCTGGGGGACGAGAAGAGGAATGCCAGGCACAGAGGACCGAAGGTGGACACATTCCTGGCGTGTTCCAGGAAGGATGAAGAAGCCAGTGTGGCTGGAGAGAGGAGAGGGGAGAGGGAAGAGGGGAGGAGGGAAAACTAAGTAACTATTATGGTCTTCATCATGATAAAGGACTCCATGAACCCAACTTCCACTTTGGAATCTCAGTTTACCTGCTCTATGACTGCAGGGAAACCCTAAACAACTTACTTTTTTTTTTGGTGGGGGGTTGTGGGGAGGAGGCTAATTAGGTTTATTTCTTTCTTTCTTTCTTAATGGGGATTGAACCCAGGACCTCATGCATGCTAAACAGGCATTCTACCACTGAGCTACACCCTCCCCCTGGAATGATGGTTCTTGTAAAGCATGAGTAGGTTAGGATTTTTTTCACAAAACTATAACTAGAGAAAGTCAGTATAGCTTAGTGATGATGTGTGTGCTTTAACTGATAGGCCTGAGTTTATATTCTGTTCTCCTTACTTGCTTGATGTGTGCCCTTGAGCAAGTCACTTAACCTCTCTGTGCTTCAAGTTCCATCTCTGTGAAATGAGGCAATTAGAAGTGCCTCCTTTTGAGTTGTGAGGGTTATAGGAGAAGGTCCACGTAAAATGCTTAGCACCACGCTTGGCTCTCAAAAAGTACTAAGTGAATGTCATTATTATTTCTTGAAAAGTATAATTAGGAGGATTAGGTATTTTGAAATATCTACTTCAGTGTACACTTGAAATGTATGTTTAATAGCCAAAACATGCTTTTGAGCAAAAATGTCTTATTATTCTTATTAATAGAAGTGGTGGCCAGCCTCCAAGAAGATCTCCAAGGATCCCCATGTCATTCATTCACACCCTGTGTTAGTCTCCTCTCACATTGCATCAGGGTTGGTCTGTGGGACCAAAGAAGATGGTGGAAGTGATGGTACTTTTGAGATGAGGTTATAAAAGACATTGCAGCTATGATCTTGGTCGTTCTCTCTCTCTCTCAATCACAGTTCTTGGGGAAACCTGCTGCCATGTCAAGAGCAGCCCTGTGGAGAGGTCCCCTATGGAGAGGCACCCCCAATGAGGTACACATGACAAGGCGCTGAGGCCTATTAAGCAGCCCTGCTAGTGTGGGGGGGATGGGCAGGGGTGGAGAGTTAACACTTCTTTATTGACACGACTGAAGTGTGTTGACATCAGTGTTCCTTATTAGGCTTCAGCTGCGGTCATTCTCAGTTGCACGTGGGCAGCGTCCTGCCTCCCGGCTCAGTGCCCCTACCACCCGTGGAAGACCACGCCCTGCCAGCTTCGCTCCAAGCACCTTCGTTTTTATCTTCCCTTGAAAGTTTGTCTGATGAAAAGATTCCAGGGCTCAAAAGACAGCTCTGTTGTTCGAAAACCACTAGGTTAGAGAATGGTGCTAATGAGGTCAAGGTCACCAGGTCACTAGGTCAGGGTTTCCTTGCCAAAGGAGAAGAGGCTTCAGTGACAATGACTCAGCTCGAAGTGATCACTAACATGATAGAAAAAACAACACAAAACAAAGCAATGTAATGCACAGGCTGTCCTAAGTTCTGGCTCTGCACTCCTGCCACCTGGGTTCGAATCCTGCCTCCAGCACTCGGCGCTGTGGCTTCCTGCAGATATCTGAACCTCCCTTAGCTCCATCCTCATTTCTGCAAATGGTGGATAAGAATCATGCTACCTCACAGGAGAAGCAAGTTCTCAGTAAGTGTTATCAATTACTAAAATTATATTGTTTTCATTATAATAATAGTTATTCTTTTAAGTATTATATATTATATTTTATATATAAATGAAGTATTATATTATTATAATTGTTTTATTATAATACTGCTTATATTATTATTATAATACTTATCTTTTTCAAGCCAAAGTCTATTATATTATAGTTAATTTAGTAAATATATTAACTTCCCTAAAGGTCAGGTAATTTCTAGGGATATATTTGTGTCCTTTATAAAGCTTAACCCAGTGCTTTGGTCACAATATTTCCTCGGTAAATATTTGTTAAATAAATTAATGTTCTAAATATAGTGGGTCTGCAGGGATAGGCTTGTACACATAATCCCTCCACTTAGCATCCTAGGAGAATGTCATACACCTTTGAATGCTCTATAAATATTTTATAATAGTAACAATGATATACTGAAGATTATAATTATGAATAAAGATTATTCTTAGCTAAATTTCCTGAACTAGGGTTACGTCCTTCAGGAACATAAAACACGTATTCATACGGGGCTTCGGCTTAATGCAAACTGAACCCTAACTTACTTTGTGAAATAACTAAAGCAAATGAGTCAATGTGTCCTTTACCTTTCAAACAGTCGTTTCCAGGAACCAGAAGTGCGGGACTATCACATTAAAGGCTGAGATAAATTAGGTCCTCTTTTCTTTCTGGGTTTAGATAATAATTATCTTATGTGCTTTCTGATAAGAGTCAGCAACTAGATTATTTTACATTCATATCCTAAGTTTTGTAATGCTTATAACTAAATGGCAAACTAGCTTGTGAAATCTGAGTTATGAGCTTTGGGATATAGAAAAGAGCAGAGCCGGCCAAATGCTTCTCCATTTTAGTTTTCTTCAACGAGGGACGCTGAAGCACTCTTTTGGGAGAGGAAACCACAGAGCCATTGGCAGAAGGGAAGTCTTCCAGATTGTGACTCACAGAGTAGCATTTTGTAATATTAATAACTGTTCCTTAAAAAGAAGACTCCTTGGTGGCAGTAAAGCCTTGGGCAAGGGTGAGGGAACACACCACTTCCCTTAGTAAAATCCACAACCTTGAAGGTTGGTGTTGGAAAAGGCCCTACAGGTGGTGGATCCAGCTCTCTAGACAGCACAATTCCCCTGCCCTCCGGTTTACCTTCCCTCTGAGGGAGACTCACTCGTGCCCAGGTTTGTACACACTCCCTGTCTCACACGCATGCACACGCACACACACACACACACACACACATATTCTTGCCACTTTGATGACTTCCCTTTAATACTCTGGTATGAAGACAGCTAAAACCCCTTCCTTCAAATCTCTGTAAAAATTTTGAGAATGACAAGAACTTTTTAAAAATATTAATAAGTATGGTATATATCCATTGTAAAAACAAAAAAAAGTGAGGACAGGGAATGAAGAAGACTATTAGGAAGGAAATTACTTCCAGGGCCTGACCCCATTCTACCTGCCCCAAAGGTCTGGGGTGGCTTTGGTGACCTCTTGCCTGTGTCTTCCTTGCTCTCTCCTGATTTATCTCCTTGCGGCCATGTGCCTCATTGGGCCTGGGTCTGTGGGACACTCAGGGTGCCGGATTCTTACCTGCAGCATACCCAAGGCCCATTCTGGTCCACTTACTCTGCGCGGTTTGACCCTTACTGTACCTTGATGAAGCAGGCACAGTAGGTATTTCTTCCTTTTATAGACAAGGACCTTGAGGCTCAGGGGGGTCAAAGAGTTGGCTGCTGCTATTTGCACACCATTCCTAGTATGTGGCAGATGACTAATTGCATACATGAAGGTCCACGGTGCAAGTGGGCTGCTACCTCAGAACCAGGGCAGATGCTCTTTAGCTGCGAAGTGTGTGTGACTTACGGTCATGTTCATTATTAATGTACTAGATTTCCTTAACTTAATCCCGAAGGAATGGGTGCAGGATAAAATGGCTTTGACGGGAAAGGAGGGAGAGGATAAGGTTCTGAATGCGGGGATGCTGCCAGTAAGACAGTCTTCCTTATGACCACACATGTGGAGCACGGAGCCATATGCTGCCACTGGGGCTGATATTCAATAAACAAACGATACGTGTTAAAAAGGGCCTGAAGGAAATTTGCCGTGCGTTTAACAGTGGCTGTATCTAGGTGATAGAGTCATAAGTGATTGTTGTTTTTTCTTTATTCTTTTTTATATGTTTCCAAATTTTTCCTTATAATTGGCATGCATCACTTTTATAGTCTAGAAAACTGTTACACATTAGTTTATGATATTTTGCACAAATATATGACTATCAAGTTAAAAACGTGTGTGCTTCAAAGGACACTATGGGAGAAGATATTTACAAATCACATATCAGATAAAGGACTAGTATCAATTATCAGATATAAGGAAAGACCTCTTATAAAGACTAACAATAAAAAAAGACACATAACCCAATTTTAAAATGGGTAAAGGATTTGAATAGACATTTCTCCAAAGAAGATATACAAATGGCCAATATGGATATGAAAAGATGCTCAACGTCATTAGTCATTAGGGAAATACAAATTAGAACCATGAGATAGCACTTCATACCCCCTATGATATATACAACAAAAAAGATGACAATAACAACTGTTAGCAAGGACTTGGAGAAATTAGAACTTTCATAATGGGAATATAAAATAGTACAGCCACTTTGGAAAAGTGTATTAGTTCCTCAAAAAATTAATCATAGAGTTACCATAAAGCCAAGAAATCCTACTAGACATACACCCAAGAGAAATGAAAACATATGTTTACACAAAAGCTTGTACATGAATGTCTTAGCAGCATTATTCATAAGAGCCAAGAAGTGGAAGCAATCCAAAGTGCCCATCAATGTATGAATGGATAAACAAAATGTAGTATGATCCATACCATGAATATTACTCAGCTATAAAAAAGGATGAAGGAATGGTACATGCTACCACATGGACGAACCCTGCGAGCAAATGTTAAGAAGCCAGACCCAAAGGCTACATGTTACATGTTTCTATTTATATGAAATGTCTGGAATAGGCAAATCCGTAGAGACAGAGAGTAGATTAATGGTTGCCTGGGGCTAAGGGTCTGGGGACTGGAGAGTGACTGCTAATGAGTATGGGTTTTTTTTTACTGGAGTGATGAAAGTGTTCTGGAATTAAATAGTGCTGATGGTTGCATAACTGTAAATATATTCAAAATCACTAAATTATACACTTTAAGAGTAAACTTTTTTGCTATGTGGATTGTATCTCAATAGGAAGATGACTAAAAATAAAGCTTCTAGGATAGATCCACTAAAAATTAAGGATCTGCCATACTTTTGATTGATTAGGTTTGACTGATTAGGTTTCATAGGTTTGAGGACCTATGAAATAAGTGTTTACTGATTAAATGTAAGGAAGGAGAAATAAATGATGGAGGGCACGTTGTGTATGCAGGAGCCCCCTTGGGAATAAATACTCTTTTCATAGAATCATAGACATTGGGCGGGAGGGTTAGAGAAGATGTATTGAGTCCACATAGCCTGTTCTACAGTTGAAGAATCTCAGGCCAAGAAGGAGGAAAGAATTTGTTTACTGTCACCTGGTGAGCTGGCAAAGGGGCTGAGACTAAAAATGAGATTTTCTGTTCCCATATATCTTTGAGCTGCCCTCTGTTCATCCTCTTCACAGGCGGGGGCCATCAGTTTCAGGAATTTGCAGGTGTGCTTTGGCTGTGAACATGTAGGGAAACATTGATCTCACAGCCTCTTCTCCCCAGAGGCCAGCCTTTCGTCTTGTGAGGTTTGATGACTCTTCATTTTAACCTACTTGCAAAGATACTGTGACGTGCCTAAAGCCCCCTGGGCATGTGCTGTGCTGGAGAGCTCAGGGGAGGACGTCCCCACCCCCACACCTTGCCCTCCTGCCCCTTAAGAAAGTCAGTGATTGAAAGCTGACATTAGTGTTTCTTGTCTCGGGTAGGTTTTTGTTTTGTTTTGTTTTTTTAATTTAACTAAAGTCGATCCTGCCGTCCTGTTTATTCAAACCATCTTCAATTTGAAAGAAGACTTAAATCATAGCCTCATTTGCACTCACTGAGGTTGTTCTGAATCGACTGTCTGACTTTCTAGGTTGGTTCTGAGCTCCCAGGCAGGTACTGAACCTTCTTGAGTCCCCCGAACACCTGCACCCTTTTGGATACGCATTCTCTCCTTTCCACTGAGGACTCCGTCCTGCAGTTGAGCGGGCGCGGACGCACGGAGGACACAGGGCGGGTCCAGAGAACCGCGGGAGGCTTCTGGCTTCCCCAGAGACTGTCCCGCCCAGGCACCTGCCAGAAACCAGAGCCCAGCATGCTCCAGTGTCCCGCTCTCACCAGGGGCCAGAAAACCGACAGTCACAGAGCAATTTCTTAGCGGAGTGGAGGTGGGGGGCAGTAAAAGGCGTTAGGCGGGGGTGTTAATCGTGCCAGCCTCTCGATCCAGGTACCCCTCAGGGTCAGAGGTGTTAGAATCGAACTGACGTAAGTCTCACTGGGGATGGATTTTTTCCCCCTCCCTCAGGGGAAAAAGGTAAACACACATCCGCAGAAGCAGCGTGCCGGGGTGGAGGGAGCTGCTCTGCCTGCTTCTCGCAATGCAGAAGCCTGCCAGCCGGGGTGAGCCGGCGGAGGTGCGCGAAGGTGCCTCGTGGGCCTGGTGGAGTTGGAGAGGCGCGCAGGCGCACTGGAGTCTGCCCGCCGGCCGGCTACGGGGTACAAAGAGAGCGCCGCGGAGTGCCAGGGTTGCTTAAGGTCTCGGGAGCCGCCTGGGGTTTCGCAGGGCCAAGCTGTCCCTCCCGCCCCGCTCCGGGACGCAGCCACAGACGTTTTCCATCCAGAGTCTGAGGTTTGCCTGTCTTCCCCGAGTACCTCGCGCGTGAGGTAGCTGCGGGGCCTGGGTGGATACTGTACGTTTCGGGGTTTAATTCTGGCGCTTGCGAGCCGGGGCCGGCTCCGCCCCTCCGCCCCGCCCCCTCTTCTGAGGTCCGGGAGCCGTGCGTGAGGCGGCGAGCGGCCGGCGGGGCGCCGCAGGTGGGGAGAAGCGCCTGGAGGTGAGTGGAGCTGGGGACTGCGCCGCGCTCTTTTCCCCAGCGGGTTGGCGCGGTGGCGCCGTGCAACGACCCCTGCCCCGAGCCGGCCTTCTCGCCCAGCCAGGCCAGCTTGGCGCGCGCCAGGGCGCACGGCGGCTGTGGCGGTGGAGGAGGGCAGCCCCCGCGGGCTCCCGCTCCCCGGGTTACCCAGGCGGCCTCAGGGCGGGCCTAGGGACGGGGTCCGAGAGGTTGCGGCGGCCCGGTGGCCGGCCGAATTTGGCGCGCTGAGGCAGCGGGGCTCGGCGGGTCTGGAACGGGAGCGAGGCGCGCCCGGTTCGGGGCAGCTGGAAAGGCCGGGCCGGGCGGCGGGAGGGTGCGCCTGCCCAGCGGGGACGTATGGCTTTTGGGTGTCCCTGGGGCACTCTGTTGGCCCGGGAAGGGGTAGGAGAACTCTCCGAGGGGTCTCTCCGTAAAGTTTTTGGCTCTGCTCCGCAGGAGGGAGTGGCGGTCGACCCCTTTCTTCCTCTGTTACAGAGCGGCAGGTGGCCTCGGGTCGCCCTCAGCCGACTCCGAGATGGTTCCGCCCGGGGTTGGAGGGGTCGGGAGGTGGGGGAGGGGTGTGGGGGGCTCCGGGGCCAGTCGAACCCGGCCGGAGGTCGTGTCCAGGGAGGGTGCGAGCGCCCTTAGGCGGACTTGGTCCCTCAGCAACCCTCTCTTCCATGCCTCTTCGGCAAACACGCAGGAATCCTGCGCCCACCGCAGCTACTTCCCCATAACCATTCTAATCCACCTGGATCCGCGTGGAACTTTCCCAGGCAACTCTTCGCAGTGGGTCCTGCAAGTCAGCAAGAACTGTGCCGCACCGGGGTGACTTAAAGAAAGCTTTGGCGAGTTAACTTTAAAAATAATCTATGGCGTCCTCCAGCGCTCGCTCTCGGCACATCGTCTCCACGGAGTTTCATCTCGTCATTATTAATTAATGAAATGTTGTATCAGGACGAGAACCCTGAGACTAACAAGGAAGGTTAATCATACAGATCTATAATAGTGCACTTTTTTGCCCTACCTTCATCCCATCCATCTCTGAGGTGGATGGAAATCAGGGCCAGTTTCCTTATTTTTAATTCATGAGTTTATTCAACTTGGTTTTTCAGTGGTCTTAGCTGTCCATCTGCTAGTTGCTCCTTTCGTTCAACTTTCTCTTTTTTCTCAAAAAAAAAAAAAAAAAGTTGGGCACCCCCATATTTTATTTATTTTAAAAATTGAGATAAAATAAGCTGTCATAAATTTACCCAATTAAAGCGTACCATTCAGTGTTTTTTTAGTATATTCACAAAGTTATGCAGTCATCCCTACTAATTTCAGAACATTTTCATCACCCCCAAAAGTAACCTCGTACCCATTAAGCAGTCACTCCTCATTTACCCTTTCCCCAGCCTCCTACTCATTCTAAGGTGACCCTTTCCCAAGATAGACATTGAGTGAGAAGACTGAGAGATTATTGACTCCTTTTATTCGGTCCTTTTTCAGTTAATAGATTTGGGGAGAGGTGCTGCTGCTGAAGCAGGGGAAGAAAAATTAAGAATGGGCTGTCCGCTGGTGAGATTACAATGTCTAAGGAAGCTGCCAGTGGGGGAATAATTGCCTCCTTTAAAAATACACAAATTAGGAATGCATTTTATCCCTGTAGGGCACACAGGTGCTTCGGGGCACTTTCTGCACTTTAGATTTACCAGGACCACAAATCACTCTATTTGAGGTTCTAACTCAGAAAATGTGAGTTCTGTTTTGTGTGTATGCGTTTTGGGAGGTGTTAGAGGAGGGAAAAGGACTGCAGGTTTTAAACTAGTTTTGTTTTAAATTACCCAAACTGTCTCCAAAGAAAGAAATCACAGGCAAATGGCTACTAGAATGGATACAGTCAAGACTTGAGTTCATTTCTTGAGTATCAGCATCTGCTCCCAAATAGTCCTGTGAGCTAATGTGTTCGTGCATTAACCCCCTGGTTCCAGGAGGAAGAGGAAGACGGGAAAGGGTCTAGTTGGAGGAAATTCAGGCAATCGGAGAAAGGCTGAAAGGGAGCTGAGGTCTGTTAAAATGGAGAAGGGTGAGCAGGTTCAGAAGCAGCAAAGGGATCTCTGGAAATTACAGACACCTCACTTAGGCATTTGTTGGACTATCTGTGCGTATTTTAAAAGTCACGTTTTAGTGAGCAGAGTTGAAGCTATCCAGATTACGAAACAACCACCACACTTGTCTTCTGCCCTCCAATCAAATGAGGCCAAGTTGGTTTCAAATGTTACAGGATATTTTATGCCTGTTGCATGGATGGCTTGGCTTATGCATCTTTTATTAGAAATAATTTTTAAAGTTGAACTGTAACATACATATAAATATTAAGTGTACAATTTTATGAACTTTCCCAAGTGAACATAAACTTATAATCAGCACTGAACTCAAGAAACAGAGCATTGCCATGTTTTTTTCCAGTCACTCTCTCCCCAGGGGTAACCATAGACTAATTTTGCCTGTCTTCGTGCTCTATATACATGGGGTCATACAGGGGTTTTTTGGTTTGTTTTTCGTTTTTGTTTTTTTGGTATCTGGCTTCCTTCACTCAAAATTACGTTTGTGAGATTTAGTCATGTTGTTGCATGTGGCTGTAGTCCAGTCATTATCATGACTGTCCAATATTTCATTGGGTGACTGCACCACAGTTTGTCCATTTTAGGGTTGGTGGGCATTTGAGCAGCTTCATTTTGTCTGTGGTGAATAGTGTGACTGTGAATATTGTACTCCATGCCTTTGTGTACCTCTGTATTCTGTGCATCCTCAGGAGTAGAACTGCTTTTAATTCCTCTCTCCTTTCAAGTAAAACTCAGTAAAAATTTCTCTAAGGTGAAGGCTGCTCCACTAACTTTCATTTAGAATAAACCAACATCAATGAATTGTAATAAATAATAATTACATTTCTCTTTTATCCAAGGCCCTGGTAGGGAATTCAGAGACTAAGATCCTCATGGGATTCATAGAAAGTGGGGAGATGTAAAGATACGGTATTGAGTTGGAGGCAGAAGTATGGGAATATCTGATATAAATGACTTATTGGAAATGGGGGAGGGGGGAATTAACACTGAGTACAGAGGTTTGGATGATATTTAGGGCCTTGAAGAATGTGTACAGTTGGGGATTAGAGTAAAAGACATTGCAGTTTAGGCCATAGCATTTAAAGAAGCAAAGCAGTCCTTGTCATTGTCAGTCACGTACTTGGAGATCCAGGTGAATGGCAATTTGAGCTTATGCCCTTCTAGTGGCTCTCATGACTACTGAGTGAGCCTCGTGATCCTTGTGGAAATATTGTAGCTCTGGACCCAGACTGGCTAGTTTGAATTTAGATGCTGCTGCTTGCTGTGTAACCGTTCGGTTACTGAACCTCTCTGTGCCCCAATTTTCCATCTATAAAAAGGGGATAATAAAAGCCCTCTCCTCATGGGGTTATTGTGAGGATTAAATGAGTTAAAACATATAGCATGTAGAAGATTGCTTAGCACACAGTAAGTGCTAAACATGTTTGCTGTTGTTTCTTTAATTTTTAATTGTTTAAATATCTGTAGTTATATTTGTCCATAGTAAGTATATTATAAACAACAAAGAAGGGTTTAACATGAAAACTAAAACCCATTACTCCTTTTTTATCCCAACTCAGCTACCGTCTCTTCTCAGGTGTGATAACCACAACCTGTTTCTGTTTTTAGTTCTTTAGGTGATTATCATTGAACAAGTTAATGTAAATTTTAGTGGCTTAAACAGTTGTTTCATGGTATTATCGGTTCTGCGGGTCAAGGATTCAGGCCGGGCTTGGCTGCTTCTGCTCCTTGTGGTGTTGACTGTGGTCTCTCTGTAGCATGAAGCTGGTGAACGGGCTGGTCTGGAGGTATCCAGGAAGGCTTTGCTTCCACGCCACGTGCCTTGGCAGGAATGGCTGGAAGACTGGGCTCAGCATTGACTGTTGACCAGAGTGCCTACAAATGGCAACTTCAGTGTGGTGGCCCCAGGAATTTGCATAACTTATATTGTCACCAGCTTCCCCTGTGTGTTAATCAGGGTCTGTAGAGAAACAGGCCAATAAGGTGTGTTTATAGAAAGATTTAAGATAAGAAATTGGTTCACACAACTGTGGAGGTTGGTGAGTCCAAAATCTGCAGTGTAGGCCGGCAGACTAGAGACCCAGGAGAGCCCGTGTTGCAGATAAAGACTAAAGGCAGTCTGCTGGAGAATTCCCTCTTGCTCAGGGAGACGAATCTTTTTTTGTCCCAGTCAGGCCTTTAACTGATTGGATGAGACCCACCCACATTATGGAGAGCAGTCTGCTTTAACCAGAGCTCACCACTTAAAATATTAATCTCATTCCAAAACACCATCCAAGTAGACACATGAAATTAACTTGAGGTATGAGTGGGAAGCTTCATGCCTAACCTCAGGAGTTATATAACTTTCCTTTCACCAAACTCTGTTGGCTGGAGTCAGTCACAACGAGGTGGGGACACAGACCAGTCACTTGATGGGAAGAATGTCAGAGAACGTGCAGCCTTCCTGTGCCACAGTCTACACTTGATTTCACAAATCTGACTGAGGAAGAAGTGGACTTTGTATTACCTCCCACTTCTCTTCCTCTCCTCTCTGCCTCCCAGTATTTATTAGATATCCTATTATTTTTGTCTTATTAATTTTAGCTCTCTTTTTTCAGTTACCCTTATAATTTTAAACAAAGCATTCTGTACTTGACAAGGCCATGGAGAGGTGGAAAGCTGACATCTGTTGGAGTGCGTGTGTGTTTGGGAGGGGCAGTTAAAGAGAACAGCAGACCTGTCTTGAATGGGGGGACCTCTGATGATGAGGCTCTTATTAAAACACTGCAGGCATGTGAATTGCCTGTGAGCAGGTACTCTTTGCGAGCAGAGCAGGTGATAAAATCCGACAGTTTTTATTTTCTCTCTTTGGCTTCTAAACTTGGATATCTGTTTGCCTTTTCCTTCCTTGAGCTTTGCATTTAAAGTATGGATTCTGGAAGCAAATGATGTTCTCACTGATGAAGAATCTTAAAACAGATACACTGCTGAGTTGGGTATTTGTGTGTGGATGTATGGTCCAGAAGACCCTGTCAGAAATAAGTATCCTCATGCTTCTTTCATTACAGAAGTAATCAGTTAATTGGAAATAGTTATATATTTCGGACACTGTCAGGAACCCTGTAGCTCTGTTGTCTGGTGGTTTCTTTCTTTCTTTTCATTTCTTTCTTTTTTTTTAAATCCATTTAGTTAATGGAATTGAGCAATGGAGCTTAGTTTAACTCTCAGGAGGCATACTAATACCTTTTTATAATTATCTGATCCCCTGAGAAGCACATGAGAACTTCTGTTTTTGTTGGTTTATGTTTATTGCATATGCAGTTAAAACTTGTTTTGATATTTATTTTATATAATTTTTGGCTTGCTCAGAGGCAAGAATGTAAGTTTGTTGTTATCTGCATTATATTTTTGGCTACGTTTGTTTAGATTTCTGTTCATAATTCTGACTGGCTCACCCTTTGACCTTGGGCAAAAATATGAAAACATAATTAGAGCATAGATGGAAATCAAGCCTGGTTTTATCCTCCTCCCCTGTTTTTATATTCTTAACAGAGCTACTCTTTCCTGTAAAACTACCTGCTCAAGAGTGGCTGTTTTTAGGGGCTGGGATTGTCCCTGTTTTGTGATGCTATGGCTCACTTTTCTGCCAAGTGCTCCCTCATCTCTGTTTCTCAAAATAGAGCCATAGGCCCAAATTGATCATCTCCGTGTTATTACCCCTTCCATTCACTGCTCTAGCCCGAAGGGTATCCTTCTAGTAGCACTGATTACTTTTGTCAGTTTTTGAACTTTGTATAGAACCACAGAGTGTGTTCTTTCTTGCGTTTGGCTTCTCTCACTCCATGTCATATTTTTAAGATTGCTCCAGGTTGTTGTGTGTGGCTGTGGATTGTCCACTTCCGTTGCTCTGCTGTATTCCATTGTGTGAATGTACCACTGTTTAGCCATCCTGATGGAGATGTACACTGGGTTGTTTCCAGTTTGGGACCAAAACGGAGAGTGCTGTTGTAAAATTTTTTCTGCATGTTTTCTGCTGAATGTGTGTACTTGTTTCTGTTGGGTGAGTGTCTAGGAGTGAAATTGTTGGGGCATACAGTTCAGCTGTAGTAGGGACTGCCAGGGTGGTTTCAGTAATTTATGTTTCCAACAGTGTGTGTAAGTTCCAGTTGCTCCTGTTCTTATCAATGCTTCTTACTGTCTGTTGTCCTATTTTAACCATTCAGGTGAATATGTGCTATTAAATTTAATGACTGATGAAGAGGAGCACCTCAGGGCTTATATTTTTTAAAAATTTTATAGCAGAGTGAGAAGGAAAAGGTAGACCAGTTAAAGAATTCATTGAGACTTGATATCATTTTTTTAAACTAATCTAGCTTTTCTGTTTCTCCATGTTCTAAAATTTATTTCTTGTGAGTTTTTTTTTTCTTCTAATTGGTGGGAGATGCATCTCAAGCGATTTATTACTAATAAAAGTTGAAAGAATGGAAGTTTGTGAATAACCTACTGGTTCTGAGAATTAAGGTGTTCAGTATATTTAAAGGCTAAAATTTTGCTCATGCTGTCTTACTTGTTCCACTTTTCTGATTTGTTAAATCAATCTATTGATTTTTGCCATTCACTGTGACTTTTTTATAGGGGAATTTGCCTGTAGTTGGCCAGGAATTATATTTCCACATGAAAATGTAAAAAAAAAAAAAAAAAAAAAAGTAAAAGAAAATTTGAGTTCTTGGTGCATAATTTTTTAAAGGAAAAACAGGGGTTGTCAACATAGGGATAAGTTGGATATAGTGACACTTCAGTGGCACTGCTGGAAGTTTTTGCCATTTCTTAGAAAATGAAGTGACTAGTTCTGATGAAACAATATATGGTTTGGTGGGCTTGAGTTTTTGATTTATTCTCTGTTGGCCTTTTAAAACTTCATCCTTCTGCTTCTATTTAGGGCACCAGTGTGTTTTCTCAATTGTTTCTTTTTAAGGATTATGTGCTCTTTAAGAATGCAACCTGTCTTAGTGTGTGTGTGTTCCGTCTTCCCTTAAATGTTACTAGGATTAGTGCTGACCAAGGGATAGACACTACTGGTCCTAAATACTTGTAAAGCATTTGTGGCTACTGTTTGGTTTCTTGGTGGCAAGATTAAGTCCTGGGTGGCATAACCTAAAGGGTCTTTGGAGAATCCAGACTTTTGACCTTGAGGGTAATAAGATTTCTCTGCCTCCAGAAACATCACATTTTGATCTCCTTTCAGAGTTATGATTCAGGAGTGGGAGGAGAGTTGACTGAATCCCTCTCAAGGAGAGGAGGTTGGGAGAGAAATGATTGACATTTGCGTACTACAACTCAAAGTATCCCAGCTCTGGCAGGGTTTTGGTAACAACTGGGAGAGGCAACTCAAATAGTTCACTACTATGGGAGTTTTTGTATATTGTTTTAATGTTGAAGGAATTCAGGTTAGTCCTCTAATGAAGTCATGTGAACTTAACTTGTGTTCTGATGTTTTTTTATTGGGGAGGGGGAGGAAAGAGAAGCCGTTGTGGTCTGAGAATTGTTCATCATGTTGGGGATGACAGCCATGGGGGTAGGGGATGCGGTGTGGAGACACTGCCTTGAGGAACACGAGAGCTTTTTATGGAGCGGCCACATGGGAGGGGAGTCACTAGGTTATGCTTTGTAGGCATTCAAGAGTATTTGTTGAATGAATGTATGTAATTTCATCAGCGGCACACTGTGGCTGTGAGATCTGCTTGAAGGTACCAATTCATCAGTTACAGTGATTTAGGTGCCCTTTGAATGGTAACCTATCCTGCAGGTAATTAGAAGTTTCATGCTTCCATCAGTTGAAGTTCAAACATTTTGGTTGTAAAGAGATTTGTCCTAACAACATTTGACCCCACCTGCCAGGTGTGTATCTGAGTCAGGTGTTGATTCTCCAGCTCTCCTCTCCACACACACACCTGCTTGTGTGTGTGTGAATTTAGAGCCATGAGAGAACCATAGGTTATCCTCCCCAAATTCAGTGAGCTCTCTTTTTCAGGAGAGTTTAAATCAATTTTAGGCTAATAGAAAAAGAGAACTGTTTCTTTTTGTTTGTTTTTTAAGGTTTATTTTAGCCAACCTCAGGAAACAAAAGGCTACTGTTTGGAAACCAGGAAAAGCTAATTGGAATGCCTTTGTTTTCCCTTTGGTGAAATCCTTTATGCTCAAATAGTTTTTTCCCACCTTCTGGAGAGCCAAAGTATTACTCAGAAACAGAGGGCTACTCTGTCCAGGCTCAGTTGCTGGGAAGGGTGTGCCAGTGGTTCACCTGCTGAACTCAAGAATGAGTAAGAAGACCTTACTCTTACTAATGAGCCCAGAAGGACTCAATAAAGTGGCTTTAGTACAGTGGAAAAAAATGTCACTTTCCTGCTCTGTCAAGTTTGCTAGCAAAAGGAGGAAATACTGCTTAAGGGCTTGCAGTTTATATTGTTTATGAATCATTTTCTTGGGAGCGTTCTCTTTCAAAGAAAAGGTGTTGTGAACCTCTGGCCTCACATTCAAGTTGACCAGATAACTGTGCTTGCCTGTTAACCTGATTTGAGCCCTGACTTGGAGTTGTTCTTCACGTTTTGATGTCTGTATTTTGGCCTGGGTCCCTGGCAGGGTTGGGGGTGTTGAGTGTATGGAAACTGTGCGTCATCCAAGCATCTTTTTTCTATTTGACCCTCAGTGACCCAGGGAAGCTTTTCTTTTCTTGTCTCTTCCCCATTTCATAACCTTTATTTTTGGACAGGTCACAACATTGAAGGGACCTGATTCTGTTTAGGGCAGCAGTTAGGAGGTTGGCCTCTGGAACCTCAGGCCAACTGCTTCCTGCCAGCCATGTGTTTCCTTTGCCTCTGTGGGTCTGAGAAGGAGGAGTAATGTAGTTGTGCCATGTGTTTAAGTGTGTCTTGGTGTGGTGGGGAGGGAGGGGGAGGGAAGAGGGAGAAGAGAGGGAAGATAGAGGATGGAATATCTGGGATACAGTCTTTCCTGACTGTAAGTCTCCCTGGAAAAAAAAGTCTCAAAAGACCTACCTTGTTTGCTTATGACCAGAGGAGCTGAGAAAAGGCTGTGATCCCCGGTGGCACACAGTGGACCAAAGAGAACCCTGGGAGCAAGTAAGAAGGTAGAGACAGGTTCAGGGACCTGGGTCCAGTAGGAAACACCAATTCCATGAAGTGCCACCACCTTTCTCCCTTCTCTGCAAGCACTAACACAATTTTAGCTGAGCAAAATCATCTTTCTCTGCTTAGACCGTGGGATAACGAGAGATACTGCACAGAGGAGCTGGGAGGATCACTGAGGAAATAGATGTGTGAGCCCTACCCAAGCTTCCTTGGAATCTGATCATTGGAGAAGCCCATTGCTCCTCCAGCCTCAGACAGGAAACTTTCACTGGCTGTTTAGGAAAATGGGATTCCTGATAATTGCTGGGAAGTTGTTGAGATTGGGATATTTTTCTCTGGGGGTACTGGGTTGGAGAGAGTTGAGGTATGTTCTTTGGATTGTGAACTTGTGCTCTGAATGTCTCTCCAGGGAAACACTCTACAGGGCTGTTGGTTGTGTTGGGCTGTGCTGGAAGCCATGCTGTGCAACTTTTAAGGCCTGGTGGTGAAAACCATTTGCCATTTATAACAATGTTTCCAGGGTATGATGCATAAATATACTTGATAAACTGTGGGCACACTACTGGTTAAATTGGTGATTTCTTGTATCTGAAGCTTTGAGGAAGTGAGGATAGAAACATTGTATTTATAGTCCAGGGCCTATGGAAAGACTGGGTCCCATTCAATTGGCTAGTTACCTTTCCTTCAATCTGTGTCTGTGTAGACCCGGGGATTGGATCTATTTCTCACAGTAACATGTACTATTTTGCTTGTTCTCATGTTCATTAAAATTAAAAACTTTCACTCAGTGGTCAAATTAAGAGTCAAAAGGCAAGTCACAAAGTAGAAGATATTTGTCGTAACACATATCCAACAAGCAACTTGTCCAGAATATGTAAAGAACAGCTATAAATCAATAAGAAAAACAAAACATAATTTTTAAAATGAGCAAAAGGGTTTCAAAATTATTAGTCATCAGGAAAATGCAAATTAAACTGCTATAAAATACCAGCACTTAGTCACCCAAATGGCTAAAATTAGAAAAAAAAAAATCCTGATAACCAAATGGAAATATAGAAAGACTCAGACTCCTATACACTGCTGGGGGATATGTAAATTGGTTTAACTACTTTGGAAAGCTGTTTGGACTTATCTCTAAAACTGAACAAACATGTATCCTGTGACTCAATAATTATACTCTTAGATAGGTATACCCAACAGGAATGAGTGCATATGTGCACCAGAAGTATTTGCAAGAGTATTTATAATGGAATAATAGAAACATAGTAGAATCAATACAAATATCCATGAATGGGTAAATAAACTGTGGTGTGATTATGCGTGAAATACTACATAGCAATAAAAAGGACAAATGCCTGCTACACAAAACAACATGATGACTCTCATAGATATTTCGCTGAGTAAAAGAAGTCAGAAATAAGTGTACATATTGTATGATTTCATTTAAATGAAGTCAAAAAGGCAAAAATACTTGATGGTGACAAGTCAGAATAGGGCAGGGGTGGCGCAAGTATGAACTGACTGGGAAGGGGCTTGGGGGACACTTCTGGGGCCTGATAGTGTTCTGTATCTTCGATCTAGGTGCTGACGACATGGATATATTCATTTGTGGAAAAAAAAATCATATGTTGTAAACTGCTATACTACAATTAAAAAATTCATCATGATAAAAATTTAAGACTTAAGTGCTTTACTGTATGTGTATTATTCTTTAATCTAAAAAGTCTATGAAGATCAAACATTTAAAAATAAAAAATCCAAAAAGTAAAACAAACTTAGAAGGTTTATTAGCTGCAAAGAAGAGGAACTCATTTAAACTGGCTTTAACAAACCAGCATCAACAATAAGAAATTTGACCCAAACAAACAACAACTAACCCAATAAGGAGTTTGTTGGGAGGAATCCAGTGGAAACCCAAGTGCATGGTAGCGCAGCCAGTCCTCCTGGGAACTGGGGAGTTGGGGCAGGAAGTTATGATTTCTTTTGGACACTCGGGGCAGCTTGTCTCTAGCATTTGCACCGTTCTCTGGCTTTTCTCTAGAGATTACCTTTCTCTGCCTCTGCTCCCACATGGCAGAAAATGGCAACACAGCCTTTACTATGACCTTCCATTTCAAGCCTATCTCTTTTTCATACTGTATGGTTCAGTCTTTCTAGCCCTCTCTCATTCGCTTCTGATCAGCTTGGCCAATGATCAGAGTAGGAACCATTCTGTGGTCCAGTCAGCTGTGGCCAGAGAGGCTGGGATCATATAGAAAACACGGAGCAGCCAAGGATGGGTGGATTTCTCTAAAAAAGGGGAATGTGGGTGGGAAAATGCTTGCCATCCTACCACATGTTTTCCTGCTGAGTGTCTGCTTCCTCCCTTCTTTCCCAGCCACTGTTTGGAGCAGGGAAAAGAGTCCCCCGGAAATTGTCTTCCCTCCTGGCCAAATCAGACTGTAATGTCTGCTTCCAAACAGGACATCTCAGCAGCTTGGCCCTAATTTCTTGTTGAGTCTCCTCTAACCACAGACTAGTCTTGCAGAAGGAGCTGTCATTACCTTGTACTGGTTTGGGATTATGGAATAATTTCCCAAATGCTTGACAGTGCACACCTTCTGAGTGTAACTTTGTATCAAATTATAGGAAATATTGTTCCTAACTTAATTTGATTTAGCAATGCAAATAGCCTTTCTAGTCATCTATTATGGGTTTGATAACCCTAGGGGAGAGAATTGTGCGCCCCCAGATTAAGGACTGTTTAAAGCAGAGTACAGCATTACCTCTCTCCTAGTCCCTTGGATAAGCTGTGAATTGTCTGTACACCTTCACTTGGTTTATGCCTGAATGAAGTTTCTTAGTGTTGCCCTTGACCTTTTACCAGGTACCTTCTCACTGTGCCTTTTTTTCATTTGTCCCCTACCAATTGAACAGCTTCTAGATAGCACAACCTGACAGCTTAGTCCTAGTAAGTGTTCTGAGTTTCTTTGGACTTCTAGCTTGCCAAGACCTCATCACAAATTTACAAGAGGGGGTGTTGAATATTTTTCCTTCAGAAATTAATTTTTAGATAAGTTCTTGTATATTTTCAGGGTAGCTATGAGAGGAGTATTAACTTTGGACATTGTTTTTCTTTGGCTTCTGGAAAAGAATTTGAGAGATCTAGTAATTTTCGTTGAGTTCTGTTTTAATTGATCATTTGAGAAACTGTTTGCATCATCAGATCTTATATCTGATTAGTTAAGATTTTCAGGCAGGGACTAATACAGAAAATTGAAAATGAACCTAGCCTAGACTTTTTGGGGGATGATTTCTACATCCCATAAAATCTCAGGCAGTTACATTTCCTTGTTTTGCCAGGATACTGGTGTGCCAGTTAAGTTTATAACCTTGATTCCTGTTTTATCCCCACATCAGTTAGAGATTAATTACATGCCTGTGGAAGGGTGAGCTGTTGAACTTTATCTTCTTTGAACCTACTGTTGTTCTCAACGAAGTCTTCTAAAGGTCAGTCAAACAAGTAACTTAAGTTTCTCCCTTCCCCCTAAAGCACATATTTATAAGGTGAAAACTTTAATTAGAAGAAGGCAGATGTTATTTTCAGTTTATTACATTCATTATGCAGATGGTTAACATGAAAATTCACTGGCAGTGAGACCTACATGTTCATCCACCTTTATTAGGCTGCTCTGGGTATTATTTCGTTGAGCATTAAAACATTTTTTAAAATGAAGTGTTGGTTTCATTTCTCAGCTGAGACTAGATGGAGCTCAGTGGCTTAAAACAACATATTTTAATTTCTTGTTCACGTTACGTGATAGTAAGGGCTCTGCTCCATTCTCTGCTCTAGATCCAGACTGAATGAGCCACCTGAGTCTGGGACAAAATCTCCTGGGGGTCAGAAAGGAAATGACCAATTCAGTCATGGCTATTAATGCTTCTGCTTATATGTTACTTCCACTCACATTCCATTTGCTGAAGCAAGTCACATGGCTAAGCCTACTAACAATAGGGTAGGGAGGTATAAGTGGATATTCCATCTGGAAGCACTACAAGTCACGTGACACAGGAGGTGTAATCCTCTTACAGGGAGGGCAGCAAATAACTGCAACAACATTATAGTCTACAATAATGGAAAGCTGTCAGAGAAGTTTAATGGTCTGTATGCGGATTCAGAAACAGTTTTTTGGAATTGATTAAATCTGTATTTCAGGGTTTACCTTGAAAAGGTTTTGCTTCAGAAATCTACCCAGATACGGAAAACTGTCTGGTTTTGGTACAGGACTGATTAATCTTTTATGAGTGGCAGAACTGTACCCACAATTTGGCAACTTTCTGCTCATTTTTCAAGGGTCTAGATCTGTATTTTAATCAAGAAATGACTCTTCTTACTCTTTCGACTTTTATTTCTTGATTTTCCGTATATTACTGCTACAATACTGGTCATTGTTTTTTGTTTAATTGTCTGAATTAATATGGTCTTGGCAGTCAGTTAAAGGCAAATAGTACTGTGAAGGGTAGAGATGAAGCCTTTTGGTGAAAGTAAAATTTATTAGGTCCTAGTAAATGTGGCCTGGTTTTTTTCTTTCAAAGGTGAAATTGCTGAGCTATTGCTAATATGCTTACTGGGAAATTTCTATCCTATCATCTAAAAAATGCAAAATCAGAATCCTTCAAAGGAAGACAGCAAATTATAATCATACTTACTACGAGATGTAGAACTTTAGTGCTTTGATGGGTTACTCACCATCTAATTTTTGGAGAGATTCAGAACTCCTTTTGAGGATGGGGGAATCTTGATCATTCCTACACGTTTACCCTCACACACATTGTGTGATGTTGGGGGCTGCCTGTTTAGGCAAGAGTCTTGGATTGTTTCTGTAATTTTTATGAGAATGCTGAAATTCCTTCTGCTTGGCTGACTTTTATAGTTGGTGGACCAGCCCTTGATTGGTGACATTGAATGCTGCACTCTGGGTTCTTCCTGAGCACTGGACCTGCCCCAGCTGTTAGTGAAAACAGAGAAATAGGGCTCATTCGTGAAATTCTGAAGGATCTTACATACCAATTCCATCAGAATATTGGATACTTGTAATGTTTTACTTTTCTTTTCCTTCTGATTTCCTTTAATTAAATTTCTTTTCATTGAGCATGTGTTATGTTCTCAGCTTACATTATTGAGGGATAGTAAAGAGTTTAAGAAATACCCACAGGAAACTATCACACATTGCTGCCCCTTTTGTGTCTCTCTGCAGCCCTTTTTTGAGGAAACATTAGAAACGCTGCCCTAAGCCTCTGTGTCAGGCAGTGCTAGGACGTTTCTTTGAAAAATATTTGATTGATTGAACATTGTGAATCTTGTAAGAGAGTATGATTTCTTTATTGCTTTGGTCGAGTTTATATTCCACTGTTAAACTATGTAGAACTTAATGATAGTCATTTTTGCTAACTGGTGTAGGCCTCATTTACTATTCCATTATATTTTCCCTTGTTCTGAGTTTAATTTTTTTTTTACTGTTTTTAAAATTAATGTGCATTAGTCAAGTTTTGAAAGTTGCCTGAAGCCCTTTTTGGAACAAGGTTGTATATAAAAACGTATATTATGCTTACTTGGTGCATTTAAAAATTTTTAAGAGGGTCCTGCTTATATGAAGTACCCAGAGAGAGAAAGAGGGAGGTGGGGGTGGGGCGAGAGGGAGAACACTCTTCTCTGTACTCTTTGTCTCTTTTACTGTTCTCACAAGCAGATGTGTGTGCTCCAGGGATTACTGGGGTCTCTGTCCCTTGTACTCAGACTCAGGTCAAGAGACTATTTCTGGCCCCTTGCTAATGAGGAAGGGGCTCCTGGTGTGCCATGGGATCTGCTCTCCAGGCCCAGGACCGAGAGTGGGATTAAACTGGCAGAAGGTAAACAGTATAATGGGCACTTGTGCAGGGACGGATCAGGAAGGGGCTGCACACTAATTTGGAGGGTTGAAGTTGGTATTTCCTAACGAGCTACTCTGGCATCTAACCCAGCTCATTCTCTAAACTCTGATATTCTCCTTGGGCTAGTAGTGCGTGTCTGCCTGTGCTCCCTTGACCTCCAGCCTCTGCCCTGCCCTGGCTTGTCCTTCCCTGCCCCCCACCCCCTTAGTGCGGGAAAGATCGTGGGAATCAAGCCAGAGTTGGCCAAAAGCTAAATGTGTGGGCTGCTGTGCTGTAACTTCCCTGTGCCTTCCCTGAACTCAGACTTGATGTTATTAGCCCTTTTGCTGTTATTGATGGATAATATAAAGCGTGATCGTGTTAGACTTTTTCTGCACCTGCTGATTGTCCTCCTGGCTCACTCACTCCTCCTCCTCAGTTTCCTTTGCTAGTCCTTCATATCTGTGAATTCTTTTTTGGCAGGGGGCGGGCCTTGGGCTCCGTCCTTGATCCTTTCTGTAGACACCCACCCCATTGGTGGTCTCATCCAGTCTCATGGCTTTAGGTACTGTTGATATTCCAGTTATTCTCACATGTACTTCTCCAGCTCTGACTTCTTTTCCTAACTCCACACTTGTATGTCCAGCTACCTCCTCGTATCCTCACCTGGATGTCTGGTAGCCACGTCAGGCTCAGCAGGACTGAAACAGAATTCCTGGGTTCCCCCCAGACTCATTCTTCTGCAGTCTTCCCTATCTTGATAGGTGGGAAAACCCCCAAACTGTAGCCCTTCTCTCTTGCCTCTCACACTTCACCTGGAATCCATTAGCAAATCCTGTTGCCTCTACCTTAGAAACTTCCAGCTTTCCCCCCTTTCCACTGCAACCATCCTCTCTCACCCAAATGACTGCAAGAGCCTCATAACTGGTCTCCCTGCTCCTGCCTTTACAGTCCATTCTCAACAGTGGTCCTTTAAAAACAGAAGTCAGATGGTGACACTACTCTGCTCAAACCCTCTCTTGGCCTCCTGTTTCTATAAGGGGAAACATTTTTAAGTAAACCCCATGACTTTCTTGACCCGGTCAGTCTGTTGATACTCTCTAGCTTCCTCTCCTGTGCTTGGCAGCACTGGCCCCTTGCTCTTCCTCAAGCATGCATGCCTGTGTGCTTCCCCTCAGGGCCTTTGCACAGGCTGCTTGTGCCCGAAGTGTTCTTCTTATCTCCACACTTGCTCATGCTGAGTCCTTACTCAGCTGTCACCAACTCAAGACCTTAACTGTCTATTCAGAATTATAATCTGCCTTCTTCTGTTTCCCCCTTGCCCAGCTCTTTTTTCCCCCACAGTACAAGGACACATGTCATTTACCTAATATGTTTATTGTCCATCTCCAGTAGAATATGGGCTTCCCTAAGGCAGGGATCTTTATCTGGGATGTTGGCTGATAAATATCAAGCTTCTAGAATGTAGAAGGCACTTGACAGGTATTTGTTATTGAATAAGCTACTGATGAGGATTTGCTGAGCCATCAGACTCCCTTCTAGGAGGAAGTGTATGTTTAAGTTCACATTTAGAAAAACATTTTACAGTATTTCCCTGATGAACAGGGACCTTTTCCCCCCTGAGTCCTGAAAGTCGTATACCTCATCCCGTTTCCTTTTCTGCTTTGGCTACCAGGATGCCAGGAACTAAGCTTTATGCTCACCTGTGATAGTGCTTCAATATTTGGGTGAAATAATACAATCCTTCCCTTCTTTTCCCCTCTCCCCAGCCTTCATTTGATGAAAAGTTGTTCTGTAGTTCTTTCTGTTTATTTTAGACAAGGACTATCTGTACCTTTTGTTGTTAGACCCTTCAAGTAAACTTTGGGGGTGAATGGTTTATAAAAATTCATATCCACTGTACAAAGAGAAGTCATAGCTTATTAAAGAGATTTGTTTGTCTTCACTTATTGCTGGGTTTTTTTGTTTGTTTTGTTTTGTTCTGTTTTTTGAGCTTCAGCCAGGTCAGCACCATTGTTTCAGGTAGTATGCCACTTACTGGTTTGATCAGCGTTCTGAGACAGCAGTTTTGGATGCGCCTTGTCTCCATAGGCTTTTATTTGGTTGAGTTACTCTTATACTAGTATTAGTATACTTGTAAACTAGCATTGTCTACTTGTTTGTCCAGTCAATTCCAAACTCTTGCTTCTTAGATCCAGGGACCCTAATTTCTGACAGAGTGTCCCTCGAAGAATTTCTTGCCACATTTCAATAAAAGGAGTTGTTGGCTAAAACTGGAAAGGATTAAATTAATGGCAGGGTGTTCAGTCTGGACACATAACTGATGTCCCAGTGTGTGCTTTTCAAATGGGAGTAGTTTGCGGGGGTATCCAAAATCAAAGGCCTAAATATCTTCCTGGAACTTCAATTTTGCTTGCAATTTTTTGAGAAATCTCTTTTGAATTTGAGCAACCTCGGAAATTCTGTCACGAAGATGATTACAAAAAAATATACAGAAATCCGTATTTCTGAGTTGGCCTGTTTGAGTTCATGATTTTGATAAGTGTTGTCCTTTGATTTAAGCAGCCTATGGTGATATTAGCAGGGTGGTCCAGGAGAGTAAGTCACAAAGGCTTGTGCTAATGTCCCTGCTCCTGGGACTGCTGTTTATGCGTTAGAACTGGAGATGAGGATTTCACAGTGACTCCTTAGAAATCACACAACTAGTTTTTTAACAAACTGAATTTGCCACCCACAGGATCAGTAGTCTCAGTTGGTTTTAAAATCTGATTACCTAAAGTCATTGGTTCTTCCAGATTAGTTCAGTTTCCTGTTCACGTTGCGTTTAATCAAGTTCTGTGTACAAACCCACACATATGCCTAAACTTCGCCTCTTATGACTAAGGTAATGGAAAACACAACAGTAGGAGGAATTCTGATTTTATCTTGTGATCTCAGTCACTTTAAAATGATAAAAATTGCAGAGTGAATGAGAAAACCTGAAAAATCCCAAACTCTTCAAGGAACGTGACCACCCTGGCATTGTATGTGAAGGCGTTGCTCCTCATGAGTGGGCCAGCGAGGTGAAGCCTGTGTCCCCAGCCCTCAGGTAGGCAGTCCCAGCACTAGTCTCCTAAAAAACACAGACTGCGTTTTAGTGCTGTTTGAAATATGGGTTTTTATTATGTTGGCAGGGCAAGTTAGCTCGTCATTAATTCTCATGTGTAAAAAATATTGAATATCATATGGCTCTATGTAAAAGGTTAACCACGTTTTACATGTGTGTTTGTATTCTTTAAAACAGTCAGGTGGTTCTGCAAGGCCTGTAAATGAAAACAGCACCTCTCTACCCCACCTTCTCCCCCGATTCCTTCCCCTTAGAGGAAACTACTTACATACATACATACATGTATGTACTACGTACATCCAGGTGAGGATACGAGGAGGTAGCTGGACATACATACCTCTTTTGCTTCTAATGTTGTTGCACCATAAGAAAATACTGATATTTGACTGGTTTAGACCTGTGAAAATGGCAGGGTTTTTTTAATTTGTTTTAACTGAAGTATAGTCAGTTTACAATGTTGTGTCAATTTCTGGTGCACAGCATGTTTCAGCCATACATATGTGTACATATATTCCTTTTCATAGTGTTTTTATTATAGGTTACTGCCAGATATTGAATATAGGTCCCTGTGCTATACAAAACTTGATGTTTATTTATTTTATGTATAGTAGCTAGTATATGCAAATCTTGAAAAAATATGGACTGCCTCACGAATTTTCGTGTCATCCTTGTGGAGGGACCATGCTCTCCTCTGTATGGTTCCAGTTTTAGTATATGTGCTGCCAAAGTAAGCAGAAGGGCAGTATTTTTAGAAAACATGATTATACTGTCATTTCTCAATTTTCTAAAATCCAAATTTGGACATTTCCTTTCTTCGTACTGTGAAAGATGAGATTATAACTCTTACAACTACTCCCAACACTCTTTTCTAAAATCCAAATTTGGACATTTCCTTTCTTCGTACTGTGAAAGATGAGATTATAACTCTTACAACTACTCCCAACACTCTTTTCTAAAATTATCCTAATGTAAATAAAGTATTAAATTTTGATTAATATATATGGGAGTCATTCTCAGCTGAGACATGTAATTTAAATGGCATTTCCTTACTCATACAGCTTTTCCTTACCCAGAGTTAAGAACTGTTTTGTTTGTTGACCTTATGTACCTCTCACTGATCCACCCCCAAATTGAAGCCCAGCCTCCCTCTGTCTGTGTTTGAAAACCTCGGGGTAGCTGTCTGTTTGATCCTTTCCTCCTGAAGGCATCCTCTGTGAAGTGTCCCCATCAACCCAGACATGCCCTTCATGTCTCTTTCCTGGATTCTGTGGATCACCTTTCCTGGTGGTCTCTCTTGGTCCCTTATCTTGGTATAGGGCACTGGCCATCAGCTTCTGAGAAAAGGGTACACAGGGGATACAGTTATACAGTTTCTTGAGATTTGACATGTCTAAGTTTTACCCCCAACCCCCCCCCCCACACACACACACACTCTTGATAGTTTAAACATACAATTCTAGGTTGGAAATCCTTTTCCTTCAGCACTTTGGTAAGGTTGCTTCCTAAATTGCTAACCTTTTATGAAAGCTGGAACTTTCCCCTCTTCTTCTCTTTGAAAGCTTTTAGTATCTTTTATTTGTCCCAAGTATTCTAATTGATCTGTTTTCATAGACTTTTCTGGACACAGAGTGACATTCCCAATATAGAAGCTTACGTTTTTCAGTTATTGGAAAATTTCTTGAATTACTTTGATCACTCTCTTCTTTTGCTTGAATTCCTGTTTTCAAACGTTGATCCTTCTGGAGCAATCTTCTGATTTTCTTACCTTTTTCTCCTCTGCTTTCTAGGTCTCTGTCTTTTTATTCAATTTTGGGGTGAATTCTTCAGCTTTATTTATAACCATTTTACTGAATTAAAAAGTAATCTTCAGGGCAGAGGGTATAGTTTAGTGGTAGAGTGTGTACTTCTCATTCACAGGGCCTTGGGTTCAATCCCCAGTACTTCCATTAAAATAAATAAGTAAATCTAATTACCCCCCCAATTTTTTTAATAAAAAAAATTACAAATGGAAAAGAAGTATGGAATTCTTAAAAAAAAATAGTGCCATCTTCAAGTGGATAATACATGGCTCAAATTTAAAAGATATAAAAGGGCAAAATGAAAAACTTCCCAGGTCCTGCTGCTGGCCACCATATTCCCTGCCCAGAGGCAATCAGTGTTCTTTCTTGTAGAAATACTCTGTTCATATATAAAAGAGTGAATGCGTGTGTATTATTTTTTAACAAGATTCATTTTTTCTACATATCGTTATATGCACCTTGCTTTTTCATGTAATCATGTCTTGAGATTCCTCTGTATTTTTATATGGAGGTTCAGTGTCTCCTATATTTTTATAGTTCAGTTTCTCCTGTATTTTTATAGTTTTAAGCACAGCAGCAGAGTATTGCTTTTCACAGATGCTCCGTGTTTTGTTGACCCTGTCTCCTATTGTTTTGCTATTTGCAACAATGCTGCAAGGGATAACTTTGTACAAACATTGTTTTTGCTGACATGTGACAGGATTCTAAATATGGAATTACCCGTGAAGGGATACGTATGTATTTGGACTTGTAGTAGACATTGTCCCGGATGCCTTCCCTGTAAACTCAGCAGCACAGTGTGAAAGTACCTTTTTCTGTATCCTTGCCAACACGGTAGGTTAGGAAACTTCTTGGTCTTTGCCAATCTGATAAGTGAAAAATGGTATCTCGTGTGGTTTTAATTTGCATTTGTCTTAGGAGGTTGACTATCTTTTCATGAGTCTCTAAGAATTTGGATTTACCTTTTTTTTTTTGTATTTTGTATTTGTGTTTACCTTTCTGTGAACTGTTGTATCCTTTGCTATTAGGCTGTTAGTTATCAAGCTGTGTCACTCTGTGTATAAGGGCAATAGGGCCCTTAACAGTGGTAAGAATTGAAGTTGTTCCCAGTTTGTTATTCATTTTTTGACTTGGATTATGTTTCATTTCTCCTTGCAGATGAATTTACCAACTGCTTCTTTTAAGGCCTTTGAATTCAATGCTATAAAGAGAGAATGGTCTTCTCCACTCTAAAAATATATATTTTTTAATTGACCAGGGTTTCTTCTGGTACTTCTGTGGCTTTCATTTTTATATTTATATTATTAATCCACCTTAAATTTATTTCAAATTATTAATCCTCTTAAATTTATTTCAGGAAGTAGGGATATCAGTTTATTTTTTTCAGATGGCTGCTGGTTTTCCCAACCATTCATCGATAATCCATTTTTCTTTTTCTTTTTTTGATAGGAAATGCCACCTTTACCATATACTAATCCCATATGCTTTTGTGTCTGCTTCTGTTCTGTTGATCTCAGGCTATTCCTGTTTTAATTGTAACACTATTCTAATTGTTGAAGCTTTCCAACATAATTTTGTATTAGGGAAAATGAGGTTTTTGTTTTACTCTGTTGTTGATGTTAATCATCAGTTTTGCAGTGACATTTGAAAATGAGTTATGCACATTTTTAAGGAAACCAATTAGAATTTTATGTTATGCAAAAGAAGTACACCACCCTAGGTAAAGGGCAGAGTTTCTTAACTCAAAGTTTGCTTTCTTTTTTCCAATGAGGGAAAAACAAGATGCCAGAACAAGGGTAGTACTTAATTATTCACCTTTGGGATCAAGATTGGCTTATGCATCAGAACATTTAGCCTTGAGGGAGGGAAAAAGTATTTACATAGGTCAGCAATTGTGCAGCAAAACTCAAGTTTGATAGTTGGATGAAGAGACTTGATTGTGGGAATTCTGAATCATTTCAGATGCGACTCTTAGTTCATTCTCAGGTGATGAAAATACAGCATCAGCAGTCAAGCAGCACCGGTGAAAAGCCCTTTATTTGTCTGAAATGAAAAGAGAGACTCAGTGAACCAGAGACCATTTCCTTCTGAACCATGACAGTCTTTTGGCATCTCTCCTCAGTGTTACTCCAGGATAGCCCATGAAGTGGAAAATCCAGTTGCCACTTCTGTGTGTGTGTCTGTGTGAGCCAGTCTGTTGCTGTATTAATACTGGGACAAGAGAGCAGAGAACCTGTCTGGGTGGCCTCCTGAGCTATGGTGCCCCAAAGGCATGCTCATGAGTGAGGCATTTCAGAAACCCGTTTTAATGGGTTTAAAATATTGATTGACTGTGAATGCAAGCACAGATGTATTATGGGATAGACTTGTCTTAGTCAGCTCTGGCTGCTTAACAAAATACTCAGATTGGGTGACTTGAACAACAGACATTTCTCACGGTTCTGGAGGCTGGGACACCTAAGCAAGGGCCTCGTGATTGGGTTCTGGGGAGAGCCTGCTTCCTGCCTCGCAGAGGGCTGCCTTCTTACTGGGTCCTCACATGGTGGAGAGGAAGGGCTCCGGTCTCTTCCTCTTTATGTAAGTTCTCTAATCCCATCAGGGCTGCTCCCTTCATGACCTCATCTAAACCTAATTTCCTCCCAAGGCCCCACCTGCAGATCACAGTGGGGCTTCAGCATATGAATCAGGAGGGGATGCAAACATTCAGTCTGTAGCAAGACTTAAAGTGATAGGTGGAGACGGGCTCCATTTAGACATAACAGCTTAAATAGATTGAAAAGTCACTTGAGAGCGTTCATCTTTCTTTGGGAGCCCTGAACCTAAAACTTGTGTTTTAAGTCTTTCCTGTAATGCCTAGAACGGATCCAGGGTCTTTCAGTGGTTTGTTTCAAAAGGTGCTATAGCCTCATTTCCCTTTGTAAGTGAGAGGTTTCAAAGAAAGAAGCATTCACTTGAATGTTAGCATAAGTTTGTTTGTTTGTTTCTTGTTTTTACCATTTTAAGTGTACAATTCGTTGGTGTTAAGTATATTTATATCACCCACATCCATCTTCAGAACGTTTTCATCTTCCGAAACAGAAACTCTACCCATTAAATGCTAACTCATGTTCCCCTCCCCTGACCCCTGACAACACCCATTTTACTTTCTATTTGCTTTATTTTTATGTTTAAATATATAGCTGATATTCAGAAGCTAAACATTCCTTATTTGAAAGTCTTCACTAAGTTACTTGCCGTGAGCATACAGTTTGCTGATTAAGCCTGGGATTAAACCAGTCTTAATCATTGGTTTTAGAATGTCTTGGAAGTGGATAAAGTGTCTGAGTTTATTGTGAAGAAATGTACTTTCGGATTTCTAGAGTAGATCAGAGATTGCCTTACCAACAGTAGCATCTCAATCAACTGTGTATATCTTACCTCTTGGCCAGAAAACAAAACTAGCCATTGTGGTATAATAAACCTTGTGTACACCGCTGCAGGAGGGAGCAGGGAGGTAGCTGTGATCAGAGACCCTAGGTTACTTGCGGAAGATGGTGGGACATCTGGCACCATGTGGTTTCTGGTAAGAACAGTTTTGGAATTGGATTTTGTCCTGTGGTGATGGTGACTCTTTGAAGAGGAAGGCATTTTTGAATATTTGCATTGCTTTGAAGGCAGCGCCAAGGAGATATTGTGACTTATTGCCAGTCAGAGGCAAAGGTGGGTGTGTGAGGCTTTCATAATTCAGGAGCAAAGATTGTTGAGATAGTCATCAATATTGTCAGTAAAAATTTTGAACCCCCAGGGCAATTTGGAAGAGTCATAGCTGTTTTTAGAATCTGCTGCTAATCACAATATATCATAGATGTTAATCCTGGATTAAGAATTTGAATTTGGGTTCAGAGTTTAGGTCTGCTGGTTTGTGGCTTCAGGCATATTGTTTAACCTTCCTAAGCCTCCGTTACTTCATCTGAAGAATGAATATCGAGACAGTTTGTTACTGGGTTCTTTGTAAGAAACAGATGAAGTAACGCACAATGCGTTTAAAGTGTGTGGCACAGTTTAAGTACTTAATATGTGAAAACTCATGCCCCTGAAAGAGGCATATAAAGTGGAAAGTTTTATACATACATACATATTTTTATCCTCTAGAATACTCTTAAGAGCTTCCAGTGGAGTTTATTTGGCTTATTTGAATCCCGAATAATTTTTCCTGAATCATGTTTGGATATCTGGACTATCCTGGTTGAAGGCGAACACTGCCTGGTGAGAAGTCAGGGATAACAGAGGCTGGTTTTTGGCACAGTCAGTCAAAACCAGGGTGGCATTTCTAGTTCCTGATAGAGTGAGTGAGGCAGATGCAGAGGTCATGTGAGCTTGGAACAGTTCCTACCCATTATGTTGTTTTCCTCTTCAAAACGTAGTCTGGAATTTGTTTTCAGTAGCTAAGTTCATTATCTAACTGTCTCCCAGCTGTACCTCCCCTTTTCCATGTTTATGAAAAGCCAAACAAAATCACTAGGCGCTCACATCATCCTTGTAGGAGGATCTGGAGATTGACTAGCTAACGCTCCCAGATTCTGCAGATTTGGGTTCAGATGAGGAGAAGAATATGTCACCCAGTCCTTTTCCCTCTCCTTTTTATCGACAAGGATTAGCAGAGAGGTTTGCAGCCTGGGGAGCAGAGAAAGGGGTGGGCAGAAATATGCACCCAAATAACGCATCTGCCTCGATAACTGCCTCTCTGGGTTTACTTGGAAAGGGCATGAGTAATAATAGTGGGAGTGTGAAGAATAAGCCTTTAGACCTACCCAGCCTGTGGAAATTCAGAAAATGTAATGCAGAAATGTACGTTTTTCCAGTTTGTGAATCCAAAACAATGGGCTTGTTGGAAGAACTTTTGAGACTTGTTCTTTTTTTGAAAGCATTATTGTGTTCAGTGGGTACATGTTCTTTGCTCATAAAAGTCTGTGCCTTCAACATTGTACACTGACTATACTTCAATATAAAGGAAAAAAAATGCCAAAAAAAAAAAAATTGTGCCTTAATCACATTGCCAGGGAGGCTGTGGATTTTACTGCCAACAAAGTAATGGAAGATGTGGTGTCTTCTCAGCAGGCACCAGGAGATTCTGTTGAAAGGGGGAAAATGCTGCTGTTAAGCAGAAAATGCTGACTGTGTTGGCAGACATGTATCTTATAAACACCACACACTGGTGGAGAATGATCTGATTCTTTGCCACTTGGTTTTATCTTAATCATTCCTAAGGTGATTTTTCCCCCCTTTTAGTTATGCAGTAGCCTGCTGGTTGACATTTAACTGCCGACTGTTAATCCTAGGGAATGAACTACTGTAATTTATAGTCAAGGGTACAGATGTAGAGAGACTGAAAGGATATTCACATGCTTTTAGTGCCTTTTTTCTTCTCTGTGATGTCTTGTCCCAGAAACCTTATGAAAGCACCCAAACCAAAAAAAAAAAAAAAAAATTACATTCGGAGAAAAACTGCCTTAAGTAGAAAATTCTGTGAGTTTCTGTAAAATTTTGCTTTGTCTTACCCACACAGGGACAATTGTGGCCTTTTAATTTTCACTGTGTTTTATAATTCCTTGGATGGAGATGGGTGGAGGCGGGGGAGAGGGGAGGCTGAGGTAGGAAGCCAGGCTGGAGAATTAAAAATGATGTCTTTCTTTGAGGGGCCCCCTTCACCCCCTCCTGCTGGCTTCTCGACCGTGGGACCCAGCCACATCACTTCCTGCCCAAGTTGGCACTGGCAGTGGCACAGTCTCTCTGCCCAGTGTTCTCAAACTGCAGTTGGCGAGTTTCCAGTAATAGAATCAACCAGAGGAACAACTCAACCTCCTTTTTGTCTTTCTTTGCTGTCTTGGGCAGCTTCCTCAGCCCTCAGTCTGTCTGTCCCTTGCGTTTTGGAATAGCCCCATTGAGTCCCCAAACCTTGCCTTTGATTTATAGGGCACTGGCTTCTTGAAAAGCCAAGTTTGCTTCTGTTTCCTTCTTTTATGCTTAGGCCCTAAGTCTTCTCTAGGGAAGACTCGTCAACTGCTTTCCTGTGGGAGAAAGGAAGGATATATTCCTGTGCAATCATTTTTCTCCTTTAGACTGGGTAAGAAAAATAACTCACACTTTTGAGCCTACTGTGTACTCGGCACTGCACTGAGGGCTTTTTATGCATGACCTCATTCAATCCTCAGAACAATCCTTCGAGACGCGTGCTAGTCATCCCTGCGTGCGGGTCACAGAGGTTGTTTGCCCTGGGTCACGTGGCAGGGATGTTGCAGCATTGCACGGACAACAGCTTTGCTCAGTGGGAAGTGGGACAGCATTGCACGGACAACAGCTTTGCTCGGTGGGAAGTGGGTCCCCCGATTGGTCAGGGACCCTCCCCCACTTTGGGGCCTCTCTTTCTGAGGGCACAGTACGCAGCATGGTAGGATGGCAGTATTTAGGTGTATTCTTTAAGGCAGTTTGTGTTTTCTCTACCACCCTCTTCACTTCCTTCTGAGTCTTCCCTAGCAGTCCTTAACATCCAGAGGTCTCGAACAGGTCTGTCCAAGGCAATGTAGACTTTCTCTCCCATCCACTTCGGAAGCCTTCCAGGCTCCACTCACTGCCCAGTTCTAAAGCCACTTCCACGTTTCTTGGAATCTGTTATAGCAGTTATACCCCACTTCCAGGTGCCAAAATCTGTAATGGTTTTCTACCCCTGCTGTAACAAGATTCACAAATTTAATGCTTAAAACAACATAAATGTATTGTCTTATAGTTCTATAGGTCACAAAGTCAACACAGGTCTCACTGGAATCAAATCAAGGGGTGGGCAGGGCAGGTTCTGGGAGAGAATCTGTTGTTTCCAGCTTCTAGAGGCCACCTGTGATCTTTGGTTTATGACCCTCTTCTTCCATCTTCAAAGCCTCCATCAGTGAGTTGTGTCCCTTTCAATTTTTTTCTGGCTGCTACTTCTTCTGTCATCCTCTCTCTGACCACAGCCAGAAAAGGTTCTCTGTGTCTAAGGATTCACGATGACATTGGACCCATCTGGATGACCCAGGCAGATCGCCTCATCTCAAAGGTCCTTAATTGTAATCACACCTTCCAAGTCCTTTTTGCCATGTAATGGAACATAGGTCTGTAAATTAGGATTTGGATATCATTGGGGGTGGGGTGCATTTTTCTGCCTGCCATACATGGCAAGGTATGAACACAAAACACAATGAACTGTTTGGTCTTAATTTGCAGCCAGCATTCCTATAGATTAAGCATGTGGTTTCTAATACAACAAGCATTTTATTCAGGGCTCATGAGTTCCATCTATCTGGCTGGCAACATACACCTTGTAGGACAGGTGTCAGATGAGCAAAAGCTGTTGGAAGGTGGAAGCTTCCACCTCCCCTCTTTCAGGGAAAACATGAAATAGAAGCAAGACCACTTACTTGGGTTTTGACCATCTTCCTTCTTGTGACATTAAGAACTGATACTAAGACAACAACAAAAAGCCTTTCATAACAGAAATACTAGTGCTGGTGTGTAAAACTGACCCACCTCCTAAAAGGCTCTTTCTTCCTTGAAGACAAAACTCAGGTGCATTGTTTCGTTCATGGGAAAATCAGACTCCCTGGCGGCAGGTGGTGTGTTGCTGAGCGGGGGTGGGGGGGTGGGCTTGGAAGATGGGAAGCCCCCCCCCCCCCCCAGCTCTCCACCTGGAATTGGATGCCACTTCTGCTCCAACAGCTGCGTAGCCTGTAAGGCCCTCACGAGTTAACTCTTGTCTCAGGAAGTAATTTGCTAGAAGATCAAAGCATGGATGGAACAGATTAATTTTTCAACAAACCGCAGGTCTGGGAGAATGTAAACGTTATCTCTTTAAATGCTAGTAATGTCTTTGATGAAGGAATAATTTGGGGGGGGGATTCTTTTTTTTTCTTTTAAGATTGTAATTCTGCATTTGATTGGCTCATGTCTTATTATGCTGAAAAAGAACTCTTGACAACTTGCACTTGATGAAGGTAAGGCCCTGCAGTAGCCGGTTACTTTTATGGATTTCACATCTATCTCATTTAGAGCAGTGGTTCTCAAGGGGTTTTGGGGGTCGAGGCCAGGGGTGCTACTACACACCCTGTGATGTATAGGACAGCCCCTGCTATGTACAGCTATCCAGCCCCAAATGCCAGTCATGCTGGGGCTTGAGAGACCTTTAGAGGGATAATTTTCAGTTTTTCACTGATTTGGCTCTGTCTTTAACACGGCACATAGATTTGATTTCTTTGAGGTTTCCAATCCTTTTAGTTTCTCTCTCAACACAGCATCTTGCCCTTCGTAGGCTCAGACGTTTATCCATTGAGTTGATTTCTCCATCCCCCCCATCCTTGTTAAGGTATTCATCCTTTTTTGTTTTGGACCAGAGCTTTTAGGGGCATCGTGGTATGGAGAGTGGAAAGAACACAAGCGTAGGACGCCTCTCAGACTCTGCTTTCCCATCTGTGAAATGGAGGTAATGATAGCACCCAATTTAGAATGATTGAATTTAAGGATGGTGTTGTAGCATACAGTAGGAGACCGTGTTTAGAGTCCCAGGAGCCTAGGTAGGACCGTCTGTTTTTTTGGTTTTTTTTTTTTAATTGTTTTTTTTTTTTTTAAAGGAGAGGCACAAATTCTTAAGCATTCTGGGTTGTTCTCAGCTCTCCAAGGAGGAGAAGAACTTACAGCTTTTCAGTAAAATGTTACTCCTTGATTGACAGAACAATCTGAGGTACCTAAGAGGCATGTTTTGCCTCAGGCCAGAGCTATTTTAAAAAACAAAATTGACAGCAGCTAGTTTAAGTTGGAACATTCCTGACTTAATTATAGATACCTGCGAAGGTTCCTTCAAACAGGGGGGTTTCTGCCATTGGGTGCTATTTGGGAAAAGCTATTTCTTGCTCACTTGTTTTTGAGAGTCAGCTTAGAACATAGGGTTAGCAGTCAGATTTAGCAGTGAATTCTGTCTGTTCTGGCCAGAGCCTCAGTTTTCTCATTTGTAAAATGGACACAATACTACTCCTCTCAGAAGATGTCTATAAGAATTAAATGAAGGCATATTTGTAAGACATCCAACTTCATATATGATGCTTATAAAGATTATTGGTTCAAATTTTTCCAGTTGTTTAATGTCATGTACAAAGGTGCAATGAGAGGTAACAAGAAGTTAATTTTCACCCAACCTATTTTTTGATATTTCTATCCAATTATATTTTGAGAAGATTGGACTTGCTGCTCCTTGTCCTTTTTTGGAGGGAGGGTCAGCACAGATCTCTGTGACTTACAGTTCTCATGCCACCAAACTGACTGTTCCACGCTGTGTGGGCTGTCAGTGCCAGTGGAAAACTAGCAGGGAGCAGTTTACAAAGTTCTCACTCGAAAAAACACGGAAAATCCAACTGATTTTTAAAAGTTGTTGATTGTTTGCAAAATTTGACATCTCTCTAATTAATTTCTATGCCTGTCAATTTGCCTCTCGCCACCTTCAAAATCATCTCAGCCCAAATCCTGCGCTGTAGAAGGAGGCTCCAGACTGTCTCTGCTTCATCCTGATAATTTCTCTATTTTGCATCTCCTAACCACCTGTTTTCTGAGGCTGCCTTTTCTAATTTGCATCTGTAGACCTATTGTTTGGTAAATAGAACATTTCTCATTATGCCGTTTCCCTACCTTGGTATTTTTCTTGAGGACGAGTTCCATTTCATGCATACCTGTTGATACCGCTGTAGCTTCTGGTGCAGAGAGGGGCATTCTGTAGTTCTGCTGCTTATGTTTGCTTTGATGATGAGCCATAACAAATTTGAGATCAGCAGTGAACAGAGGGACCAACCAACAGCGAACGGAGGAGTAAGTGAGGCTGAAGCTGATGGGTGGTGAAAAGAGGAGATACAGCTGGTTTAGTCGGGCGGTCAGGCAGGTGAGTGGAGTAAGTGCTCTGATGGGGGAGGTGCAGGCTATCATGGGCACATAAAACGCTAAACGTTGATGGGTGGTGGGGGTCAGAGAAGCTTAAGCTGAAACCTGTTGGGTGAGGTGGAGTTGGCCAGGTGAAGTGGTAGATTTGGGCAAGAGGCTGTTCCAGATACAGGAGGGAGAGCATCCTGTGTCTAGAACCACAGAGAGTTTAGCTTGTGATTTCAAATTGGAGGGTGGAGTTGGGTACAGGGGTGTGTGTGGACTTGGGGGTAAGGTCATAAAGGGCCTGGCAGACCATGTTAAGAAATTTAAAATTTTATCTCAAGGGTGGTAGGAAATCATTGTAGAATTTTTAACTGTTGAGTGATGTAATTCTGAAGTTCAGGCTGAGAAACTCCCTCTGGCTTGGGGATGTGAGGATGGCCACAGAACTGAGGCACCTGCAGTGATACCCAGGTGAGAGAAGTCTTAGTCTGGGTGAGGGCGGGGCTACGGCAGGGTGGGCAGAGTGGAGGTGTAGAAGAAGGAGCTCTGAGCTCATTGGGTGGGCAGGGAAGAGTCAAGTGCAGTGCCCAGGTTCTGGGAGGGCCGGCTGCGACTCAGAGGCATCCTAGGAGGTTTGTGTGAAATCTGCATTTAAAGTTCAGAACAGAGAGAAAGAGCACACAGTGAGTTGAATTCTGTGAATCTCCCTCATATGACTGGCCATTGCAGCAGTGAGGTAATAAGGCCACTAAGCTGGGGTGGGGTTGTAGAGTGAGAACGCTGAGGAGCAGCCTGCCAAGGAGACTGAGGAGGGGCGGCTACGGAGGTCGGAGGAAACCTGTAAGAGTGCATTTCAAGGGGGGATTGGTTACTGGTGTCTGATGCTGTGGAGCCATGAGAAATGAGGCGTATCTGGTGGATTTGGCAGCATGAACAGTTTCAGAGGCTTGATGGCTGCTGGGCCCAGAGCAGAGGGTGGAGGAGTGGATGGGAAGTGAGGAGGGCGAGACAGCATGTGTAGATGCAGTGGTCTGGCTGGCCTGTGTGGAGCCTTGGGGGCGTTAGGAGAAGGTGTGCTCCCTGTGGGTGGACACAGTCCCTGGGTGTGGGACTTGGGCAGTGGGCCATGGGGGAGACTTCAGTTCCCATGTGCCGCCTTAGTGGGTGCCTGTGTTTAGTATGCACACTGCACCCCCTGGGCAAGGTTGTGAGATGTCTGTATTTTAATACCACTGGTCAGGAAATTCTGTTTTGGCAAGCCAGAGACGGATGTTGCTTTGGCTAATCTAAAGTAGTCCATAATTCAGTGTCAGGTTGATAAGGCTTTAATGCATGGTCAGTCAGCCCCTTGACTGTCAGGCTGGGAAAAAAGACAGGAAGTGTTTCTTGTCTTTAGAAGCAAGCCTTGCTTCTGGCTTTGGGAAGAAAAGAGAACAAATGGTTCTCACCAGATAGGGTTGCACCAGCTCTCCCAGCATTTTGGGAACAAATCAAGTCATTATCTCGACAATGTCAGAGCTGTGTTCCCAGATCAGTTGTTTGAAACATTTGGGCCTGATGAGGAGGAGAAGAATTAATGAGCAGTTCCCTCTCCTGGTGTCCTTTTTCAGCCTTCTCACATTGCAGCAGGACAGTCTCTCAGACATGCGGGCTGCTCACTTGATAATCTGTGTTTTGCACGGGTACAGAGGTTGCTCGCGAAATATTGCGAGCTCCTCTAACGTGAGGCTGATAGTGTCCTGGGTCCAATGAACAAGAGAATCTACTGTAACATACCGTCAATGGGGAAGCACTTGAACTCACAGAACAGCCTTGGAGAGTCCTGGGTAAGTTTGACGACCTACGTTGCCTTTTCTGTTTTCAAGAATGTTTTACCCTGCACCAGTGGGTAAATCTAAAGCCCTTGAGAGAATGAAAACACACTTGATAGTAAGTTTTGGCAAAGAGTGTGCAAGACAATGAGAATGTGTAGGGTTAAGAACAGGAATCATTTTAATTTTAAAATAGTGGAGTGGAGGTGGATTAAAATGAGCTGCTGGCCGTGTTGACTGCAACATATACCTTGATTGTGGGCTTGTTGTTTCTGAATTAATTACTGTATATAGAGACTTATTTTAGGCCCCTTCCTATTAAACTGTTTTTCATATAATTAAAAAAGATAGGGCTGATGATAAGAATTCTCTTCCTACACAGTGAGTGCCATTGTACAAATGGTATAACCGTGCTTTTCGTGTATCTGCATGTGCAGCCTAGTTCCGTCTACAGTACCACAGAATAGGAAAGCACACTATAGCTTTTAAATTTCTGTAGTGTAGCATTCAGTCCCTGCTGTGAAAGGGGAAGGTGGCAGTGGGCAGGAAATGGGAAGTTTTAGGTTAAAGAATACTGATGTAATATCTTATTTCCAATATGGCAGACTCTGATCGTATAGTTAAACAGTTTGAGATCACCTCACATTTAGAAAAATTTTCCCTAGTCAGAACTGTAGGAAATATTTATAAACATTTATTTCGTTTCTAGAGTTCTCTGTACTATGAAATTCATGATCTGTCTTTATAATTACAATAGCATGTGGTTATGTACAATTAAGGAAACTATTTCTTATCTGTCTTTGGTTTGACCAAATTCTTTAATTAACTGGACTAGAAATTCTTTATGATAATTCCTTGAGGAAAGAATATTTTTTTCTTTCAGTTTTATTGAGATATAATTGACACACAACATTTTATAAGTTTAAGGTGTACAGTGTAATGATTTGACTTGCGTACATCGTAAGATGATTACCGAATGCAGTAAGGTTAGTGAACATCCATCATCCCATATACACACCACATTAAAAAAAATGGAAAAAAAATTTTGTCTTCGTGATTAGAACTCTTAGGATTTATTCTCTTAACAACTTTAATATACGTCATATAGCCGTGTTAATTATATTTCTCATGTTGTACATTGCATCCTCAGTACTTATTTATCTTATAACTGGAAGTTTGTATCTTTTGACTGCCTTCATCCAGTCCCCCTTTTGCCCTTGTTAGCCACAAATCTGATCTCTTTTTCTGAGTTTGTTTGTTTGATTTTTAAATATAATTGACCTACAACACTATGCTAGTTCCTGGTACACAACATAGTGATTTGATATTTCTATACATTTCAAAATGATCACTGTGGTAAGTCTAGTTTTCATCTGTTACCATACAAAGATATTACACAGGTACTGACTATATTCCCCATATAGTACATTTCATACCTGTGACTCACTTATTTTGTGACCGAAAGCTTGTACCTCTTAACCTCCCTCCCTTTCCTCCCCTCTGGCAATCACCTGCATGTTCTCTGTATCTAGATGTGACTGTTTCTGTTTAGTTATGTTTGTTCGTTTGTTTTTCAAATTCCACGTATAATTGAAATCATACAGTATTTGTCTTTGACTTAACTTAGCATAATACCTTCTAGGTCCATGCATGTTGTTGCAAATAGCAATACTTTTCATTCTTTTCTTTGGCTGAGGAATATTCCATTTTATATATCCACGTCTTTATCCATTCACCTATTGATGGGCACTTAGGTTGCTTCCATGACTTGCCTACTGAATATAATGCAGTGCACATAGGGGTGCAGATTTTTTTTCTAATTAGTGTTTTTGTTGTCTTTAATAAATACCTAGGAGTGGAATTGCTGGATCATATGGTAGTTCTGTTGTTAATTTTTTGAGGAATCTCCAAACTGTTTTCCATAGTGATTGCACCAGTTTACGTTTTCGCTCACAGAGCACAAGGGTTCCCTTTTCACCACATTCTCACCAACTCTTGTTATTTGTTGCCTTTTTGATGATAGCCATTCTGACGGGTGTGAGGTGTTATCTCATTGTGGTTTTGATTTGCATTTCACTGATGATTGGTGATGTTGAGCATCTTTTCAGGTGCCTGTTGGTCATCTGTATTTTTTTCTTTGGGAAAAAAAATATTCAGATCTTATTCCCACTTTTTAATTGAGTCATTTGTTTTTTGATGTTGAGTTTTATAAGTTCTTTGTATATTTTGGATATTAACTGCTTGTCAGATACATCCTTTGCAAATATCTTCTCCCATCCAGTAGGCAGCCTTTTCATTTTATTGATAGTTTCTGTCACTGTGCTAAAGCTTTTTAGTTTGATATAGTCCCATTTGTTTATTTTTGCTTTTGTTTTCCTTGCCTGAAGAGATGTATCAAAACAAATATTGCCTAGGCCGATGCCAAAGAGCAGATTGCCTTTGTTTTCTTCTACATGTTTTATGGTTTCAGGTCTTACATTTAAGTCTTTAATCCATCTTGAGTTTATTTTTGTAGAGTGTGTGAGAGGTAGTCCAATTTAATTCTGTTGCATGTAGCAATCCAGTTTTCCCAGCACCATTTATTGAAGAGGCTGTTTTTCCCCGTTGTATATTCTTGCCTCCTTTGTTGTAGTTTAATTGCCCATATTAATGTGGGTGCGTTTCTAGGCTCTCTATTATGTCCCATTGATCTTTGTGTCTCTTTCTGTTCCAATACCATACTATTTTGATTACTATAGCTTTGCAGTATAGTTAGAAACCAGGGAGCATGGTATCTTTAGCTTAATTCTTCTTTCTTAAGATTGTTTTGTCTGTTTGGGGTCTTTTGGGTTTCCATACTGATTTTAGAATTATTTGTTCTAGTTCTGTGGAAAATACCATTGGTATTTTGATAGGGGAAAGAATTTTTTTATGGATAAATAATTATGAGAAAGTAATTAAGATAATCCTTATGCCTTCTTACCATATCACAAGCCTCAGTGAAAATGAATATAAATTTTTTTTTTTCTCACTTCAGGCAACCGGCAGAAGATTCTCTAGGGAAGAATGCCAGCTCCTTCTTGGTGTTATTTAGTTAACAACCCAGGGGGGCTTTCTAAATCTTTGTCAGTGATACACAGTGGATTCCTGATTTTTTGATTGCTGCAGGTGAACTTGGTGCTTTCTGGGCTGCTAAACCCTTAGCAGGATGTATAGATGCCCCTATTTGCCTCCTCAAACTACTTTAACAATAATTAGCAAAGATATTTGCCAAGAATGTTTGAAAAGAAAATTCAGACAAAGCTATAAAATAAATACAGATTTAAACAAACAGATATTCATGACTCATGTGAAAAAATTCCAGTGGGTGTAGTATGAGGAAATTTTTATAAAGGCACCCCTCACTAACTAACTCATATGTATTTATATATGTATACATTTGCATAGGAAAAAATCTAAATGGAATGGATGTACTAAAATGTTAACAGTGGTGAAATTTCTTTTGGAATTATAATTTAAATTTTCTTTCTGATTAGGATTTTTAAAAGTTTTATGATTAGCATTTTATATTTATGCAATAAAAATAAAGTAGGGGAGAAGTATAAATATATAAATGGCAGGAATTTTATAGTCTGGTGAAAGAACAGTACACTACATGAAAGTACAGATGAGGTTGTATAAGTAAATTGTACAAAACTAATTTTTTCATTTTAATTCCATCAATAATTCCAAAGAAGTTTCTTTTCTTTATAAATTCAAAAAAAATTTCTTCCACAGGAAAGCAGAGGGAAAGGAGGCATATGTGAATTTTGGGCTCTTCTTCTGTCTGATTTTATCTCTTCTTCTCTCTTATATTGATAATTCTTCTTCCAGCCTGTTGTTCCAAAACCTTCCAGAGGGAGTAGAGAAGGCGCCATCAAAACCCTCCACAAGACTGTCCCCAGCTTCCTACGGTGGGTGTGACCGCAGGCCACTTGCCTCCCCAACACCCCACTCAGCCCTGTGGGAGAAGAGTGCTTTACTTAGTACACATGAGTGTGCCTCATTCTATGGCTGACTTAGTTCATTTCAAGGTACTTCAGTCTGTTAGTGAGGAAAATTGCCAAGAAGTTGTTAATGGGAGAATCGAACTAAACCGGTAGAGGAAAGCTCCACAGTGTTTCAAGACAGGCTCTGTTTCATGTTTAGCAGTTTTTCATGCCTTTAGGATAAAAGGCCAGGCAGTCCTTCGTAAGGACTGTTTCTCCTTCCTTTTCCTTTTCCAGCTCAAACAGCTGTCTCAACACACAGCTTGAGATGGGGAGCAACCTGGCTGCATTGTTGGGGATGTGATTCCTCTTTCTGCCCCGGCCACCTGGTTCCTTTGTTTCTTTGTCCTCCTTGTCCTCTGGGGCAAAAGCGGCAGTGACTCCATGACACAGGAACTCGGATGGTGGTGAAAAAATCCCCAAGCAGGTGGCTGCCTATTGTCTGTCTGGAGGAAGCAAAAAGGGTTCTTCCTGGGACTGCTTTCATCTTCTGAGAGCTTCCAGAGGGCAGAACGATCCTTAATTGGGGTTGGGAGATTGCACACACAAAGTCCTGGGGTCACAAGTTTCCCTAGTGAAAACCAGCCAGGTGGGCTTTGTTCTTTCCCCTTCATAATAACTCTGAACCCTTTTGGGGCAAGGACTTGCTTTCTGATGTGGGCACGTTCGGAATGTCAGTGGTCTCAGTACCCCTGGATTGGATGGAGATACTCAGAATAGCAAGTACCTATTTGGGGGAAAAACACATTGCAGGTATGACAAATAAGTAGATTTAATCTGTGATAGTTCCCCCTTTGGTTGTAATATGTAGTATCTTTTAGATACTAGTAATTCTAGAGAGAAGCTCCAAAGTTTAACTGGGTTTTGTGATAGCCATTAGGGTGTCTATTACCAAAAACCACTCATTACTTAAAAACACTGTGCGAGCCACCCATTCCTTGCAATATCTGCACATAAGCCAGATGGCAGATTTTTAACAATAACTTCCTTCAGGCTGAGCTGCAAGAACAGTTAAATCATCTTCTCAAGACACCACCAGAAAGTAACCTGGACTCCTTTTTAAGATTAAATTCTCTCAGAGCTGGGAGACAGTGGCTAGCAGCCTGAGAGGGTGTAAAAGGTCTTTTGGGTTGTGGCATGGAGGGGGTTAATTATAAGAAAAAGGCCCAGCAGTCTTTTCTCTGTAACCCTTGCATTTTATCCACTTCCTTTTTCCATTCATTCCCTGAACTCTCTTTTGACTTTCTTTAACCCTTCTTCGCCTTTTCCCACACACCAGAATGATTTCCTGCCATGTGTTTAGCAGTTTCTCCAGGTTAATGTGGCTCCAGGAGTCTTCAAGTCCAGTGCTCTTTCTCTTGTATCACTGTGTTTCTCACCTGGAGGAAGGCGAGTGGGAGAGAGTAAGGGAGAGCTGGAAAAGGAATGAGAGGCCAGAGAGGATAGCATGGTGGAGAACTGAAGGAGACAGATGAATAACCTGACGTGAAGGGGTGGTGGTTCGTGGATGACACCACATGCAGGCTGCGTATAACCAGGATTGTGATGAGAAGACCAGGAGGCTTCTCTCCACCCCCAGGGCTTCTCCCAGGTACAATAAAAATAAAGGGAGAAGAATGAAGGCACATCATGGGGACAAAAGGGAAATAGATTTGCCTCTTTACCCCTTTTATCTGGATTGTCTAGGTGGGAGACACAGTCATTACCCATGAAGGTATTTAATACTAGATCCAGCATACTAGGTTATTTGGGTTTATAAGCATGAGTCTCAGAATTTTGAATCTGAGGTTAGCTGTCTGTTTAAACCCAGAGGGTCCAAGGTTATTTTTCATCTTTTACCTGATTCTCCTTTTGGAAACCAGAATGATGTTGAAAGAATTTACTTTCTCACCTGACAAAATTGCATGTCTGAAAACCAAGCTGATCCGAAAATGTGTTTACCTTTTAATTCTACAAAGTTAGATCATCACTCTGGTTTGTTAGAAAATCAGAGAACTGTTCACAATGACCACTCTTACCTGTGCTCGGTGCTAGAAATACAGCACTGATCAAACATGATCCCTGCCTGCAGGGAGCTTGGAGTCTAGTGGGGCAGACAGACATTAAATAGAAAATTACAAAAGAGCAGTGAAGTTATCATTGTGACAAGAGTCTCCAAAAGTAAATAAAGAGAGCATTTAAGGGGAGGATCTCCTCTCATCTAGGCTGGGAAGGCATTCCTAATGGATTTTGCTCGGTGAAGGTCAGAAGCGGATACTCTGAGGTAGGAAGAGAATTTGCTGAGGCCCTGAGGCAGGAAGGGGCTGTGGCCTGCTGGAGGAACAGATTAGGATCCCGTGGCTGCTGTGCAAGAACGGACAGAGAGCAGATGAAAGTAGAAACAGAAAGATCAGTTAGGAAGCTCAGGGACTTGCCCAGGGTCAGTTAGCTGATGAATAGCAAGTCAGGACTCAGACTCAGGTCTGTGTGAAGGTAAAGGCATCCTTACTGCTTGTTAAGTGATACTTGTTCACAATGTTCACATATCAACCCAGAGCATATTTAAGAGACTCTTACATATCATCATTTGGCATGGCTTATTGATCTTTTAATTATAATATAAAAGGTGTTTTCATATGAAGTTACCATCTGCAAAAAGAAAAGAGAGTACTCATTTGAATGAACCAGCAGAAACTTGGAATTCCGCCTGCCTTCTACTTCAGCCTCACCAAAACGGAATTTCTGTAATTCATCCAATCACATTCTTGACTAATCTGCGCACGTCTGTACTATGCCTTGGCCTTTTCCCCATAACGGCTTACGGATCTTTAAAGGAGATATTTTGAAATGCTTTTCTCTCTTGACCAGGGTGTTTGTGGTTAGGTAGTGTGTACACTCCCTTTATTGCAGGATGAGCGGTTTTTCTGTCGTGGGATCCTTTGTTAGGAATGAAATGCAGTTGTAATTTTGTCACCTTTATTTAAAAAAGTCATTGGTAAGGTGTTTTCCACAGAAAGTGACTTAGATGTTTACATCTTCTACTTTCTAGAGACTTCAGCATGTTCGGAAGTATTTAAAATTGAGTAGTTCTCTTAGCTAGTAATGATAACATTACCGTCGTGCGTTGAGAGCTGCTTTGTGCCAGGCAGTATGCTTTAAACGTCTTTGATTCTCACTACTACCCTACGATGACGGTTGTACTGTAATTTCCATTTTACATTTGGGGAAACTGAGGCTTGAAGTGACTAAGTGAGTTTTCCAAGAGCACCCAGGTGGGAAGTGGCAGCTGAGACTTGAGCTCAGGCTGCTTCAGGGTTCTTGCTCTTCAGCCCCGTGCACTTCTGTTTCAGGGTCAAGTTTGTTTTAGGCAGTTGTTGGGGGTCACCTCAAATACTGAGAACCAGCGTAACATAGGGGATCAAGTACATTTGAGCAATGTAATGAAATATTTTCTTATAAACTATTGTAAGTATTTTGTTCTAAAGTCCACATAAGAAAAAATAAAGAAGCAAATTGCTAAATTTCACATTCACTATTCTTACCCTAAATTTTTGGTAAATTCAGAGCTTCTCTCTATTTCAATTTATTTTATAGGAATATTGGAAGATCAATAAACTACTCTTAATGGGTATAATGAAAATTAAACCCAAGTATAATGACATTCTCAATGAATGATCACTTTAAAAATGTCATCCATAGCTATGTTCTGAAACTTTAATGCTCAGCCAAATCCCCTGAGGGCTATATTAAAACTCAGATTGCTGGGACCCATCTCCGGGCTTTCTGATTCAAGAAGTCTGGGACTGGTCTGAAAATTTACATTTCTGACAGGTTTCCAGGTGCTACTGCTTGTCTGGGGACTACACTTTGAGAGTCACTGGTTTGGGGACAGTAATAGTGCTAGTGGAATTAGATGGGCCAGTAGCTCATCCCTGAAAAGGCCATTTCTAAGTCTCAGACCACATTCACAATCCAGAGCAGGATGGTGTCCTAATGCCCACCGGGTTAAGGGTGGTACAGTGACGCCATGGAGCCATCCCCACTGTTGGGAAAACAGTGAGCTGTCTGCCTCTGTTTCCCCCCACACCATGTCGTGTTGACACATAACTTAGATGTGCCAGACGTACACATGGTGAACTCTACAGTTCTGCTGTGCTAGGTGTGGACACAGTTGCCAAACCTGCTAAATTAAATGCGTCAAATACGTGAACATAAATCAGGATTTAGAAACAAATCAGGTAAAATATTCTAATTTGTATGTCTTGGGGATTGTCCTTATTCTGGGATGTTTTAATGCCAAAACCTTTGCTGGATTCCTCCTTCTTTCCCTGCAGTGACTGAGAATTAGCTGCAATAAGCCCAAAGTGTAAGATCCCCATTTGGCTGGAAATTAAATCACATAGGCTGATTTAGAAAGCTTTAAGAAATTCTTTGACATTCGATGCGTTCAGACTTGTACTGGAATATGAAATACTTGATTTAACAAGATCTGTGAGTTCCCAGTGCGTAAATGTTTTTGAAAATGTTTCTCAAAATACAATTAGGAAAAAATTCCATTGAAATGCTAAAATTACCTTTTAAGTGGTGATAAAGATGCTGACAACCCCTTCTAAAAAAACCAAAACAAAACTTTTAACCTTTATGTTGCTATAATATCATTAATTTGTGTGTAGATGAACATCATTGGTCATATTTAAAGTAATCATTAAATTTTTTCAGAACTATACTTAAAACTCCTTTTTAATCTTACTACTCCAATTGAAATATTACTTCAAAGTTGATGATGGGTAGGAGGGGCTAGGTTGCAATTCTTATTTCTTCTTTTTCTGAAGTCTTTTTTGGCTTAGTTTAGAGGAAGAAACCAAAAAGTTGTAACTGAATATAGAAGCATTTTTAAAAATCTCATTTTGAGGAGGAAGGGAAATTTTGGAGCCACTTCTGATAATGAACCTCGAAAAAATCTGAGATGTATTAGGATTTATTATTTAGCTTATCTTGTTTAATTTTCTTATTTTTAAATTAAAGAACATGTATTACTCACATAAAAATTCCCTTATTTGTGCATGTATGTATGTATCTGTTGCAGAGAGAGTTCAATGTGCATTTAGTAATTCCCAGTGAAGCCCTTGGGAACCTTAATATCTTAATTGTGCTGTCTTCTGATTGAGTATGGGTTGAGTCTTAGGCTCTGTGGTCAGCCAGCCAGTTTTAGTGTCCCAGTGGAGCCAGTTACTACATGTGACCCTAATACCATTTAGCCATGAAGTCTCTGTTTCCATATCTGTGAAGTAGGTACAATCGTATTATCGATGTCATGTGGTTACAACATTAAGTAAACATTCAGTAAGTAATCTGTAATGTTTGCAGTCATCCTGATAAATTGTACTACCGTATTCATTTTCGTTTTGTAAGAAAAATAAAGTAAGGATTTTGACTATGTTGAGTGATCTGGGTAAGCATCCAAGAGGTAGAAGTAGTCATCTGCACCAATGTTACTTACCTTATATGGTATTTTAGGCTTATTTCATTTTGGTCTTTTTGATGAGATCATATATAAATGTATACCCAAGATTACTTTAAAGTGATAGCATAATTATTAAGGTGCCATGATATATAAAAAGGTACTTACCAAAATTAAGGTTTGGAAAATGAAATAAATTAGATACAGTGACTGTAAGATTTTCTTTTTAATAGCTGGTTTTTTCATTACTCCATTGATCCAAAGTGGGATTTTAAAATGCAACGTCCTTGTTCCATTGAGATAATTCAATCGTTTATCCAGTTGTTACTCAAATTAAGTTCTTAGCACTGTTGGTGCTTTTTCTCTGGCTAGTTTCCTGTCTCCTGACTTTCCAGCACGGTTTTAATTTTACTCATTTATTTTTCTACTTTTGTGCACTAGGCTTCCCATTTAGTCATTTTTGTTGAAAGAGCTCTTCCTCTCTTGTTTCATGTCTTTGCACAAAGATGAATCCACTTTGTATTTTATATTTTAACTTACCCATATTTATTTTAGTATAAAATGTTTTAAATTATTATCAAATAAAATGGTTTGAGTAGCCCTTCCAAAATGACACGATGTTCTGGTTTGAGAGAGTGGTCTTTGACAAAGAAAGGTGGATCAAATTTGTGTCTGTTCCAGTGTTGGGAGGAAAACTAACCAATGCGTTGTCAGAAATCGAAATAGAAAAAGGCTCCCCAAAGCTGAGACAAGCAGCATGAACAAATATACAACTAAGCTCTACTGAATTACAGCTCCCTGTTACCTAGGCTAGGGGAGAAAAAAAAAAGTTGTGTGCCTGTGGATCAGAGAGCTGGGTCCATAGCAGCTCTTGTTAAAGAGCTTTAAGGCTTTAGCCAACCGTTTGGCATTGTTGGCCATCTCCAACAGTATCACTGTCACAGTACTCAGAACCAAGGAGATAATCACCCCGTTGTCTTCTGCCTTGGTCAGGCTGCCTCTGAGGGACTGCTTTCAGTTCTGAGCTCCACATTTTAAGAAGGCAAACCAGGGAGGTAAACAGACGAGAAACTATGCCCTACCAGGAACAAGTTGAAAGGCTACTGAGTGGAAAAGAGAGCAAAGTTAATTTTCAGCTTTGGGGACAGAATTGGAACTTTTGGGTAGACATGGAAAATGATTCCTTTCTGTGTCAATTAATTCAATATTTTTTGTCTGTGTGTGTATACACACATAAGATGAGGATTGTATAAATACTATTTAGTAATTGCTTTTTACCAGATACACCATGTGTATCATTTCATGTTAGTATTTTTATATCTGTGTTATATTTCTGCTGGCAGCATAGTATTCTATATTATACAAATGCACTCTTATTAAAACCGTCCCTTGCTGATAGTCACTTTGGTTGTTTCCAGTTTTTTAATGTCATAAACAGTGGTGCTATAGTGAACATCTCTGAGATACTCTCAGTACTGTGTGCTTGTTAGGTTATTTCCTTAGGACGAATTCTCAGAAGTGGAATAACTGGGTCAGAGTTAGTCTTTTTTTAAAAAGACTTTGGATACTTATTGCCAAATTGTCTTATCAGTAGACCTGGACATATTAAAGAAGTTGGATTACCCCCAAAGTCAGAGGTCAGTTGTGGAAAGGATTTTGGCAGTGGGTTATATGTTGGACTATGATCTTGAGATCCCTTTAAAAATGCCAGGAAGGTTTTTACAGAGGACCGGATGATTTTATCTGAAGATGTGATGCTTCATCCTTACCGTGTCAGTCATAGCATTGTAGCAAACTAATTTTTAAGAATCTGTAAGGAAATTCATACAGATTTCTACAATCAAAAAGGACTGGAAATCAACCAATGAAGGGAAGTGAATCTCAAGCTGCAACTCAGCCCTGAGACCCCATGGCTGGTAACAGTCAGCAAATTAACCATTTTAAAACAGATAAATTGGGCTTTTCCAAACTAAGTGAATTGCATCTTCTGCACACTACCAGAGCTGGGTAACCTGTGCTTCTGGGGAGGGTAGGAACAGGCAAAATGCTGCTCTAGGTTGAATTCCTAATAGAGAGCTCAAGGTGATTTAGTACATATTTTATCCTCACCACCCAAAGCCCAGCTCCTGTGAGATGAGGTGGTGTATTGTTACCATCAGGGCAGTGGATTCCAGCTTCACTGCTGAGGTAAGCCCCTTGAACTCTTAAGCCTTAGTTTCTTAGCCTGTAAAATGAGATGAGTAATGATTGCTTATCAATTCTTTTCAGAGTTATCATGAAAATTACATGAGATAATATATAGGACAGTACTTTATAATCTGTGAAAAGCTACACAAATATTAGCTGTCACTATCAGTTAATGGAACTTTCAGCCTGAATCTTTCTAATGAATGAAGGAGCTAGTATACTTCATCAAGGAAGAAATGGGGTTTGATTTTGTCTTCTTCATGTTTGGCTTATAGTTGTAACTCACTAAGTAGTTGTTGAATGAATGCAAGGCAGTTCTTGTGGAATATAGCCTTAGGTGGCATAGAGCAACATTTTTCCCTTGAAAAGTGTGCTTTTCATCTTTTTGAAATAAATACTGCTACTCATATCATGAGGAAACAGATCCACTGATTCTTAAATCATTCTGACAGCCAGATGCTGCAGTTTCAGGTGATTTCTAATCACATGGAGAAGGGATTACAGCAAGTACTTTTTTTGGTTGTTTAAGAGAGAAAAATGAAACAAATCTGTATACTATAGCTCAGTTGTATAAAACCATTTGAAGTGAACTGATGAAATATTTTGTCAGACTTTATTTTTATTTACTGACCCTTAATAGAAACTAATTTTATTTGTTTTCTATATAGCCTTCACTAACATCTCTGTTGCCAGGAAGCTACTTCTTTTATCCATGCCCCTAACATGGCAGCTTTGTCTATGTTTCTATTCTTTGTGCATTATGTTCAGTCTTAAACTGTGAATATTCCATTAACTGAGAGCTCTGAATGGCCATTGTGTAACTGGAGTGATATTTTGTCTGTGTCAGTTCCATGCATTGTGTTTGAGAATAAAGGTGCTATTTTATTTCTGATGGGACTTCTCTCATTGCCACTAACAATGTGATGTTATAGAAAAGATAAGTCTATGAATAAACCTCATAAATGCTTTGCATTTTTGAAACATGTAATCTTTCATTTTAGGATTGTGTAATTACACACAAGTTCCTACATTTTCAAATAGGCAGTAGAACTACCAGTGTTTAATCCTTGAGCTTTATGTGAGAAATGTCAATGAAATTGAATCCAGAATTACCTGTTGATGTGTGCTTTGTTTGGGATAAGCTCCTCCCACCCCCACCTCTTTTTTTTCCCCCATCAGAGTCTTATATTTAGCCTGTAGTCTAGAAATGTTGAGAGACCCTGACCCAATAAATTCATTTCAGCCCTGGTAGCTTGTTTGATCACTAGAAAGTGATATAAAATACCTAGACTAGTACAGGGTCCTCATAGGTGCTAAACAGGTGTGTGTTGGAGACCGGATCAGAATCACAGGTTCTGTTCTTACCTGTAACACATCATGGTTGCTGAGCTCCTAGAGGACAGAGTATATGTTTTACTCATTCCTTCGCATCCTGACTTCTCGCCTCTGTCTCCCCACGTGAAAAAAAAAAATGCACATTCTATGTCAGAGTAGAAGTCTTAACCTTTTTGTTAGAATTCCCCATTCATACAAAACAGTTTGAGCACATGTCCTCCAAACAGGCTCTTATTTATAAGTTATATACTTCCACACATCTTCACTGAGGATACAAGCTCATACTGTTTAATGCTGATGATAGAAAACACACACATAGCAATGTTAAAGAAGATGAAAAGCAGTGTTTTAGAATATATTGACAACCACGATGGCTTCATATTAATGTTAACTAATATCCAAAAAGGTAGACTGTATACTTATTTCTTCTCATTCCTACTTTTGTCCCCCTCTTGATCTGGGCTTGTGCCCACCTCTGGCTTCTCTTGGCTCCCCTCCTGCTTCCTAACATCCTTTCAGCAGATGTCCTCACTGTTAACTGCTTTTTCTCTAAGTTCAAATTCCTGAGAATCAGACTCTCAGTTAGCTAGTTTACCTAATCGTGTCAGGTCAGCTCATGTGAATCTGTGATAGCATTGTTTTTGGCTTCTCTTAGGAAGTTACTCTGTTCCCCACAAGTGGCTTGAGCAAGTGGGAGACAAAGTCACTTGGCACAAACATGGCTGCTCAGGCAGCAATGCATGTGGGGGACAGCTTCACTGAAGAGGAACCCAGTGAGGCTGGAATGGTGACTGGCCTCACCCTTCCATGAATATGTCTGTGGGTCTAAAAGAGACACCAAAGTCTGACTTTCCTTTGTTTCTCCTTTGCAACTCCATGCCTATATCCTTTTAAAGACCACTTGGCATATTAGGTAAAGTTTTTGTAACTTAAGTAAACCAGGGAGCTGGAGACCATTTTTTTCCCACAAAGGTCTTCTCCACCCACCTATCCACCCACCCATCCACTTTTCCTGTCTAGTTACTACTCAGGAGAAAATGGTAGCAGCTCCACCTTTAAGACTTAACCCCCAGTTCTTGGACTGAGGAAGAATGGTTTCATGTTTGCTTACATTCAGCCTCACGCAGACAGCCTCAGAAAGATTTCTTCTGCAGAACACAGCTCATTTCTTCTAAGTCCCTTCTGCATAGATTGGAACCAACAAGGAAGACTTTTGAAGCATTTCCTAGTTTGGAAGGGCCATATAAATGAAGCTGTGTTTGGGAATGTGAAACCTATTTATACATCCATGGGAATGTTTCCTTTTGAAAAGCAGCATTCTGGGTCCCTTCCTTGGAGAACTTTAGTTCACTGTTACCCCATTTTAAAGGCTGCTTGCCACCTGAGCAATGCGTGAGCTTGTCAGAGTCAGACCTTCTCATCTGAGCATCTTCCTGAGCATGTTTTATAGCTTTAAGTGGCCACGTGGTATTAAATTTAGAGCTAATTTTTTATAACTTCCTAAAACCTGTCTAGCATGAACAAAGTTTATAGTCTTATAAAAAGAGAATGAGTCCTAACATTTATTGATTGCCCAAGGTCAGCATTTTGCATTCTTTGTTTCATTTACTCTTCATGCCCCTTTCAGGTAACTATGATTGTGTCCACTTTGAGAGCAGAAAACAAAGATCAGAAGTTAAGTGATGTTATTGAAGTTACAGACTAGCCAGGTGTGAGGTAGAAGGTGATCCTGTGTGAGGATGGCTTACATTTTTCTCTTAACTAGACTCCAGCTATGCTGAAAAGCATTTTAACATGCACTGTCTACTTTATTCTCACCACATTTAAGCCTCAGAGGTTTTAAAAATTGGTCTCATGACTTTGTAGACCAAGGGCAAACACTATTAAAATGCTGATGTATTTTTCCTTCCAGTCATTTGGGTATAATTTTGTATAATCTCTTTAATTTCATTCCCGTTTTCACATATTATAAATGAAACATTTCCTCATCTTAATAAAATTTTAGTAAATATGTTTAGTATCTGCATGATAATTTAATCATTTCAGTTTCTGACTTTTTGCTGTTACAATAGTGGGGCATTGAATGTACTTGTGCCTAAATCTGTGGGTTGTTTTATTTTTAAACATTGCCTTCTTAGTGTGTATTATTAGAAGCAAAATTATAAGGTCAGAAGTTAGAAACATTTATTTTTAAAACTGTAACCACTTTAAAGGCCCTTGATACATTTTGCCCAGTTGATTTCTTTTAAAAATAGGACTGTTGTCCACTGCTGTGGCAGTGTGTGATTGCCTGTCTCCCTGTAGACCTAGCCCGGGGGATGGGAGGACGGTTCTCATGCTCCACCATCCAGCCATGGTGCTCCTTCCTGGCTGACTCCACTATGGGGTGTTGGTCGGCTGTTAGGGCAGATACCTCTTCTGAGTCTGCCTGACGCCTGACTCTTTGCAACTGCTGGGCACACTCACTGCAAGTCCTCCTGCTCTCCCTCCATTGTGTCAACTGCGTTTTGAAAAGCCTAACTTCGTACCTCTGTATTATTTGTCATTGCCTGACTTATACCCCTCAGTGCAGAGTACTCATCTTGTTTCTAGTTGTATTCACTTGTACGCAGACTCACAACAGATTTACTTCTTTGGTTGGATTTTTAAACAAGCTCTTGGGTTTACCATTTCTGTTTTTTTCTGTTGTTTAATGCATTCATTGTTGCCATAGTAACTTGTTACGTAGTAATTTTTTTTTTTAACAAATGAGTTGAGTGTTTTTCCTCATTTGGAGATTTAGTTCATTTATTTTGATTACTTAGGACTTACAAATTTATCTTCATCCTCACCTTGAGCAAATCCAATAAGCTTTGATATGTAGGGTTTCTGTTTTTGTTAATTCTACACCTTCGCCACTCCAAGTCACTTTGTTGTTTTTCCGAACAGTCTCATGTTAGGATTTATATGTCTTTGAAACAATAATTATTTAGAATAGTTTCTTTTTCTTCATGTATTGAGTTTTTGTTTAAATGCCTATTATTTCTGTGATGGTTTTATTTTAATCTGTGCTTGTATATGGTCTATCCTTGCTACTTTGCAGAATGTATTGAATTCTTTTTTGAAATAATAAATTATTAAAATTATGTATGTGACATTTGGAAAAGATATTATCTCTGTAGTGTTAACTTAGGCTTAATTTTAAAAATTTGTGCTGTATTTTCTACCGTGAAAATGTGATGTCCTCAGCATGCCCTGAAATTGAAGCCTTGACTTGTTCTCCTAGCATGGTTAACAGTTTTAAGACAACTGAGTCTCACGATCTGGCTGCGCTGTTACCCAGTGTGCACAGCTGGGTGTGCAGCCTGTGTTATGGAAAGAAATCAAGGCTCAGGGCCCTAGAAACCTATCTGTGACCTAGACCTTGTCCCTGAGGTACTCTGAACAGAAAGTTAATCTGTTAGAGGAACTTTCATCAATATAAAAGGCAGAAATAATTTTCTTAATGCTGTTGATAAAGTCTGGACACATCCTGGTTCACCCTGTTTATTATGGAAACAGCTTGGAGACTTACTTTCCCTTTTAAAACCACCTGCCTCCATTAACTTACATTAATTGTCATATATATTAAGCATTTGAACATTTGTACCTTTTAGAAGTTTGAATGATATATATGCTTGAATTTAATAGTTATTTAAGACTCCTTGTTCTCCATGAGACTTCATAAATATGTTTAATGTCTGCATAATAGTTTAGCAATCATTTAAGTTTCTGACTTTTTGCTGTTAGCAGTAGTGGGGCTGTGAATGTATTTGTGCTTTAACCCCTGGGATTTTGTTGAACGTTGTTTCCTTAGTGTATGTTATTAGAAGCGAAGTGAATGGGTCAGAAATTACTAATGTGTGTGAATGAAATAACTGGAGCCACTCTAAGGACCCTTGATGCATTTTGCCAAATTGATTTCTTTTCAGGATGGAAGATTTCCACTGTCACGGTGTTGTGTGAGTTCCTGCCTCTCTGTAGAGCTCACCTCGGGGGTGGAATGGGTGTTTGGAGTGCTTCTCCACCCAGCTGTGGTGTTTCAGCCCACACCAACTCTGCTGTGGGGTGTTCTGTGTGACAAGGTGGTGTCATGTGTCTTTTGCACAAGAAAGGGCATTGTTACCAAGGCAAACAGTGACACTTGATACAGCTATGTACAGGCTAGAGCCAGAGAAAAGCTTCACTGGAGGGATAGTGGACAATTGTTAGAGGTTGTAGCAATGCAGAAGTTACATAGTGTTCCTTTGGCAACACATGTTAGTGGGTTTGTTCTCATGTTGGAGTCTGACTTAAGTGAAAATTCTGAACAACTACACTGGAAAAATATAGTAATAAAATAAAAAGTTTTAGTCAGGAATGCACTGCTTAAGAAATTGCAAATGAAGTCCCATGTTATTAAAGTAGTTTGCTTTAAAAAAAAATAGGTAAGGGAATAGCTATGCTTCACTTTCAAGTCAAAAATATTTATGAAAACAGATTTTTAACAAGGAAACAATGACCAAGATATACTCTCTGGTCCCCGGGCAGTTATAATCTCATGTAAATTTACAACTAGTAACTTAATACAATTCTGCTTTTTTTAATGAATGCTGAAATACCATTGGAGCCAAAGACACTTGGACACATAGAGTGAGGTTAAATCAAAATGACTGATTTTGTTTAAAAGGCAGTGCATGGATGCTTCAGGGAGAAAGGAATGTGGGGGATTTTAAAAGAAAGTGCTTAATAAGTACCTGGTAAAGACTCAGATTTTGTTCTTTAACTTCTTGTCTCATAAAATTAAGTCTGAAATTCATCAAGCGATATTCTCCCCAGTCTTCCTTTGGGTCTATGTACAGAACAACTTAGGAGCATTGTAACTGGGCATGTATGTCTGCCACTCCACCCACGAGGTGGCTAGGAGGACATGCCCATTTTCCGTTTTTCAGGTATTTCAGCTTAAAACAAGTCTGGACTGGAATGTCAGTGTTTTCCCTCCATTCATATGTCTCTAGCTTGTGTTTGTAATAAACAGAGACTAAAAATATATTTATACTTTTTAGAAGGACAAGTGTGTCCAGCAGGAGTGTTTCCTATGCCGGTGCATTCTCGATATCTGCATTTTACCTGATGAGGCGACCGTGCCTGCATCTAGCAGAATGATCCTTCTGTCTTTAGAAAATTTCTGAGCTGTGATTTCTTGTTGGGCCAGAGCAAGTGGCAGATTTCTTCAGGACTTACTTTTTTTCCTACTTCGCAGTGTTATCAAGCCTTAACCACAATATATGTCTTAATACAGCAGCGGTTAGGTTTAATACGAACCTATCTTTTCTTTCCAGCATACGCTGAGAAAAAATACTTGAGGCAATAAGTTGTAATTACTGGCAGGATTCACGATGCTGTTGTGCTGCTGCTGTAATTGGTCAGGGGCTGCCTTTATGGTGTGAAGGAGATTGTGGCGTTACCAAAGGACGGTCTCTACAAGCAGAGAATAAAATAGAATTGGAACATGTGGAGAGCCTAGATCAATGAAGTTTCTGCCTTATCAGTCTCTGAACTTATCTAATAAGTAAACATTGGGATTTTTTTTTTCCTTTAAGCCAGAAGTAACAGAAGTCATTATTAGTGCAAGAAGAAAGGCGATGAAAGTAGCAGGGATTATAGAAGCCAAAGGCATTGTTTTGTTTTTATTTTTATTTTATTTATTTATTTATTTGTTTTATTTTGATTGAAGTACAGTCAATTACAGTGTATCAGTTTCTCGTGTACAGCACAATGTTCCAGTCTTGCATGTACATACGTATATTTGTTTTCATATTTCTTTTCCATTAAAGGTTATTACAAGATATTGAGCATAGTCCCCTGCTATACAAAAGGAACTTTTTTAAAACTGATTTTTATATATAGTGGCTAACATTTGTAAATATCAAACTCTCAGATTTATCCCTCCCACCCCATTTCCCCGGTAACCATAAGATTGTTTACTAAGCCTGAGAGTCTGTGTCTGTTTTGTTGTCTATATTTTTAAAGAAAATGTTAAAATGGTTGACACTGTTCTCTAACTGAGCCTCCTCCCCTGAGACTGATAGATGTTTGCTCTAAAAATACTGAGTGAAAAGACTGAGGAATTACCTCCCTGTGGTCACAGTCACTGGTGGGAGAAGGTCAATCTTGCTACATTACAAGGTGATAGTGAGACATACACACTTTGAAAAATTTTAATAGTAGACTGTTTAATAGTCTAATATTGTGTTTATCTTAGGTTATGTCTGCTACATGTTTATAGTTTAGTATTGAATATAGAGGAATAATACACTTCTTATTTTTGTAATTTCAGTTAGCTTTAATTAGAGGCTCAGAGTAGAAAGCTAGGGGTTGCTTACAGGGGCCAGGGAGGGAGAGTCATGTTCATCCAGCTCTGCTCTGTGCTTCCAGATTGTTTGTGAGGGTAACCTGAGCTTGTCTCCCTAGTGAAAGGAGTCGTCTTGTCCTACAGAAGTAGGATTCCCTGACGCATCCCTGGCAGGATCTCACCTTGGCCCTTGGGCTGCAAATACTCAAAAGGCCCACCTCAGACCCACTCCTCTCTTGGGAAAGGTGAGAGTTCTGTGCCTGTAACATTCCATTCAGGCTAAGGATCAGAAGGAGAGTGAGTGGGCAGGGTGCCAGTTGTCTGTGCTGAAATACCAGAGCCTGGGCTCTGATAATTAATGAGGTTTGAGAGAACACTTCCTTGGCGGACTTCACTGCCTGACCCAGTTGACTGGGGCACTCTGGGGGAATGAGCCTCGATTCCTGTTCTTTCCTCCTGAGATTGAAGTCTGGCATTTATATGATTGTTAGTATTGAAATGAACACCTGTACCATCCTATTCTCATTGGAAAGAAGCCTTTATATTTTGTAATTCTTTATTGAAAGTACTTTTTCTTTTTTAAAACATATGTACTTTTAAAACTGAAACCTGTATATATTTGCTCTGTCTTTATGCACACAGGGGCACTTGATAGAAACAGTTTTTTTTTTTCCCATTAGGAAGAATTCAGATTATTCTAAATTTTGAGAAGGCTCCCATTTGCAAGGTTTTATATTTTACAAGGATAAAGATTTCTCCCTTCTTTTCTGGTGAGTGAGGGGTATCAGATACTTGTCTTAAATGTTACAAGTTGTTTCAATTAAAGCAGACAACAGTATTCTAAAGACAGCCAATAGCTGATACTTGGTAACGTCTCATAGTAGTAACTTTCAATCAGATTTACAATATTAGGGAGGTAGGTAGACTCAATTTAAGCATGAAAAGTTAAAGCTCAAAGTTAATACAGTACCTTGCATGAGGTGAATCACATGATTGATGACAAAAATCTACATTCTTAGTCCTTTATGTAAGAAGAGACATCTGTTTTAATGTAGTAAGTTAATTAGAGAAGATAGCGTTCTAGTTAATAGAAAGGAGTAAGTTTAGCAAATGGTTCTCAGAATACGAACCTGAACCAGCATTACTTGCATCATCTGAGAGTTTGTTAGACACTTAAATTTTTAGGATTTACTCCAGACCTATACTGATGTAACCTCAGGAGGTATGGGAGTCCAGCAATCTATATTTTTAAAAAGGCCCACCTCACGCTTGTGATGCACTCTAAAGTTTGACTGTATCACTGGCTTGATACAGTCTTTCCATAATTATTTATGTAGTTTAAATGCTCGGGGTTGCTGAGGTGATACACCTAGGTGGAAGCAGTGGGGCAGCCTTCCTGGAAGCCCTGGCATGGATAGTCTTAACAGGCCCCCAGAACCTGACTTGTCTAGGTGCAGGGAGAAGATAGGTATGGAGGTGGAAGAGGAAGTGATCTTTGGATTGCCTCTGCTATGCCCAGCATGATGGTGGCTTTCCTCAAGCAAGATCTCCTGCATTCAGTCCTCACTTCGGTCGAGTGTGTGTCATTAGTATGTCCCTCATACCTCATGGGCACTTCACCACTTTCTAGTTGAAATCTCAGTCTGTCCTTTGCTTTGGTTCTCCAGTTGATAACTGCTGAGAGTTGATTTTTCCATTTCATTTTGGGGGCTGTGCCTTGTGTTTGAGAAGTAGAAAGCTTCCTGCTGAACTTGGTGCTTCCTCCTGGCAGCTGTTTTATTTACTTTGGGCATGTCAGGGGAGGGAAGGAGGGACCTTGTCTTTCTTGGAAAGCATTATGTTCCTTGTGCCTAAGGTAAGATGCTTGGTCAGCAAGTGCTGAATTGATGTACATGATTGTATCACCCCCTAAAGAGCTCATGCGCTCTTCAAACTCACTTCTGTTTAAGGCAGTGGTTCTCAAATTGTCATCCCCCAATCATCATCAGCAGCAGCAACCGGAACTCTGAGAGTGGGGCCAGCGATCTGTCGATCTGTGCTTTAATAAGCCTCCAAGGTGATTGCCCCATTTATGCTAACATTTGAGAACAACTGGTTTTAGGCATGAGGAGTGGGCGTTTGTTTTTTTTAAAAACTGATAACCTTCTATTATAATTTTCTGAAAAAGTAAAGATATTTCACATTTAAACTTTGAGATAAAGGCACGCTGAAGAGGAGCATGACATCCTGCAAAGTACCTGACAAAGAGCAGACTGCTGACGGTTACCTGCTCGCACACCCTCTCCTCATTCAGAGTCCAGCCAGGGGGACTCCCTGCCATCTCATCTCCAGGTGGTCACTTCCTCCACAGAGAACTGAGAGAGGAGAGAGAAATTCTGGAGGGTACAGAGATTTCCATCTGAAAGCTTAGGGTTTAAAGGGCAGAACTGAGTCAAATGGTAACCCCATCAGGGAGGAAATCGTTTTCTGATCTGATCATAAAATCAAAACTTTTTCTTTCCTTGCTGTCAGTGGACATAGTCTTCTTAATTTATATATCTAGATACCAAGTAAGGAAGTTGCTTTGGATGGCTGAATGCTCCTTATCCATATGCAGTCTCTCAAGTAGGACCTTTTTTTTTTTTTTTTTTTTGGCCTTTGCCAAGCCATGGAGGGTTAAAAAAAATTATATATATTAGCAACATAGTTTACAAGAATAGCAGTCAAGATATTTCATTTCTGATTGATAAATCCTAAAAGGGAAACCTTTTTTTTCTTGAAACCTCTATACAGTATTTAAACATTTTTCCCTAGACTATACCACAGTTTGAGTGTATCTCATCGCTGATTTTTTTTAAAGTAGATGCGCAGATGTAGACAGCTCGATTTATACATTGTCACAGCACCAGTGCATGTTTTTAAGGAAAGATCAAGGATGAAAGTTGAAAATAAAATACTTATTACCAAGCAGGACTCTTCTTTACCATTTCAAGAAGTTGTACTTGGATGTTTATGGGAGAAATTTTTCCAGACCCTACCAGTTCTCTGTCAGAAAACTGATCATATTCTGACAACCGTTTTCTCCCACCCGTGTATAATATTTAACTTTTCCTTGAACTACAAACCCAAGCTGTGCTAAAAATTCCATCTTTAAGTTATCAAGCCTATACAAGGGATGGGCGTGGAGAGCAGAGCACGCTCGTAACTTGGAGTTTTACTGTCATATCTTGATTTACTAAAATGTCTGCGGCTGAAAACAGGAGACGTTGACTACATACAGGTTTGTGTGTATATATATATACACACATACATATATACACACTTATATATATATGATATATTCAAGTAGAGCATTCATCTTGCACCTAGAAAAATGGGTTTCAGTGAGGCAGAATTTGGCAGGGAGGACCTGATGAGAGATCTCATCAATGGGAAGGTGTTTCTAGTTGAGAGCCTGGACTACACCTGCCCTCTTCCCCACCCCTCCTTCCACCCCACTGCACCCTGGGTTTACTTCCCTCTGGTCTGATTTGGTGCCCACCCAGCACACCCCATTATTAGCTTGATAACATGGTAACAGGGAAAGAACAGTATTCAATTGGGAATCTTTGGGCACAAGGGATAAAACCAACTTAAGGAGCATTTTATCAGGATACTGAAGTACTCCAAAGAATTCAGGATCCTCAGAGGTAACTTAGAATCAAAAACAGGAAAGCACAAGGAATTTGAAGGAGTCTGTTGGCTCAACTGCCCTCAGCTTTATCCTCACCTTTCTGTTGTAGACCAGCTCTGTCTGTGGTGCTGGTCACAGGTCTCCCTGCATCTAGGGTCTGGCTGGCAGCTCCTCAGTGCCCATTTCTAAGCCCCAGAGGAGAAGAGTCTTGCTTAATATGAGTCTGATGTTTTTAAGTGGTCCATTGAGCCACGGCCAGGCGAGGCGTGTGCAAGGGAGGCGGCATGGGAGACCCACCTCTGACCCTGTGGCTGTGTCAGAGAATTCCAAAGAAGGGAGTAATTTGCATAGAGCAGATGAAAGCATCCCCCCACACATATCACTAACATGTTCCTGTGGGTTTATTCATTAACCCCACTCTGGGGCAGTGATTATCTTTGTCTCCAAGAAAAGCTGAATTTGGACCTGAAAAACCATGGGCCAGACTCTGAATCAGGGTCATTTTTGTGGTGAATTTTCCGAAGTAACTCATAGCTGTCATCAGCTAATGCCTCCAGAGACCCCTGTCTCTGTTAGTACAGACCCCTCATACAGCAGTGGTGATGAGCAAGGCTGGGTGTTCTTGGTGAATATCCATGTTCTTCTGCATAATGCAAAAGCCTCATGAATCTATGCTCTAAAAGCATTCTTTATTCTGAGTAACATTCTGACCCACTGATGGAAGCCAATGAAATTAAACTAATATTGTCAGAAAAATATATTGGTACTAGATCTTTAACCCTTCTTTCATTTGCTCGCTTGGTTGTTAATTTGAATTGGGAATGACTCTTAGTCCACAAGCTCAAGAGTGCAAGAAATAGTGCATTTTCCTGAGTCAACTTAGTTTTGACTGGGGTAGCAGAAAAGGGAACCTTCGTTAGGCTTGGGTCTCTTTCCCACACTACCCTTCCAGGGTTGTGCAAGGGTCCAGGTTCTTACTTCATGTCATAAGGTCAGGAAAGCACCCTGGGTCATCTGTTCACACTGGTCCCTGCTGTTTCTGGGCCATATTTGAGGCTGGGGAGGATGCTTTTTCAGAGCTTGGAGACCCATCTCAGCACCTGGCCATTCCCTTGGGGCTCCTGCACATCTGAGGGTGCTGCCAGGAGCAGATGTCCTGTGCTGCCGAGTCTCACGCTCACTCTCCTCCTAGACTCTCCTTTCAGTCTGCAAGGATACTATCTGTATTTCTCTCTTCTCAAACCCTTTCCTCCTTATGGAAACCCAGCCAACCACAGCCTCTCTGAAGCAGGGAAGCCAGAGCCCTCTCCTCACATGAATGAGAAAAGTTCAGAGAGAAAAACATCGAGGAAGCCTCATGCCCCTGAGTCAGTAACTACCCAGGTTCTGGCTAATGGGTGGTGTACTGGGCTCTGTCTCCTCTCCAGTCATCCAGCAGCAGTCGCCTGTGGACAGAGCCCCCGCTGCCAGGCTTCACCTGCTTTTTCTCATGGCTGCTGATTTATGGGAGGCTGTACCTGCCCCAAAATGGCAGGGATTTGAGGCATTTGTTGTTGTTAGGCTGTTTTCAAAGCCAGTTTGTAAGCCTGTTTCTTCCAGAAGCGTACCCTTCAAATTCCTAAGCATTTCTATAAATCTTTAGTGTATTTGTAAAATTTGGGGGAAAGATTTCCTTTTCCCTTTTCTGGTAATGGATACTTAGTTCTGTTAATATTCCTGCAGAGAAACTTATCTACCTTGTTCACACACATGCACTTTTGCCCTCAGAATTCTTAGTGACTAATTGTGAGTGCATCCAGTTTCAGGGACCAGCTACCTTCCTTTAGCCATTATTTTGGATCCTGCCTTGCCCACAGCACAACTAATGGATTAAAAGATAAAAACATTTTGCATGGATAGATTTAGGGTTAAATCAAGGGGAATGCTGTGGAAGATGGAAAAGCTTGCACATATCATTAATGAAAATATGCTGTCTTGGGCAGCCAGCATATTACGTAGGATCTCTGAATGCCTCTTCATCTAGAATTTCAGTACGAGCTGTACATAAAATATTTATACAGCTCAGTGCTGCTTTACCCTGAACAAAAGCATAGGTTCAGGTGTCTGCTGTTACCATAGATGCTGCTAACATATAAGCAGCTGAAGCACTTTTAAGGATATTTGGAATGTTAGAAAGTAAAATATCTGTCATGGGCTTCAGTTTGTAGTGACTGGTGAAGTGGCCTTGGTTCCTAAACAGAAACGTTTATCTTGTTGCCAGAATGGCACTTAATAGTAAAGGCACGTCATAGAGGAGGGAGAGGAAGAGAGTTTACTAATGTGAAATTTAGAAGAATGGCTGGTGCAGAAGCTAGTGACCTGGTTTGCTGTTGGTGGAGGGGCTGGAATAGTCCCTGGGATGACTTTTAAGGAAGAAATGTTATTAAAAACACAACTGAGAATAATTCTGTTACCAAGTCTTTTTTAGGTTCAATGCAGAGCTTATTTATAAAATAAAAATCTGACTATAACTTTACAAATTATGGGTGCCTATTACATCCCATGTGTAAAAGAGGAATGATAACACCTGCCTAATGGGCTCCTTGTAAAGATTGAAAGAATAAAGCATCTTAGTGCTTAGTAAGAAACAGCGATTTTGTTTTGTTTTGTTTTTTGGAGATTTTTTGCTTTATTTTAACAAAAATTACTTCCATTCATGACTTACTTGCATTTTCTTTAACCCTCAAAGTAGACCAGTGAAGTAATGGTATTTCCATTTTAGACATAAAAATAAAAATTGAAAATATTTGCAGTATATGTCCAAGTTCATGTATAGTATCCTTATGGTAAGGATCCTTTCTGGCTCTAAAAGACTTGAGTTGGTTTTGTTCCTTGTAGCCAGAGGTTCCCAAATAATCTGCCATTTCCTCTGCATTATTAAGGTACCAAGTTAATAATATACTTTTTAGATGAAGAGGAGCTACAAATGAATAAGATGAACATTACAGCAGAAAAATAAAAAGCATATACAGGAAGTGCAAAAAAGTAAAAAATGTTCCACCTCAGACATATGCTAATAAAAATGAACTTTTAAAAACTGTAAGATAGGACAATTAAAAAATTAATACTAACCAGTTTTAGAAGGAATGTGGAAAAGTGTACCACTTTTATACCACTCATATACCACCAGAGCACAGATTAGGTCCAGCATTTTGTAGGGCAAGATACCAGTAATACCAAGTCCATATTTTTTCCACATGTTTAAACCCTTGACTTTATCCCTAGAAAATACCTACTGGTGCTTTTCAGGATAGCTATCTCAGTATTATCTACATAATCAAAAGTTGGAAGTGACTTAAATGCATCAGGGAGATTTATTAAAATTGATTTTTGTATAGTTACTAAAAATAAAGACATTGAAGACTAATAAATGACACAATGCTTCCATCAAAAAATGGGGAAGGCAGGTTAGAAATAATGCCTGTGATTCACTTTAAAAATTGTACATGCTTGCACGTTTGTTTTTTATGTTTATGAATGTGTCATGTATGCGTACCAAAGTGGAAGGAGATTTAGAAAAGTGCTAATGGTGCTTGTAATTATTTTCTTTATTCATATTTGGTTTTTCTAAACTTTCAGTGAAGAATAAGCACTACTTTGAAGGAAGAAAAAGTGTTTAAAGTTATCTTTTTGATAATTCAATAAACATAGGTATTGTACCCAAAGGTAGTAATACAGTATCTGACCTGAGTCTGGACTTTTGCTCTGTTGATCTGATACATTTAAGTGTCTCTTTTCTTTTTCATTGTTAAATGAATAACTATTATTTGCCTAAAGCAGGAAAATACAATTTAGATGTTCAGACTTGATAGCATATAACCATTGAATCGTTCTGTAAAGTTTTCAGGGAACCAAAACCAAGCACACAAGGGTGGTGTCAGGAGAGATTGGTTGGGTTTGCGTTCAGTTATATTCAGTAGCTGAGCTCTGTGCGTATGGAAAGGCAAGGAATAAGGGAATAAGAACAAGGTGAGGTGTTTTTTATCAGGCTGTTAAGTAAACTCAAGGTAGAAAATGATCAGCACAAACCCCTTGGCTTTATAAGCACAGTTCTTGATGGGAAAGGTTCTGCTTGTCTCCCTTTGCCCTCCCAGTGTCTTCTCAATCCCCTGCAGCCTGCTCCTGGACCAGTCCTATTGAAAATTGTCCTTCAGGGTCACCAGTGATCTCCTTACTGACTGTTACATCCAGTGACATCTTGTCAGTCCCCATCCGCAGCACTTGAAGTCACACATCTTTCTTTGGGTTGGTGTGCCTCTCCACCCTCACGGTTAGTCTCCTGCCTCTGCAGCCACTCTGTGTCTCCTTCAGTGGTTCTTCTTCCTCCAGCTCCCTTGCACCTTCACTGTGTCCTCTACTCATTCCCCTTAGAACCTCTATTTAGTCTTGGGGCTTCAACCATCATCTTTTTCAAGGTACAAATCTAGCAACCTGTCTTTCCCCACTGCGAGTCATCCCTGTTGCTGCTGAAAGTTTGGTCATAAAATGGTTTTTGAAATTAGAGACACGTTTGCTTTGACACAAAATCTGCAGACGTTGGAGACACTTGGAAGACATCTCCGGCTCTTGGAAAGACCCCTGGGTTGTCTAGGAATGGCCTACTTACTGATGATGGAATCAGATCCTTGTGTGAGCCTCTTCACGCAAGTGAAAATAGTGGAGTTCATAAAAGAATCTCACCTCAAGGCTCAAAGGCTTGTAAATTTCAAAAAGCATTTGCAGAGCTGATGGAAAAAATACTGAGATTGTAAAAACTCTGATGTGGTCCACAGCACAATGAAAACCTTACTTGAAATAACCAGAATAGTCCCTTTCCAGCTTGAGAGCTAAACTCAATAAACTTGAAACAGTGGCCAGTACCGCTGAGACATTGTGTGAGGGTTAAATTATCTGGAAGGTGGGATTGCCGGATCTGGGAACTTGAGCTGGGCCTTGACTACGGGGTTAAAAAAAGCTGTATCTTGCACGGGGAATGATAGTTGCGAAATCAGGGTGTAGGAGTATGTGTTCTTCGGAACATGATAAGACTTATCTGACTAGCACAGAAGGTGTTTGTTGGAAGTTGGAGGAAGAGAAGATAAAGTAGAGCTAGATTATGGAAGAACCTGAAAGTCAGCAGAGGAGTTTATATTTGTTGGAAGAGAAATGTCTTACCACTGTGGATATGGATGTAAGACAATGCTAGCTTGGGGGGTGAGAAGAAAAGGGAACTTCAGAGTTGGAGGTATCCTACAAGGTGGGGTAGGAATGACTAATATTCATTAGACCTGCTGTGTGTCAGGGACAAGTTCTCATAGTTGTTATTCGTACAGCAACCTTAGGGGTAGATGATGTTAGTCATCCCATTTTATGTATACCAAACGAGCTCTGAGGAAATACAGTTTGTCTGAGTTCTGTAGAGTGCCGGGGCCGGGATTCAAGCCCAGAGACATCTGACTTCAAAGCACAAGGAAGATGGAGAACACTGAAATCAGTTCTTCATTTTACAGTCAAGAAAACTGAGCCCAGGAGATAGGGGACTATCTGAGGTATGCAGGTAAAAGGATGAAAGCAATCGCTCTGCAGGAGTGTGGATAGGCAGTGATCTGGAGAGAGGCCAGGTTAGAGGCTACTGTTGTAAACAGGTGGGGGTGCCCAAGAATTTGGTACTAGCAGTGGCGTAAGTGTGAAAAAAGAAGTAGAGAGCAGTAGGACATTCAGGGAAGGTGTCGGTGGACTGGTCTTGGAATGGGCGATGATGGAGGGGGACGACGTGAGAACAGTGCCAAAGTTTTCACCCAGCAGGACTGCCACTCACCAGGAGCATCCTCAGCAGAGCTAGTTTTAAGAGAAGGCCGTGTATTTCTTATGGGCTGGTCTGATTCTGCAATGACAAAGATGTCAATACAAAAATTGATGATATTCATGAGCTGACTTATGTACATAATGACAGATGTATGGAGAGCAGTAACAGAAGTGGGGGGAAAGTCTGCGAGGAACCAGCCCTTGTCTTTGAATGGGTGGTGAGATGCCCCAAGAGCTAGCGACTGGCTTTTACCTAAAGCAAAGGAGACTCCTGTCTGCATGATATCCTAGGTTCTTTTTTATTCTTGCCTGCCCCTTCCACCCCCAACGGGAGAATGCCTTAACCACAGTTTGACTTCTAAACTGCAGAGCTGCCTCTAATAATTGATTCCTCTCTCCTGTAGGTCTCGAGCCTGGAAAGGAGTATTGCCCCATCACATTTCCCTCAGTGAGGCTCTCTTTTCTTTCAGAGTGATTGTCACTGTGCTGGATGGACCACTGAACTCTTGAATTACTTCCATCTTTTGACCACACTAGGAAATTGTCCATGGAGCTGAGATATTTACTGCAGTAATTTCTGGCCTTACGTACTTGAGGTAAGTTATACTTTTTTTTCTATATCACTATCATGAAGTTGTCATGTTTGTCTTCTTTAACTTTGCTTTTTAAGAGACATTAACCTGTTCTTTCCCTCCTACTTTTTTCTGCTCTAATAATCCCTTCAGAGTGCTCTTAATCTGCAAATATATGAGTGCAGAAAAGACTTTTATATCATGAAATATGAGCAAGCTGTTTGACTCTGAAGAATAAAGGGGAAAATGTATTACTCTTTAGATTAAATCAATAAAAGTACCCCATTTCCTTAAACACGATATGCAGAGACTGGATTATACTAGAGAAAGTTAATAGATTGAAAGGAATATTTATTAAGTCTACTTGAAAAAAATGGAGGAAATTAAATATTAATATATTGCTGGCTTTATTCAAGTAAAGAAAATTTAGGAAATACAGGGAATTTAAAAGAAAAAAATTCATTTCACTTCTGGCGATAACCAGTGTTAAAATTTTACCGAATTATTTGTAATGTTTGTATTACAAATATTTATAATGGAGAGTGAGTGTGTCATATGTGTTAACTTGCTAGATTTTTGCAAATGAGAAACATTTATCACATGCCAGGCCTTGTACCAAGCACTTTACATACATTAATTTATTAATTCTCACAACCCTATGATGCTGGTGCTTTTCTTATCCCATCTATACATAAGAAAATTGAGGCTCAGAAAAATTAAATAACATGCCCATGCTCATACAGCTGGTTAACCCACTCAGAACTTGAACCAGTCAGATGCCAAAGCCCATAACAATAGGCTTTTTTAAAAAAAAAAATACTACTTTTATTTGACAAAGTACTTAATCCTTTTTTTCCTGCAGCATCATTTTAAATGACTGCATGGTGTACATTTATTTGGGTATGCAGTGGTTTCTCTGCACCATCTCCTTTGCTAGACATTTATTTGTTTTTCATTATTTGGCTTTAGAAACAATGTTGTTATAACATCTTCTGTGCACATCCATAACTGTTTCCCTCGGGCAGACAGCTTCAGGTGGCATTTCTGAGTCAGCCACAGTGTGAGACTGGATCCTTCAGGTTTTTGATGCACTCTGCTAATTGTCTTCTCAAAGGTTGTACCAGTTCATATTCCCACGAGCAGTATATGGAATGCCCGATGACCCTAGGCCCTCAGCAGCACTGGTAGTTGGCAATGGAATAATTTTGTTTGCCTTTTGAAAAGACTCCAGGTGTCCTTGCTCAGCTCTGTCTTCTTGTCTCCAGTCCTCTAGAGCCGTAGCCTCCTACCTGGTTTCTGTTTCTCCACTTTAAACCTCACTTCATCACTAAAGGAACTGCAGGGCAATGTGTAACAGAATGGACTTTGGAGCTGGATGCCTGGGTTTAAACTATGGCAGTGCTGTTCTGCCTGTTTTCCCATCAATAAAATAGAAATGGTAATAAAACCCCTCCTGTAGTGGTACTAGGTGATAGTTGACATAAGTGTCTTAGAACAGTGCGTGACTTCTGGTACCTGCTCAGTAATTGCTGGTTATGACTATTGTCTCCCAGAAGTCCATGCTCATATAACTGAAAAACCATAGTTATATGCAATTGACCCTTGAACAACATGGGTTTGAACTGCACGAGTCCACTTACGCACAGATTGTTTCCAGTGGTAAATACTGAAGCACTGCGCGATCAGTGGCTGGTTGAATCTGCTGATGTGGAACCCTGGGTACTAGGCAACCCGGACATGGATGGAGGGACAACTATAGGTTTTTGACTGCGTGGAGGGTCAGCACCCCTGACTCCCGTGCTGTTCAAGGGTCCACTGTACTTGTTTTGGGTTGAATATGATTATTGCCAGATGAGTAACTCACAGTAGAAACTCCAGGTGCTGACATTACGGTGTCACGTGTGAACTCTCTGAGCAACCTGAAGGTCACAAATAACCATCCCTGCCTCCACTGACGCTGCGAGGTCCAGACATGGAGGGGAAAGAGTAACAGGAGTAACTAGAATGTTAAAGTGCCCTCTAAGCTCACAGAGCACTTCCACACACATTATCTTGCTGGATCCTCACAACATCGCTGTGAGGGAGGTGGAGTAGGTGTTGTTCACCTCGTTTTATGGAGGAGGAGTTTGATTTGGAAGAATCGAGTGACTTGTTCACTTGAGGTCATGGAAGCAGTGAGTGGCAGAGCTCAGTGTGCACCCTAGGCCTTCTGACTAAATCCTCACTCTGATGCTTCATGACATGATGCTAGACTCAGGAGGTGCAGGACAGGATATTCAGGTCCAGAAATGTACTGGAAAAGGAAGGAGCAAAGAGAGACGCTGCCGGGGAGGAGGCAGCAGAGTAGGGTAAGGAACTTGGATGTATTGAATGTAAGGCAGGGGCCCAGTGGGGAGGGAGGAAGGGAGGTGGGAGAGAGAGCATGACCAGAAAGAGGGGAAAATCGAAGGGGCCAGGACCACAGGACCCGTAGAGCTGGCTGAGGTGATGGAGGGAGGGGGCTCCATCGTTGCAGGGAGGAGGGGAGGGAGAGATGGAGGATAGTGACTCAGGTGCTTTGAGGTAGAAAGGAATATTTGAGAGGGCTCAAGACTTATGGCTTGGATATACCTCCTGACTAAAGAAAAAGGGAAGTATTCGTGAGACTAAGAGTGGTCAGTTTGAGGTTTTTGATTTGAGAAAGAGGAACTACTTGGAACAGCCAAGGTGTGAAGTGGGCCCGGGAGTTAGAAAGGGCTGTCAGAGAACCCAGGTAACGTCTGGGTTCCAACTTGGCAGACTCTGTGACCCCAGCATCCCTGCTTTAGGGGTGCTGAGAACGTGCACTTGCCAGACAGGGGCAAGGTGAACATTGGGAAAGGGAAATCCCTTAGTTGCCTGTGGAATGAGAGGAAATCACACTCTGCAACAATCCTCTTGTTTCCAAATACCACAGCGGCTGTCAGGCTGTGCTCTAGCCCTGGGGTACCCTTTGCTCAGAAGTTAAGTACTGCAGTGATAATATTTATACACACTTGCTGGTGGTTGCAGTCAGCAGAGAAACAAGAAGCACTCGTTCAGCTCTTGGTTCTAGAAACCTTTGTTAAGGGCTGTGCTTATAGTCAGGTAGGTGAAGTGGGGAGATGGTAGGTGGTTTCTTAATCTGTGAAATGAGGAGTTAGACAAGATACATGCCTCCAAAAGTCCCTTTCTGTCATACCATTTTCTGATTCAACTCATCTACACTGAGTCTTCTGTCTGTGACCTCCTTTACAAGGCAGTTTAGCATTTCTACAGTTTTATTTTATGATGTTCTATTTTTTTCCTTAGGTTCTTTGTTTACTTGTTAAAAGCAATGTATATTGACTTATAGATAAATGAAAGATATATAGATAAAATAAAAGGGCCTGTTGAAAAATGCACAATCCTACCACCATTAAATCACCACTGTTAATACTCTTCAGAGATTTTTCCATGTGTATATGCTTAAATAAGATTTTTTAAATACAAATATGCAACCTATTTTTCTTAACTGATATATTGTACACTTCTCTCCATGTCTGTGTCATTGCTACATAATTATTCAAGGCTGGTAAAGATTCTAGTTTAGGAATATATGTACTTCACAAATCTCCCTCTGGACATATGTATCTTCCTAACTATAATTTTGAGGCTACCCTTAATTATTCTTAACATAAAATCAGGAAAGAGGTTTTTGATTTGTAATACCTGAAAGACAACCAGTGTATAATCGCACTGGCAGTATGCAAGCGTTGTCTTTTCCCACAGTCTTCATAACAGTTAGATCATTGAATTAAAAAAAAAATTTACCCAGTTTTATGCACAAGTAAACATTTGTCCTATGTTTATAAGCCATTTGTGTGTATTCTTTTGTGAATATTCTGTTCATGTTCTTTGCCCACTTCTCCAAAGAAGTATATGCTTTTTTGTTACTGATTTGTAAGTCTCTTTTTTTATAAATTATCTTTTATGATACAAATATTATATATCCTTTGCCTTTGAATTTTACGCAGTGTTTTTCATAGTAAATACTTAAGGTGGTTGAATCTTTTCTGTGGTTCCATATAGACTAACTAGGAAGCAAGAATGCCTTGGTATTCCTCCCCTAAAGTCTGTTCTTCACCTTCCAGAGTGATCTCTTTCAAGTGTAATCACACCTTGGCACACCCCTGCCTAAGCCGGTCATGGCATCCTCCTTACCATGTCCTGCAAGGCCCGGCATGATCCAGCTTTGCCTGCTATCCAGCCTCACCTCTGTCACTCACACTCAAACACTATGTTCCAACCCTACTGGCCTCCTTTCAGTTCATAGAATCCATCAGCCAGTTTCTTGTTCCCAGGATTCTGTAGGTGCTGTTCTTTGCCTGGAGCATGTGCTTGTGTGTGCGTGCACGTGCACAGACACACACACACACACACACACACTCTCATACACCTTTCTTATGACTGACTCCTTGTTCAGAGAGCCAGTTCTCGAGAGAGAGCTCTTAGAGTAGGCTGCTTGGCTTCACCTGGCTTCCACATTCACTAGCTCTGTGTCCTTGAACGTGTTTCTTCACCTCTCCTTACCTGTAACAGCAGAATCATCATCATATTAGTACCTAACTTGACTTGTTGAGAGGATTAAGTGGGTTAATCCATGCAGAGCTCTTAGAAGACCACCCTGTTCACAGAGTGCAGGTAAGTGGTTTTCTGTTATCATGGTCCTCATTCTTCAGGCTTCACCTTAAATTTTACATCAGACAGAGTGCCTTCCTGTCTAGCATTTGGTCTTTCTTCCCCAGTATTCTCCATCTCACAATCCTGGTTTCTTTCCCTTTGCATGTATCAATATGCAATGATTTTTGATTTATTTTCTTTTTCTCATTTCCTCCTCTGGCCTGTGACTCCATAGGGACAGGGGTTGTGTCTGTGTGGTCCACAGCTAGGTCTTTAATGTTAAGCATGTAGTGTTTGTAGAATGAATGAATGAATAGCAATTATCTTCAACCACAAGATTGCATAGAAACCCACCTATATTTTCTTATTGTAGTTTTATTGCTTCACTTCACATTTTAAAATACTTCATCTGTATGAAACTGAGTTTGAAGTATGAATGAAAATTAATTTTTTTCCCCAAATGAGTAGCCAGTTGGACTTTTCTAATTCTTTTAAAGAGAGCTCTTATTACCACCCATATTACGGTCCTTAGGGACTCTGATGTTGCTTTTTGTTTCTTTGTTTGTTTGTCTCTCCTTGTAGTTGTTTTTCAAAAAGTACATGCAGAAACTGTTCATTGACTTGAGCCAAATTCTTCCTGAGCGTACCAGCTCAGTACCATCTCAGCCCAGGAGAGATGCTCCTGGGGTCGCCTCCCGTGGCCATGTTTCCAAGAGGAAGGAAGACGTCATGTTGCCAGTTTAGGGGCTTGTTCTGTTTGCTCAATAGCTAATTTCATAGAACCTGCTAGAAATTTTGACAGTCTTGTTTTAGATATTGTGTCTGCCTTTAAAAAAAAAAAAAGTTGAAACCTGGAAACTTCAACTTTCCGATGACTAAGTTTCTTTTCTTTTGCTGCCTCTTGCATTTAGATAAGGGGCAAAAACGCTTTGGCAGAATCTGTATTCTGATTTCTTGGTTTGGAAAGATTGGTCACCATTCTTTTCCACATTTTAGCTTTTAAAATGAATTGCAAAAATAATGCATATCCATTGTCACATATTCAAGCCATAAAACATGTATGAAGAAAAGAATTGACTTGCATCCCACCTTCTGATCCCACCTCTTAAAATAACTACCGCTGAGTTTATTGTATATCCTTTCAGACTGTTTTATGCTTAGTAAATATATTAGATCTTTACCAGCCCCCCCCATATACTTGCATGCATTTTTTGAACAATGTATTAAACCCACTTTTTTATACACATCAGTGGGCTTTAAAAACACTTGAAGCCTTTGTTTCTGGCTGGCAGCATCTTAGAGAAGTGACTAATTGATATTTTCCCAGGACTTTGAACACCAGGCTTCCTTGGTTTGCAGGAATCACTGAATGTAATCTTCCAGAGGACAGGGGCTCGGGCACATGCAGGAATGCGGTATAATCGGATACTGATTTTTGTCTCACTGCAAAGGAAGAAATGGGGACTTTGGAGTGGGAAAGGAGAACATTCTTCCAAGTTCATGAGGGTGAACATTTAGTGAAATGTTTCACTGGGTTATGTAACAAGTAGTTTGACTTCCAGGGAAGCAGGATCGCAGATGGGGTGCTGTCAGGTTACAGAATTTCTCACCGCTCTGTCTCTCATCATTCTCTTCTGCCTTTCTTTTTGGACCACAAGAATAGGAGGTAAATTTGGGGTGGAAGAGGATGGAGAGCAGAGTGACTCACCGGGCTGTGCCCTTCACACTGGACTTGGAATTCATGCAGCTGGTTGCCCTGGGTTCTGATGTATGGCACTGCAGTCCAGAGAACTGTAAGGGTTTCTGTAAGTGATGAGTGCGCTGAACTTAGGCAGAATGGCACTTGTTGGGGTTTTCACAGTGCCCACCTTATTACACTAGAGAGGCAAGTTTCATTGCTTAAGGGGACAATTTATGGCAATGAGCTTATCTCGTTGTTTTAGCTCTTGATGTTTTTCTGCCTCTTTAATAAAATGTGAAGTCACAAAGCAATTAAATAGTAGTGTAGTTTTCTGGCAGGAGGTGGAGAAAGGCTAACCAGGGGAAAAGGCTAATGTGATTGACAGAGGCTGACTGGAGATTTACATTGAGAATAACTCGTTCTTCAAAACTTTCTTCATTTTCTTGTGGGAATTACAGGGTAAATCATAGACCAGGAGGATGGATGATTAAAAATATAGGAGTTATGATTTCTTTTTGACTTTGTAAGTCTCTAAATCCTCCATCTTAACATAGAGTTCTCATTTCAAGAACTCTTGATGAAATCATGGGACCCAACCTTGCCAAGGATTAAAAAAAAGCAGAAACACTAAAAATCTTAAATTGTTCATAAGCTTGAGGTTGTTTATATTTTGTAAAATGTCTAAAGATCCAATGAAATGAAGTAGAGAATTCATGAGTGTTTTTTTGTTTCATTTCTTAAGCTCAAATCCACAAGTATAGGTATTTTTGAATATTCAAATATATTGAATAGGGTTTTAACTGTTAGTTTCTAAAACTTTAAAAAGTAGCATTAGTGCTGTTTACTAATGACACTTAAATGAGGAAAATTTTGAAAAAATTGAAGATAAAAATCTGGAGAGTTAAGATTCCCGTCACTCTTATTCAGGCTCCTCTAACATATGAAAGAAATTCTTTTGATTTAGCCACTTTGTATTGATGAGATCTGTTTATTCCAATCAAGAGAATTAACAAAGTTATGTAAGTTCTTCATATCATTCTTTCTTGTTACAGAAACAATTTGATTCTACAAAGTTTTGAAAAGCCGCCTTTTGATTTGAAATTCTCATTTCCTAAGACATGGAAATAGCCAAAACAAATAGCTTAAACTAAAATGCAATTGTTGGTACCTTTGGAGGATTAACTAAGAGTTAATTTATGTGACCCAGAAACAAGCAGCTGAAAGGGCAGTGCTTTTTCTGGTGTGGATTTCTGTTGCCATGGAGGCACTGTGAAGGGGACAGCCCGTACCTTTGCGGGAGCACCCCAACCCCCTGACTTCCCACCACAAAAAGAACAAGAACTGGGGAGCTGACTGCAGAGTGAGTCTGCTGCCCTTGAGGGCGTGCTTCCAAATAGATCACCAGTGAGAAGATTTGTGCTGAGAGAATAGGAGAAATGCTAATTTCTAGGACTTGGTAAAATGGTGACAAGCAGCTTTTACACCAAATCAGCAAATCTTTTCCAGGTTCTTACCCGGGGTCCTGTGTATGAGCTGTGGTTGTTTCCTCCCCTGTAAAGGAGGGAGGGTATGGGGCTTCCTATCACTGTTGATTAAGTGTGGAGAGAGAGGAGACTGAAGGCAGCCGGGGCTTGTCCTCTCAGCCCTTATCCTAAGCTCAGCTGGGCTGACTAGGCGGTGTCTCAGGAAGTGGATCCCTTTGCTGCCCTGGGAACAGTGCTTACTTACAGTCCCTAGTATGTAAGTATGTTTTCTTTTCTCCTGGTGACAGTCCTTTATCCAGAGTGTTCCACAGAGAGACATCTGGATACAGAAGATGCCTGTCCACGCTGATACCAGTCTGACTATTCTGCAGTAAAGTAACAGTGGGGATTGGTGTTTTGGTCTTACCTATATAATACTGTTTAAATTGTATTTATCGTTAAGGAGATGAAATCCACACAACAACAACAAAATTTTTTAATGAATAATTTGGCAGCGTTTATTACATTCACAGTGTCATGCAGATGCCCCCTCTATCTAGTTCCAAAACATTTTCCTCATTACCTCAAAAGAAAACCCTCTACCAATTAAGCAGTAACTTCCTCTTCCCTCCTACCACTGCCCCTGGCAACCACTTACATGCTTTCTGTCTCTATTAATTTACTGATTCTGGATGTATCATATAAATGGAATCATAGTATGTGACTTTAGTGTCTGGCTTCTTTCACTTAGCATGTTCTTGAGAGTCATCTGTGTTGTAGCATGTATCAGTCACTTTATGGCTGAATAATATTTTCTGTTGTATGGATACGCCACAGTTTGTTTATCCATTCATCCATTGATGGACATTTGACTTTTTCCACCTTTTGGTTATTTGAATAACACTGCTATGAATATGGATACATCAGTATTTGAGTCCAGTTTTCAGTTCTTTGGTGTCTGTACCTAGAGGTAGAATTGCTGGGTCATATGTAATCCTATTTAACTTTTTTGAGAAATTGCCAAACTGTTTTCCATAGCAACTGAGTCATTTACATTCCCACCAGCAAAGCATAGAGGTTCCAGTTTCTCTACATCATTGCCAACACTGATTTTTCCTTAAAAAAAAAAAATTATAGCCATTCTTGTGAGTCTGAAGTAGCATTTCATTATGGTTTTGATTTGCATTGCCCTAATGACTGATTATATTGATCATCTTTTCATGTGCTTATTGGCCATTTGTAAATCTTTGGAGAAATGTCTATTCAAGTCGTTTACCCATTTTAAATTGTGTTGTCTTTTTGCTGTTGAATTGTAAGAGTTCTTTATATATTCTGGATACTAGACCCAAATTTGAGTCCTCCAACTTTATTTTTCTTTTTCAGTATCATTTTGGCTATTCAGAGGTTCTTGTATTTCCATATGAACTTAAGGATCAGCTTTTTCCATTTTTGCAAAAAACGATTGTTAGAATTTTGATAGGGAGGGATGGCATTGAGTCTATAGATGATTTGGGGTAGTGTTGCCATCTTATTAAGTCTTCTAATTCATGAACATGGGATGTCTTTCCATTTATTTAGGTCTTAATTTCTTTCAGCAATGTTTTGGAGTTCTCAGTGTACAAGTCTTGTCGCCATTAAATTTATTATTAGGTATTTTATTCTTTGGATACAATTGTAAATCAAATTGTTTTCTTGATTTTTTTTCATATTCTTCATTCTTGGTGTATAGAAACAAAACTGCTTGTACATTATTTTTACATTTTTAAAAATTTTAAATTAAAAAAATAATCTCTACTGGTTATTTTAAAAATTAGGTAAGAACACCACCATCTCTCCAGATACTTCCTGGAGTGGCTCCTGTTAAGTCTGATACACATCCTTCGATATATTCTCTATACATATGTGTACAAATACACTAGGCTCATATCTGTCATAGAGTCATATGCTAGACTCATGACTTTGTGTACATTTTAACTTAATTGTTTTTACTTAATTATTGACTATGAAATATTTTCTTTGCCAGTACATCTGGATTGACCTTATTCCTTTTAAATGCTGAGTAGTACCCTTTTGTACAAATGTACTATATTTGTGTGAAAGCTTTCTTTTAATGAGCATTTAGTGTGTTCTCAGTTTTTCCCTATTATAAACAATGTGAAATTAATAATCTTGTACCTTCATGAATGTATACTTGTGTGAGCATGTTTTTAAGGTAAATTCCTGTAAGTAAAATTGCTTAGGCAAGCAATGTGCAGATAATACCTTTTGATGGACAGTTAGAAATCTTGTTTTTGTTTTTAAGTGCCTGTTTACTCTGGAAATAGATGCCACCCACTATTAGTTAAGAATTACAAAGAGTAGTTAAATGCTTGGCGGGGGGAAAGGAGAAAAGAAGTGTATGTCTAACCCTTTTAATTCTTGTGTTATGTAGTAACATTATATAGTAATCTAAACATAAGGTAAATAATAAAATCCTTTTGGGTATGTTTATGAGCTACGTAAACAAGGTGTTTAAAAGTGCATTGTTAGTCCAACTTACTATTGTCAGGTGCAGAAGCAACTAGTAGCACGATTGCACCTCTCAGGCTTTTCTTCCTCTTGCTTTTTGTGTACCCCACCCGACTCCTGTCTTTTATTATCCCCGCCCCCCACTGCTGTCAGTCATTCTTAAATAGTTTTGGATTTTATGCCAAAAGATCTGCTTGTTGACAGTCTGTGAACACCCAGTGTTCTCTTGTTTATTAGCACCATCCACAGAAGATCAGTTTGGGAATTTACTAACATATTCTAAAGTTAAAGACTTTGTTTTGTTCAAGGCTAACTAAAAGGTTTAGCTAAACTCCAGAAAGCGGACCACATTCATTTAGGGGGGATGTAACTGTGATATTCTGTGTATCTGAGTCTCATCTCACACCTTTCTATGCTTTTCACATGGTTAACTAAATAAAGCAGAGTAAGATGCTTTCATAAAATGCCCAAAGGAAGGAAAGCCAGTGGAAGTGAGGAATGAGGATAATGACAGTTGCTTTCCTCATCCAAAAAAAAAATTTTTTTTTTAATTTTGAAATAATTTTAGACTTGGAGAAAAGTTGCAAGAGGTAGAGCAGAGTTCATAATAGCCTTCAGCCAGATTCTCCTAATATTAGCATCTTACATAACCATAGTGTTCTTATCAAGTATCAGGAAATTTAAATTGATAGCATACTTCTAGCTCAACTGCAGACCTTATTAGCGTTCCATCCAGTTTCCCGCTAAGGTCCTTTTTCTGTCCCAGGGTCCATATTGCACCTGGTGGTTCTGTCTCTGTAGATGCCTGTCATTTGTGACAGTTCCTCGGTCTTTCCTTGTCTTTCATGATCTTGCTACTTTTGAACAGTTCTCGTCAGTTACTATATTCAGTGGCTGAATTTGGGCTTTTCTGATGTTTACTTTGAGCTTCTGTAGGCATTTTGCGTAGGCATCAATACCACAAAATTGATGATGGGGCTTTTTTTTTTTTTTTTTTTTGGTTAGTGGTTACTTGAGGTCAGTTTCCCTTATTACTGGTGACGCTAACCTTAATCATTTGATTCAGGTAGTCTCTCTCATCACTATAAAGTGACTATTATTCTCTTTGTAATTGATAAGTATCTTGGGAGGAGATACTTTGAAGCTAATCAGTTATCCTCTTTCTCCTCAGGCTTCCACCTGCTGATTTCAGCATACATTAGTAGATCTTGCCTGCCGTTATTATTACCATACCATTTGCCTAATGGTGATTTTATCTCCTTTATTATTTGTATGCTTATTTATTTATGGAATTCTTTAAGGAAGAGCTATTCACATGTGTGTGTGTGTGTGTGTGTGTGTGTGTGTGTGTGTGTGTGTGTGTAATCTCAGTATGGACTCATGGATAGTTACTTTTCTCTGTGAGTTCTAATCCAATATTACCATTATTTTGTTGCTCAGATTGTTCCAGCTTTGGCCATTGGGGGTTCCTTCAGATTAGCCCTAATGTTCCTTTGATAAGTTCCTAACCTTTTCCAAACACTTCCTTATGTTGTAGCACCTCCAGATGTTCAAGGCTCATCTTGTGTTTTTCCTTACTCTAGCTCTGGAATCAATTACTTCTTCAAGGAGCCTGGGTCCTTTTACTGGAGAATGTTTTGGAAAGCAGTATCTACATTAGATGTGCACGTTGCACCTGGGGTGTCATTGTTTCTACTTTCCGTCAGTTTCACAGTGGGCTCTTTCCTGTGAGCATGGGTGTAGCAGGTCTGAAACTTGACATTGCTAGGTAGTGAATCATTTTAATGTAAAGTCATTTTGATCAGGCCACTTAGTGGTGGGTTGTTAAAATTAGTGCTCATAGGCCTATAGACAAGCAGATATTTTGACTATAAATGGAGTGGGTTACTTTTTTGTGGAAAAACAGTTTTACATTCAAAGGCTAGTGTTCGCATCCAGACATCCCTAACATTCTTTCAATAACCTTTCATGGATTTTTGACTCTTAATTTTTAGTTCATGCCACATTTTAAAGTAGAATAATTTTTGGTTTTCAGTTATAGAAGATAAATACTACCTGATGTATTCCTACTAGAGTGTCTTATTCAGTGTTTAAGTACAGGTTGATCATCCTATAATAAGATAATTTCATTTTTGCTTAGGTTATTAGATGGCACAAAACTGGGAAATTTTTCATGTCCTTATAACTTTACTTGTGAAGTCGTACAGTCAGAGGACATTGATGAAATGTTTTTGTTAGTTATAAGCATGGAGGGCCTCTTTTCCTTGGAGAGTCAATGCAGTTTCTTTTGACTACTGCTTTTAATTCTTGCAAAATAGATCTTGCCTAGGTGAAATTCCAGTGTGACTCCCTTTTTCTTTTGTAATTTTTTATGTTTCTCTTACTATGCCTCAACTCTTTTGGCTAGCAGCTTCTGTGAAAACAAAGCATGAATTCAAGGCATGTTGCATTTGTGATGACTGGGATTGTAACAGTTACGGGTCGTGTCCATCTGCAGTGATTATGATCTTCCTAAGTGTTTTACTCTATTTCAAAACTCATTCTGGGGTCTTACCACCTTCTTTTTGTATATGGAGAAGGTGTCTCTTGTTTCTTCTCAACAAGAAGCAGGTTTATTCAGAATTTCCAAAGATACATTTTTTCAAGAACATTTCCTCTTGGCTTTGGCATTTTGTAGGAAATTTTCATATTCTTCCCCCTTCTGGCACACTTTAATTTGAGAGTGGGGTTAGGTACAATATGGTACAATCCCTAGCTGGTAAATAAAGCCTAGAATTGTAATGTTTTGAAAATATGCCTGACTAACTCTGACGTTTAAATGTATAGATTGTCTTTGCATCAGTAAGTGATTTTGAAGAGCTTGGAGTAGCTTTGATAACTAATCATTGTATGATCATGCAGCCAGAAGAATTTACCAAGAATACCTTGTATATCTTGTGCCCAGTTTAAAGTTTAGTATTGTGAGACTCATTCCTGGTGCCTGTCACTCTGGGTATGTCGAGAGATACCACATTAGCATTTATTGTATCTTTACTCATAATAGTTTCTACATCATACCTTTTCTTGAACCTGGATATAACTTCTCTCTTAGACTTTCTTATTTTCCTGTGAGTGGAAACTTCAGGCTGGAGGAATATTATATTTAACAGCAGAGAAAATAAAGCACTAAACTTGAGTCAGTTGTGACTGCCTTGACCTTTAGTTTGAATGCCCCTGGCTTCACCTTGCACCCAGCATATATGGAGTTTGAATTCAGGAAGCCCAGCAGAATGATGCAGTTAGGAGTATCTGGGATCAATAAAAAGCTCTAACTCCAACACCCCTTACATTTATCCTCACTAAATTGCTAAGGTGTGAGCTTCTGCTGATACTGGACTCATGATGAGATCTTCCTTTGGAAGAAGGTAGTCTTGAAAAGAGGAGGAGGATGGATCTTCACCTGGCATATAATTAAAAACCTGCTTTACAGGTTCTGATCAAGTGGGGTCATAGGTGTTGGGCTTAAGATGTCAAAGGATTTTGCTGTAATTAATGATTTGGGATGTAAAGGAGCTATCCAGCTGATATCGCCTGAAAGTTCCCTTCTTAGGCTGAGGGAAAAAAATTGAGGATATCATAAACACAGCAATCACAAATAACTTAAACACTGAAAGACTCTCTTAGGCGCTTGGGTTTATATATAAAAAAGTCATGTGACTTTTATGTACATGATGCTTATACTAGGAGATGGAAAACTAATAGAGCATTTTGTGTTTACAATACATGCATCTGAGGCAGATAACAGAACCACTTGCTTACAACTAACCTTTCAGAGAAAGTTCTTGTCATTGTACTAACATACTATTGAAGACACAGCCATGCTGGTAAGAAGCAGTTAGTCCCGGCCTGTTTTTAATTGGTAATGAGAATTATCTTATTACCACCTTGTATTTTAAGTGACACTTAAGGAAGTGACTGGGAAATGAAGTAGGGGGGAAAGACTATTATAATTAAATATATGCCATTAGCAGACTCTTAAAAATTGGGAGGAATTGGCATAAGGAGAACACACTGGAGTCATACTCCCTGAGGTCAGATACATTATGACATGGGACGTCTCTTGTCATTAGAATTTTTCGTTTTGGAACCTCTGGACTCAGGGACCCAGTGCAGTGAGAAATTCAGGTGTCCGTGGAAGGAGAGTGAGTCCTGCCCTCCTTGCTGCACGCAGGCGCTGGGAAGGAGGGCCCTAGATACCGGGCACTGATAGAATGACAGGAACTGTCTCCTGCCACCCTGTTTTGGTTCTCATCCTTCCCTCTTTGGTTTGTTTGCTCTTCATGGCTTAGCATTCCTACTCACTGAATCTGTTGCTCGTAACACACTCGGGTACAGAGGTCAGTGCTGGGGTAGACTTGGTTTGATGCTTTCAGATAGAGTGTGTTTCAAAGCAGCTATGGAATAGCAAGTAAAGCTTCTCTAAATCCATTGAGAATTTGGACTTAAAACAACGTTAAAGCGCTTAAGAGGTTTCCCAGCCATTGGTCACTGGGGATGCTTTTTGATGTTTTCTAAGGTAGTAAGGCTACTCTGGCTACACATGAAATGCAGGAGAATTTAAGATGAGTATCATATGGTATACTATGAATGTAAGCTAAAAAATGTGCAATAACGTCAAGTTTATTTAACTGCAAGTTGCCTTGCAGATGTGCATTCAGAAATTTTAAAAAGTTGGGCCACAGTTCATATTCTATTTATGTATTTTTCCACACAGCATTATTTTATATTAATGTTTCCATAAGTGGACAGAAGTCATAGAATGGTCATTTTTATTAGGAACATTAATATCCTGTTGTTTTGATGTACCATAGTTCTTGCTACGCTGTTTCCCTGGTGTTGGATATTTAGTCTGTTTCTAGTTTTTCTCTATGACAAACACTAAGGGTTATATATAGAGAGGGCCGCTCTTGCTTTGGTGACTGTGGAGCATGTGCTGTATGGGGCCGTGCGTGACGTCAGATTCTGTGGTGGATGACACAAAGACGAATGAGGCACAAACTGCTGGAGGAGACTGCAGGAATGGGGGATGCCTCCTGCCTAGTGTGATCAAGGAAGGCTCCCTGGAGGAGAGGCATTTGATTCAGGGTCTTGAAGACTGAGTGTCAGTAAGAATGGCAAATATGGGAAAATTGAACTCCAGGCAGTGAAGTAAGCAATTTCAGAGTATTGTAGCTGGAGCATGTTGGGTCCATCTGCTAAAGAGTCCAGAACACATTTCACCACAGAATATCTTGCTGTAAGAATGTGCCTTAGATATGTTTTAGAAGGAGTATGTACTTACAAGTAAGTGTGTAATAAAAATGTTGTCTAAGAGATGCTAGAGATAGAAAGTATGCTACTAGAGGCTTAACTCCTGTTTGCCAATCACTTTTTGATCTTCCCTAACAGTGATTCTGTAGACCAGTCTTATCAGGACGATAATGCCTGATTTCCAAGTGATAAAAGGGAGGCATTTAAGTATGCCATTTTCTGTAAAATACAGGAGGTTATCGACATACATACAAGCAAACTCCAGTTCCTTCATGCATGGATCAAGGATTTTTAGCTAGTTATTAAGTGCTAGATGGGCTAGTGCTGGAATAAAGAAATAGAAGACTCTATCTCCTAAAGAAACTAAGGGATTAATTGAAGACAGAACCAAAATAACAACAACAACAACAACAATGAAAGTAAAAACTCAACAGTATGTTAAGCTCTTTGAAGTTAGGCATAGGGTACTGTGAGGGCATAGGAAAGGGACATTTATCATTGGTGGGGGGAATCGGGGAAGGCTTCCTGGAGGAGGAAATGTCTGCACTGGGTTTTAAAGAGAGGGAGGAAAACAAATGAAGCCCTTCTGCAGTAGACAGGGTGAGCAGCCTGGGCAAAGGCATAAAGAAGTGAAAGAAAATGAACACTAGGAAATTCTCTCTCTCTCTCTCTCTCTCTCTCTCTCTCTCTCTCTCTCTCTCTCCCCCCCCCCCTCTCCCTCCCTCTCCCTCTCTCCCCCCCTCCCTCTCTCCCTCTCCCCCCATATATATATGTATGTATGTATGTATGTATGTATGTATGTATGTGTATATATGTATACCGTAGTTCAGCTGGAGACATGGGGAGACCAGAAAGTGAATGGCTCTGAATGATATGCTATTAAGAAAGGTCTGAGTTTAAAAAAAAAAAAAAAAAGAAGAAGAAGACACATGATCACGTTTACCCAGGAAGTGAATGAATTGGTCCAGGCTAGTGATGTTGAGCATAGCTACAAGGCATAGAAGGGGACTGAGAAGGAGGCCTCCCTGGTGGCCTGCTCTCCTTCAGTGCTTTGGAATGTGATGACATGAACAGCATCCCCAAGGGAGCCGCTGTATCCAGAACAGTGTGCAAATGTGGTTCTGTAAGGAGAGATGAACACCTGCTGAGAATTGTTTTATTATGGGTTAGTCAGTGCCCAGGATGGAAAAGAGAATGGTAACAGGGTGAATCTGTGTCCATACTCCCCACGGCACGTGGGGGGAGCCCCAGGTCTGTGCTGTGTTCCGGCCCTGCGTCCCGAGGCCCTTCCCCCTAGAGTGGGTGGTGGTTAGACAGGCTCAGCCACACTCTGCACTCTGGGTCTGGGCTTCCCCATGCAGCCCATTCTATCACTTAGGGTAAGCATGTTTTCCTCTTTAAAAGACCATAGCGGAGAGAAACCATGCAGCTGTCCCCTACTGTATAGCACTGAATATGATATAAAGTATATATAATTTATAATAAATTGCGATTTAAATCTACAAATTTAAAAATTTTAAATACACAGTGTAAGTCACTGCTCCCATGTGACCACTGCAGTTGAAAAGGAGGGCCAGACTTAGTGAGCTGTTAAAGTGTATGCATCCACTCCACAGATTATATATTGAGCTCCTACTATATGCCAGGCACTGTTCTCACCACTGTGTACACAGCAGAGAACAGAAACAAAGTCCCCCTTCTCATGGAGTTTATATTCTAGTGGATTTGGATAAGATAAGGCACATATCTGGGTTGTTTTAAAACCTAAAAAGAAAGTGGTTAAGTGTAGTTGTCCATTCAGATTTTTATTTTTAAATGTTTTATCCTTAGGGAAAACTTCGGGGCTGGGGCTTAAATTCCAATTTATGAGTTTTCATGGGTCATTCTTTAAAACTGGCTCTTCAGCTGGTCATAGATAGGTAAATGATGCCCTCTTTCATCTTCCTTAATTCCTTTGCGTATTGTTGGGTCATTCAGGATGGCACTGAGGTCAAATTTCACGTATCATAATCCAATTGAAAACAGACGGTTAAGCCTGGTAAACACAGGTTCAGTCGGTGCCTCTCCTGTGGGCTTGTTGGTTCCTGTGCAGATTCCTACTTCCACCCAATTCCAGGATCAGCTGCACATACCTGCCCCACCCCAATCCAGGAGGGCCAGCCTTGTTTCTTCACCCAACCCAGAAGCAGTTCTAGAAACATTTGCTTTCAGGGCTGTACGAACCTCTGTAACTTTTTCTCCCTTTCCCTGTTCTCTTAACTTACTGTGCTGGGAGACACCATCATGGTAGGGTGGCAAGGATTTAGAGGCAAAGAATCAGCTGGAATGGACGTGGTGCTGAAATGAGGCTGCTCTCCAGGAAGAGACCAGGACCCTAGAGCGCCTCCTTCATGTCTCCACTACCTTTACCTGGTTGTGTGTGTTGTGTATCATTTGTTCTTCCTTTTGAAATCTGTGTGTGTGTGTGTGTGTGTGTGTGAGAGAGAGAGAGAGAGAGAGAGAGACCCCCAGTACCATGGAATCTTTGAAGGAAAGAGTATAAAACTTTCAGAATTATAACCTTAATGACTTCGTTTAATGTGCATCACATTCTGTGTTAACAGTAGACCAGTTCTCCTTTACTAATATTTGTGTATTCTCCTAAAGACCTGAAAGAAAGTTTGGCTTTTAAAGTCTCTTTTGACCAATGTCATATTAGAAAAATGTTATTGTCGTAGTGCATATGAGATGAAGACGGTTAACAGGAGGGTATTTGCATGTGGAAACTATAAAGAGAGTTGTGGTTTCCAGGGGTGGGTCATATCTGCAGTCTACTTCAGGAATAGCGCAGTCATCACCCCTGCTGATCTGGTCAGTCTGTCTGTCTTTAAGCCAAGGGGATAAACAGACTTCACAAATTGTTCACAAAAGATTGCCAGTTTTTAAGGTGTGACTGTTGAACCACACCTGGGAAGCTACGTACGCGAAGCCAACTCATAAAGTTACTTAAGAGCCTCCACCCCAGCGGATGGTCCAGGTAGTCTCCAAGGGCGGTGAACTAAGCCAGTATACTAAGGCTTTGAGTGGGACAAGGCAGTGGTGATAATGCATAATGGATGCATTCATGTACACCGCTTCTACACAGCATTTTCTTGGATGGAAGCCTGGGAAATAATACAGGAGCACGCACTCAAGCTTCTTGTTAGCTTTCTGGGTCACCGCTGGCCTCCAGCTGTCCTTTCTTGCCCAGCTACTCACTGGGAGTTGAGCTTTTGAAATATCATTGAAAATCTTTATGTTCTGAGAATCTAAAGGGAAGAAAACTTGACCGCTAGCCCTTTGGAAACTTGGTTGAGCCAATAAAAAGTTTGGAAAAAAAAATGTCCATACGCATAGCAGTTGGCTTTGACTAGAAAAAAATGGACATGTTATTAAACTGTTAATTGTGGTGTTGCTGTCATGCCACTGTAGTGTTTTAATTTAGAAAGTACTTGAATTATTTCAAATGATTTTTCTCTGGTTTATGGCGTGGATGTTAAATGGATTTGTTTGTAAAGTCTTGGGGAGTTCCTCGAACCTCTGATTGCTGCCTCAAGTCCATTTTAAGTAGATCCCGTAGCTCTTCATCTTGCTGCCGTGCTTTATCTTTTAACCAGCTGGTACTTCTTTCCTTTCCTTTAGTGAACTTCAGTGAAATTTAGGAATGCTTGTAAGTCCAGTAAAATTCTCTCTAAATAAAGGAGAAGTAAGTCAATATCTTTGTTTGGAGCTATGGCAAAATTAACTTTCCTGTAACCACTGGTTAGCAAGTACTTTATATTTATTTGTTAAAGAAAATCAACAAAACATTTTAAATTTCAAATAAATTCTACCACCCTACTATATCACATTTTCATCTTTCTTATATATATAGATTGAGTTATATTTTAGTTATGAGGTGCATTTGGAATACTACTTAAAGTTGTAGCAGTTTTCCACTCATCTTCAAAGCCTTTAACAATTATAATGATAAATAATCTTTAATCATATCAATGTACCATAATCTATACACCATCTTTCTAAAGTTAAAAATGTAGATTGTGTGTAATTCTTTGCTACTTTAGACATTATTGCAGCGAGATTATCAGGCTGTAATGCATTATTTCTCTGGGATAAATTCATAGGAATAACTAGGTTAAAGGATGAACATGTTGTGATTTGGTTAGTGAGTTTATATTTATCAAAACTTTTCAGATTATAAAAGTAACACATGATCATCCTAATAAATTAGAATGGTATAGAAGTATAAAAAAATACAAATTCTCAATGGGACCTCAGTTCCAGTCTTCAAGTGAGTCCTTAAGCAAAGGGCGTATAGAATGAGAAAAGGTAGTTCTGACGAGTGGAATGATACACAAGTGGTGATGATGTACTGTGTAGTTTAAAAACAAAGTACTAGTTTATTTGTATGATTTAAAAAATGCAATCCAAGCAGTCCCTTCTTTGGACAAGACGTAGAGGTATCCATTGTTGGTTTACTGTAGCAGCTGGTTTGACAAAGTGCAGTCTCCCGTATCAGGCAGTGTTAAGAGATACCCACGCCCCCTTGACTCTGATCACGAAGTGGCTGGAACCATCAGGCCCCAGCTTTCTTGGGTTTAAGGGTCATTGAAGAATCTTTGTAGATAAAAGAAGGATTGTATATTCCAGGCCCTGGAGTGAGGACTAGGCTTGGAAAGCCAGAAGGGCCAGTGGAGACGGTTCAGGTGTGCTAAGGGGAGAACATGCTTTTTGGCTGTGTGTCTGTGACCTGAGTATCCATTTGATTTCATCTTCTAGACCCACAGGCAGACATCAGGCTTGTGGCCTTTCCCGCTTTTCTGGGAATTGTGACTGGGCAAAGGCAAAGAAGCTGGTACCCAGGACTTCTCTTTATGGAAGTGTGAATTTCCTCCACAAGCCCATAGAGGAATATTGCAATGGTATTCTCTCATTTGGTTGCTTCCTTGAATTATTTCGAGTGATTTTTCTCTGAAAGATGTCTTCTGGGTCCTGTATATGCTCCCTCTGCTACTCTGGCCCGAGTAAATTAGGTTATGTTATCACTCTGCCTGCCAGCCGTGTCTGCATCCTCTCATCTCAAGGGAGGGTTGGCTAACATGCATGGTGGTTTTTTTGGCCTTTGGAGATGGTAGCTGTCAGTCCCCAGAGTTCCATTTGCTGGTATTGTGCCCACTGCAGGCTTACTGCCTGTAAGAGCAGTAGGCAAACTAAGGAATCGTTTAGTAAATCACAGATAAGATTGTCACTGAATGGAGAGTCCTGCTTACTGGACCAAGTTCCTCACTGACTGTACTTTTGTTTCCAATTTGTAAAATTGAGTATCTGGATTGAGCTCCAAGATTCTGTCTGGGACATAGATGAGAAGAGGTGGAGGCCCCAAGTGATGACTGAAATTGGAATAAAAATCATGACACCCATTTCCCCTGTCTGTCATGCTTTTCAGACCTGTCTTAGAAGTTGCTCCCTGCTCTGAAGCTGAATTCCAAACAAAGAAGCCACTGAGGAAGTTATGCTTCACTTCACTTTTTAATAAAAGAGTATCTCATTAAATAGGAGTATGTCTAAAATTCAGAATCTCGGATACTAATTTTCTAACCTTCAGATGATCTTTCAGTTTTCCAGGAATTTTTGGATAATTTATCTTCCCATTAATATTTCAGTTATCTTCATCACCTTGACCATCAAATTTTGTGTGCCCATGCCTGTGCACGTAAAAATACAGTGTTTAAAATAAAACCTGCTTTCATTTGCATCATGAACAAACATACTGCCTATAATATCTCCCATACCAACCTACCCACACTTCATACATTCTGATTTGCTAATAGGAAATGGTTAGTTATTTTGTGCTTTTGGGAGTTCTGGAGAAAATACATAGTCAAGTATTGTGACTCGAGTGTAGGACTGAGAATGTAATTTTTCCAATCTGTATTTTTAATAGCTTATTATTGGAGATAAGAAAGGAAATTTTGAAGAAAAAAAAAAGAAGCGAAAAAAGAGAAAGAAAGGGAATTTTGATAGGAAGTGTGAGATGTCCCAGTGATGAACTCTCACTTGGCGTCAGCATCTAAACAACACTGACTGAATGCAGTTCAGCAGTGCGTAGGCAGGGCTTCTCAGATAAGCAAGATGTGTGCTCAAGTGCTGATAAGGTATCCAACATTGCCCTCCGTGTTTCTGGAGAGAGAAGGGGGAGCCTTTGGGATTTCAGTATTGTCATCTTCATGCCTGGTGCTGTAACAGTTTATATTCTGTCTTTGATTAAGACTTTATATTTAAAAAAACCTTTTATATGAAATATTTTATAATTTGGAATACATGGATCCCTTACTAGGAGTGGGACAAAGTATAAAAACAATGAGACCCAGTGGTTTTGTGGGATGGGAAGTAAAGAAGCAGTCCCTTCAGTTGAAGAAGCTACAGGAATTTAGCCTGAAGTCCTAAGGATGAATTTAACTTTCATCCTAAGATGATGACGTCTTCTGAGGCCATACTGTAATGTGAAGAAGATGGTGCTTATAAGTGAGGAATACCTCTGAACCCCAGTTTTGACCATCATCAGTTCTTCTAATGAATTACAGGTGAGAAGGGGACCCCAGAGTCACACAAGGCAGGAATCACCATGGCCTGTGACAATTGCCTTCTGTACACTCATGGTTCCATGATCATGGTCCCAGTGGTAGCATCATACACACAACACAAGACAGTAGTGGATTTTGTTTCTGCGTACCCATTCTTTCAGAAGGAAATTTACGGTGGCTTAAAAGGGTATCCAGAATGAAGTTAAACATCAGTGGGTGAGGATACTGGGACGAGGGAATAGCAAGAAGAGGAAATAAAGGGTGAAGATAGAGCATGTATTGCTTGAGGTTGTGTGAATACACTGGAAATAGGCTCCATGCTCTCCAGCAGCAGAGCAAGGAGAGAACTGTGACCAGACCCATGATTCACAGGACCTTTAAGGTTCAGTGAAGTAGTTACTCATCACATGGGGACAAGTGGGCTATGCCGTCAGCAACATGCTGATTGTAAGTACAGCCATAGCAGTCATTGCTGGAGGAAGAGCAGGGCTTCCAGGCTTGACAGGGAAACAGAATTTGCTTGTGTGCCCCTAGTGTGCTAATAATACTAAGAGTAATACATAGACTAGAAAGTTTCCTTTAGTACCTTTTTTCCTCCTCTAAAATGTAAAACAAGTGATACTGCAAATGCAACTAAAACAGGTTAATTATTATACTGCATGAACTCTACTTTAGAAATAATAGGTCCATGGGCCCGTATATTTTTGTCTTTCTGGTAGAAAAAGGCCTGTATTCACTAGGTGGCAGTATCATCAGCCTTTTGGGAAGTTAAATGTGATCACAAGTCTCAAATCCTGAAAATGCAGAAGAGTAGGAAAACCATTTACTTGGACATACAGGATCTCATTTCTACACCTCACGTGAAGGAGTATATTTCCATTTCCTCCTCCCCTTTTCTTCAGGGCCAGGGAGAAGGTGCTGTCTGTCGTAGCTGTAGGCACATCGGGATGGCACTGGAGGGGCACATTTCACGAGAAGCAAATGAGCAGGAGTGACTGGCAGTGGTTCTGGACCAGCTGTGGGATAACAGTGAACTGATGGGGCGCAAAAACGTGTTTAATAAGGGGGATAACTTTTAGACCCTTGGCTTTGCTCAGTTATTTCTAGCATCAAAGCAATATGACCTCTCCCAGGGAAGGAGGTGACTTGACTTTTCTCTATTTATGTAAAAGTCTTTTGCCTATTTACATCTTTGTGGAGAGACTAAATTCTTTTTGAGAGCATTTTTTTAGTGGAAAAGTTAGATTCAAAAATCATGTTATGAAAGTAACGAACGGTATTTGGTTGAATTTTAGGGTTTTTATATTGTCTTAGGTAGCACGTGAGAAGTCTTAGAAAAATTGGTCTTTGTCCTATTCCTCCTAGCGTTTCCTTAATAGCAGTGCTGCTGGTGTTCTGCGTAGGACTTCTCTTCAGTGTGTGTGGCTGTCCCATGTGCTGTAGGGTATGCTGCATCCCTGGCCCTTGTCCACTAAATGCCAAAAGTGTCCCTTAGTCATTGTGATGACCCAGTGACACAGATGTTCATGTGCCTTCTTAAGGGGGCAAAGGAGGGGAGGTGGTGTTGTCCGGGGTCGAGAGGTTTTAGTGTAAGTAAAGAACCTGTGGAATGTAGTGGGCATAATCTCTTAAAGACATGTGCATTGATAACTTCATATTTTAAAAAATCACAACCACAACCCTGTCACCTTAAACTTTTACTCATTTGCATTTATTTGTGGGTTGTGATTCTGCTTAACTCTACATAAACACAATTTTTACATAGTAAAAAATTGTACATATATAATTTATGGTATACTTTTTGTATGACCTCATCATGTGCTTTTCCTTGTACACCTTACTAGCTTTCTGTTTAACTGACACATCACGTCCAGATAGTTCATTCCCCTCCACCCTGCATCCCCTTGCCCCTTTTAAAATTACAAACATTTTTTTTTGCCATTTTTGCATGTGAATTTTAGTATCATTTTCATGAGAACTATAAAGTGTCTTTTGTTTGCATTTTAACTGAAACTGTTAGTATATAAATAACTTGGGGGTGAATTGTATTCTTTCCTATTTTAGTCCTTCTGGCATCATATATATTCCTTTTTGCTGGGCTTCCCTTTATTTATCCCTTAAAAGTTTCACTGGGTGGGAGGAAGCCTTGCCTGTGTTCCCTAACCCTTACTGATCCCACCTGCCCTTGAGCTGTGGTTGGTGTATGTACGTGTATTCATTTCCAAATTGTGCTAGTTGAAAAAAAGAGTAATCTTGTTTCCTTTTCTCTTTTTCTTTTTTTTTTTCATCAAGACTGAAAATTCCACTGGAGCTTAAGGCCTGGACCCTGGGATTCCTGTCTGTTCTCTTGGTACCTAGCACAGGGCCAGTCCATAGTGCATCCTCTTGGTGAAGACTTAACTGATTGGTGTGTTCTCAGTTCACTTTCCCTAGGTGGTCTTTGCATTCGTGTGGTTACCACTAGCTTCTGCATACGGGTTGGGTGACCATAAAATATGTCCAGGACAAAAGAAGCAAATTTTATATCGTCCCTTTGATGTTCAAGACAGAAGGTAGTGGTAGAGAGGATCCCAGGTGGCACCTGATCTAACAAAAGACCTATGAGTAATGGAGGAGAAGAGAGGGACAACAGCTGCGCAATCCAGGTGGAAGAATGCCGGCCGGCTTCTGGTCCTTGGCGTGGCAGCTGATAACATGTGCTCTCTGCACCTGAGTCAGTGCCATTTGCCTGCCCAGACAAGCCTCTTATGCACAGAAGCCTAAGGAAGGTCTTTCCCATTAAGGAGCAGCAGGGACTCTTCTGCAACCATCATGCCAACATTACCTCCCCACCCAGCATCAGCCTAGCATCACACCCCTGACTGAAGCTCAGTAAAGAAATGCTATTTAATGCTAAAGGGTATCAACCAACAAGATGGAATTTTAAGGTTTAGGTAATCTGGGGGACTTGTTTGTATTTTTAGGCTTTTAACTGTGATCTAATCCCTAGAACCACCTTATTACAAGATGTATCCGTGGGGACTAAGGAGAAGCTGTTTTGGTAATTACTTCAGTGACTCCTCAGGGGCAAGTTAGTATTCTGCCTACTCATGTCCGGAGCAGCTGGATTAAAGATGGCAGACCTCATCCTGATTGTTAGAGTAGACACCTTAGATGCTGATTAAACTGCCGTCAACTTGTGTAACTCAGATCTTTATTTTAATGTACAGAACCTTCGTTTTGCGTGCCACTTTTCCAAACTGTCATTTAACCTCAAAGCTGCTTGTCTCCACACTCTCTCAAGAAATATTTGACTTACAGTCAATTGGTACCTACCAAATTTCTCCAGTGGATTTCTCAGTACTTCTTATCATCCATCCATCTACCCATCCATCCATCCAAGCTTTGTTAAGGGTCCTAGGTAAGGCATTCAATATGAATCAAGATACTAATTATCCTACATGACCCCAAATCTCAGTGGCTTTCAAAACAGATTGGTTTCTCAGTTGTCCTACATGTCCCTGTGGGCCAGCCGCAGCTCTGCTCTGTGACCTTGATCTACTGATGGAACAGCCTCTGTCTGCACCATTGCTACTCTTCAGAGCAAAGGAGGATAAGAGGGCAAGGTGAAGTTCCTTGCTGGCCCTTTTCAAGCTTCCTCCTGGAAGGGATATGTGGTCCTTACCCAAAGCAAATCACAAGGCCACACTTGAGTTCAACATAGCAGGGGGCGTATATAATTCCCCCTTGGAAATGGGCAGGAAATTTTGGTAAATAGTAATGTAATATAATCTACCACCCATCTGAAAATACAGCACCTACCCTAGAAGATCTTAATAATCTAAGAGAGAGTAGTTCTTGTTTAGCTTTTCAAAATGCAGTACTTTAAATCAATGGTGGGTCAGTCAGTTTGATTCTTTTTTTTTTTTTTTTTTCATTCTTGTAGGGAATCTACTTTTATGATTAATAAAGTATAATAAAGAGTTCATGATATTTGAGCTCTCTTTAAAGTTATTTTATTGTGGCTTAATTTATCAGGTATCAGTGGCCTAATATAACAATTTGTATTCAACAAGTGTCATATGTGGGCTTTGCTGTTGAACATTTATATTTCAAAGCCAGATGTGTCTTTTGTCTTCAAAAGGCAAATGGAATCAGGTTGGGGGGAAGGACAAAGGAATGGGGGATGGCAAATGTCTAATATCCTGAGTTTTATTTCCCTATTGATTTTTAAGTGAATGGCAGTACTTGCTCACCTGGGTATGTCCCTGCAGTCTGAGAAGTTATTTTTGCTCTTGGACAGAAGCCCGCCTGGCAGGGAGAGCCCAGTGTCACCTTTGCAGCTGCTGGGTGTGGTGAGGGGCCAGTTCGTCTTCTTTCATCTGGCTGTGGGAGGAGGCACTTGCAAAAGGGACTGGTAGGAAAAACTGCTTTTGGGTCCCACCATCACTTTAGGCAGATAGGGTGACACTCTGCACCTATCTTCTCTGGCAGAAGCTGAGATCAGCAGGCCAGTTCCTGACACACATCTACGCACATTCTGAATTGCTTATTCTGTTTTCCTCTTTCCTGCTCGGGTTTCTCTCAGGAGTAGGCTCCGCTTCAGGCTTATCACTGTTGTCAGAAAGAAAACACATATTTATAGAATGGAATATCTTACAGAAAGAGGGTGTGGGCAGAGTGGAGGAAGAAATGAATCCTGGGTGTTGTCAGTCAACAGTATTTATGGAATGTACCCTCCGGATGCCACACTTCTGGTGGGCAGTTACCAAAGAAGAAAGTTTGCCCACCTGCTTCCTGTTATCCACCCTGCACAGAAGACTTCATCCTGGAGATTATTTCCACCAGTACTACCTGTAGAATTCAGCTTCCTCTAGACAAAGAACAATATTTCCAAGTATAAATTAGAAAGATCTAGACTCCATGTGGTGTAAAACTGTGGTATTCATTGAGAAAGGTAGAGTATTCTCAGTTCCAGATTCACATTTTTAATGCAAGAAATGGATATTGTCTCACTGTCAGAATATTTATCAGGGCATACATTTTTTAAAGCAGAGACTGCAGTTTTTAAAAAACACATTCACTCTTAGATACCTCATTCACTTCTTCACATCCATGAAATAATTTTTTAAATGATGATGAGTAAGAGAGCTTGCTCAATTTTTTGAAAAATCTCCAACAACATTCACATTTGTCATCTGGAAAGAGATGCTTTGATTCAGTAGAAAAGCTTGTGCACACTGGGTGGGGAGGCAGCCTTTTCTCTTTTGGTTCCTAACATCTCATGTCTGTCCTGAAGCAATACAGGCTCCACCTTATTATCCCAAGTACACCCTGCTGCTTCTAGTAGTTTGAACAAACTTACTTAACCTGCAACCTTAAAACAGAGAATAAACTTGTTGGAGGAGAAGTGGAGATTAATGACTAAACTTTGCCTACTCAGCAAATGTGAATTAAGAAAATGTTTTTAAATGTGGACTTAATGTTTTCTCAACTTACATTCACTATCTGTTGGTGAAAATCAGCAGCACCCTTAGGTGGAAAAACTGTAAGCCATGACTAAGTGCAAGTCCCTCTTTTTAAAGAAACACGTACCCCGCTTGTTTTAGAGCCCCCTTGGAGGGTTGAATCTTCAGTTCTTTCTTCAGCATCCATACTTGCCTTAAAGGAGTAGGAGAGGCTTACAGTGCTTTTGAATTGGGGTGCTTGGGGTAGGAATCATACCATGCCTCGAGACTAGTTTTTGTAATTGTTATTTTTCAAGCCAAATAGTGCTAAGAGGCATCGTGATGCTTCCTCTTTTTTGTCTCGTTGAGTGGAAGGTGGGGCATGAGAGAACAAGTAAGAGGACATCAAAGCTGTGGCATCAGCCGTGAGCTGGTATCCTAGCAACTTCCGCCCTGGGAGAGATGCTATACATACTTTACCCTTTGCTTGGCATCAGACTTGGGTTGGCCCAGTGCCTTTAAACTTTGAAAATGTGTAAGTGTCTACACAGAGGAAAGCTGGCATTGGTTCAGAACAGCTAAATGTGCTGTTCTTTTAGAATCGAATGAGTCGCTGTATAATCATAATAGCTTCCCAGCACTGAACGAGGGACGGAACGGATAAAGATATTTGATGACCTACAAGTAATTTTGCCTTCATGTTGTTAAGTGCATGTAGATTACAGAACACAGGTTTTCTCAACTCAGTATTACTATAATTTTCAGGAGTTTTATATACAGTATGTTCCCAAATTAAAATGTTAAAATTAATGAAAATACTAGAAATTTTCTGTAACTTAAAAATACGTTAAAATGTAGATTTTCCTCAGGTGGGATTGTTTTTCCGAGTATATTTAGCTGTTTAAATTCTTTTGTTCCTTTCTCAGTTGTCTGGTTCAGGCCTAGGCAAGCCACGAGACTCGGTTCTTACTCCATATTACTCAGTGTCGTTAACCACATCCCGTTTTTTCCCACCCTGTCTTGGAATGGGACATTAAGTCTGTAACAACACAGCACCTTAAACCTGATTTCATGGGTCAGTGTGAGCAACAGGTAATTGTTTGCAAGAAAAGTGAAAAAAAATAAAAGAAAATATTGGGATAGAGTAGGATTAGCCACATAAAGTTTGAAGGAATAAAAAGTGGCATTTCTTTTTTCAGTGACTACAGCCCTGTTAGCAATTTTACTCTTGACCTAAATACAAAGTGTGAGTTTGCTAATGGAATTGATCATATTCCAGACTGGGAAGCAGTTGTCATCTGTTCTATCAGAGTTAAGACTCTTCAGGTATATTCTCTGATTTGTTTCTCTCATCTGGCCTACCGAATTTTCATTTAAGGGCTAAACTGCTGGAATACTTTCAGAATGCTTGATACCAGAAATCCAAGGTATTTAATTCAGGCTCCTTATCTGAAGTCCGTTTTCACCCTTTGGGGAAGCTGATGTATTTAGCTAAGAATTTTACATAGGGGCCCCATCTGGTGAGAATAACTGAACAATTGACAGCTATCTGATAACATGTTAGCAGGGTAAATGGTTAATAAGTGCAACCAAAGATAAATGAATAATTTTGAACCATTTATATTGGCTCTGCCAAAATTGGATCATTAAGTGTCCGCTTTATGAAGCATCACAGGCTGTGGTTAACAAGTGTGAGGAGAGCCCTCACGTGCTCTCGAGGCAGGTTTGACTGCCACACTGACTTGGCAAGTGTGACGATTCTCAAGTCATGATGTCAAACAAGAATGAGTCCACGAAGGGTTTTTTAACCACGTGGCCCATTACCCGAAACAAAACAAAACACTTAAAGGTCTTAGACCTGAATCATGTCATCCTAGTGAATCTTCAAGGAACACAGATTCTGAGCAGTTAGAGATGAAAAGTCTGAAACTCCATGATAATCCATTTCCCCCTTTCCCGTGACTAATAGACATTCCTCCAGCCAGTGCTGATTTCTTCCTTCTGTTTCTCCCATCGAGAGCATGGGTTGCCCTCTCCAGCCTAGCACAAGTGCAGCTCACATCCTGCTTTCCAGCCCTGCCTGCTCGCTCACTTTCTCCTACACGACCCATTTGGCATCTTGCTGTTGACCCTTACGTGTGCGCTATGCCCTGGCCAGGGAAGGAAGTGCAACCCAGACACAGGATGAAGGAACCCAGGTGCTCTGCCAGATGGTTTATCTGGGGGACTTCTGGTGTTGCTTTGGCCTCTTGGGGAGAGAGAGATTGAGAGAGAGAGAATGAGTGAATGAGAACAAATCCCCAAAACTGCCCTAGGAAACCTATGACAATAGTGAATGACAGACTCTCTCTGATAAGACAGTTTACAGCTAAAAACTTACCTTTTGAGTTCATTTGCTTCTTGAACATTCCAAAACTCCGGAAGACAATATTGAAGCTCCTTAACTGTTAGGAGGGAGAGCCTGCAAGGAAAGAGGAGAAAGATTTTTGGAAGAGGTTTTCTGGGTGTATTTGCAATCACGTATAGCTTCTGCGCAATCCTCTCAGCATGTAAGAGGGCTTTGCACAATTCTGTATCCAGTAAAAATTAGCCTCATTATTGATTGTTCCCACTTCCCAGAATGGAAACATGAACAGATTTGTTAACGTCTCGCCTCTTTGGTTCTAAGGAGCACAGGGGTTACCGTATTCTAAACCCTGGCTGTACATCATCAGAATCCTCGGTGAGTTGTGTTTTTTAAAATACACTTGCCAGGACCTCACCCTAGACCTAGGGAATCACAGACTCCTGAATTGGGAGCTGGGCTCTGTCCGTCCAGGAGCTCTCACACAGCCTGGTGGAGGATGCAGAGGGGTGGACATCCAGTTACCACACGGTGTTGTTAATTCTCTAGGAGGGCCAAGCTTCTGTTTGTATGCAAACCACTGCCATTCACTGAACATCCTCTGTGTCCAAGTCTCATGCCAACTAGTGGCAGAGCTGAGAATTAAACTCAGGACTCAGCCTCAAAGCCTGTGTCCATCTCAGAGTTCAGCTGACCCCCAGGGGCTCCCCCATGGTTACTGAGGCTCTGTCACACATCTGAGCAAACCTAGTGTGAATCCTGGTACCCATGGATCCTGTCAGCACTTTTTTTTTTTTTACTGTCATGAGGTTCTTAATTTGTCCAAAACCCATTTTCTCCATTTTTCCTTTTACTACTCAAAATCTGCATTTAAAAGAACAAAGCTATTGGTTTGGTAAAAATAATACATGTCCACTTAAACAAATTTCACCAGTATAGAAAAACAGAGGGAGATTAAAAAATAACTCTGAAATTCCACTGAATTATTGAATAGTTATTTTGGACAGTAGCATCTTAGCTGTAAAGATCTCTTCTACCACTCATTCTCATTATTACAAGTACACTAATCAGTATAAAATTTCATGTTTTTTAAGCATTGTATAGATTGAAGTACTAATTTTCTCAATAGTCCTCTGATTTTTTTTTAACATATATATTTATAAAGAGGTAAATGGTTTGCCCAAGGACAAATGCTTAGTTATTTGTAGTTTCTTATTTGCAGAGCTCAAACTATGCAGTGTGTGTATGTGGGGGGGGGCGGTCTTTGGACTTACTGTGTACTGCTTTGTGTCCTTGGTGGCCTGTGCATAAGCTGCTTATTATGAAAGGGAGAGAGAGAGAATGCGAGTCTTGCATGATGTTCAGAGAAATGCTGAACTATGGTTTTTAAAATTGAAGTTTACTCATTTTCCTTTTTTTATATGAAGTTTAATTTTCATTAACATCATTTTCAACCCTTCCTTAAGCTTATAGTTTTGTTTTGTTTTTTTAATGACAGTTTTCTTTTTAGGACTTTTGTTGCCATGCCATGTATTGGCACTTTACAAAGGGTGGAAAGAAGAGAATAAAGGAATAGTCTAATTTGGGCCAGTAGAATAGTTCCTGAAACCTGATGAAATTTATTTGGAATTGATGACTTCTGTTTTCAATCTCTGTAAAAGACTTCCCTCGGGGCAGAGAGAAGCTAGTCCTCTGTGTGCCTCATCCCTTCGTGCCCCTCCCAGGCTCTGTGATAGGGCACTGTTTTCGGTGTGGTGAAAGATGGCTGCAAGGGTAAATAACGCATGAGTCCTGCCCTGGAAGGAGCTTAAAATCCAATGGGAATGAATGATAAATGCATAAATGATTACTTAAATTTCAGATGAATCTAGTGTGAACCTGGAGACCTGCATGGAAGTCTCCTAAAAGTTGCACTAAACAAAAACAACAAACCAATATCTCCTTTAAAATGCAACTTAAAAAACAAAACAAAACTCCCTCAATAAACCATCAAATAAAGCCTGTCTCCAAGCACAAGAGGTGCACATCTGGACAGTCTTTCATTTGAAGCTTAGATCTTGACAGGGAATTGCTTTATGCCCTTGAGCAAACTATTTAACTTTTTTTATTCCTTAATTTTTAAATTATAATCTGGCAATGCAACCTAACATAAATGTCAAAGAAATTGGCATTTACAAGGTGCTCTGGGGCTGAAAGGTGCTACTGAGGATATGTAGCCTTTAGGCTCGTCAGTGTCCAGGCAGACCCCACAAGCCCACAGAGGCTCTTTAGTAGCAAACTCCTGCAGATTTCCGAGCCAGATTTCCTCACGGAGAGAAAAGACCACTACCGCCATGAGAAAGATTTGCTAAGACATATTTTCAGAACATTCTTCCAAGTCCTTATCAAGTAGGGCCCCTGGATAAGAACCGTTGAGTATTTAGCTGTAAGCCAAAAGTTGAGAATAGAAAACATTTAAATCTTTAAGAACTTGAGTCCAACAAAAATGCTGGCTGACAGCCTGACTGAGGTAAAGTAAACCTGATATCCAGGTTTTTCAGAAAAAAATTGTTTATTTTTGGGCAAATCTCAGGCCTCCATGTTTTTGCTTATCTTTTTTCTTTTCATCCACAGGAAACATGTGTGGAGCCTTCTGATAGTTACCCATTGTTAAAAGTTCTCTGTCTTTAGACACCTGCTTCACATGGAATGTCTCAAAAAGACCAGAACTTGACATTGTTTGATCACTTTTTAAAAACTAGCATTTTGGACAGATCTCTGCCTTTCCCTCATTTGTTCACTAAATATCCCCCATAGAAATATCCTGAAATAGCCACTCAACAAGTGTTTGGAATAAAATGAATGGAAAGAAGTTTCCAGCCTCCTCTGCCAAACATGGACCCATGCTTTGAAATGATCAGTCTCCTGAGTAGTTTGGCTTAGGGGGCGTGCTGTGTGTTTGATGACTGAGAATTTGGCCCTTTTTCTAGCCTGCTCATCTCTCTCATCAGTCAGTTTACTTCCCAATTTCACCCACTCTCCATTGCCCCAATTATCATTTTCATCCTGAGCCCACCTTTAAATTACTTCAGAAACCTCCCTACGTCCCATTTAACTTTCTGGATCTCCCCTTTAATTTCTTGCCTTCTCTGTGTGTACACCGTTTTCCCCAATATCTTTTCTTTCCAGTGCACTCCTTCTGCTGTTCTGTATAGCCATTTTTGCCTTTATTCCTTCGCACTTACTTGATTTGTTCTCTCCTTAGTGTCCATTCCTTAGTGCCAGCCAAAATGTGGGGTGAGCAACAGAGAACCCTTGACCACTGCCATCCTTAAAATATCTAAAATCATGAAATGTGAGAGACAGATTGTGCCTTAGATTGTCCTGTCCTATTCTTCATTCTATGGAGAAGTCCACCCAGAGTCATGTGATAGATGAGGACAGAGCCTGGGTAAACCCAAGTCTCCATTCCCTCCTGTTTCCCTCAACCGCACTGTCCTCTAAGAGCACCCAGGACCACTCAGGTTGGAAATAGAAGCCCTTATCTTTGACCCCTGATTTCTTGCTCCCAGTCTGCTACCATCTCTCCCCTCCCGGTCCAAGCACGTGCCTTGGTAAGGACCTTCTTTCCCTTTTGATCTCTGTTAATAAGCTTGCAGAGAAGATGCCAGGATATTCCAGGAGATCTAGAGATTGGTCTCTTCTCCCAAAGATGCTCTTTGGTGACACCGAGGGTCTTTTTGCCAGTAATGAACAAACCTCCCGGTTTGAAGCTGCCTGTCTTCTATTCTGTTTAATTCTGTTGTAAAGTTACCTCCTGGAATCTGCCTTCAATCTGTTGCTGTGAAAACATCATGTCATCCTAGCTAGTATTTTGATTTTGTTGTCGGTATGAGTTTCAGGGAGACCAAGGGTGGATGTGTGGGGTCTGTGTACTTGTTTAAGCATAAATACATCATGTTCTGGACTGGGGCAGGGGGGCTGTCTTTTCTCCTCTATTTTCAGCTGTGATGGTAACTAGCCCTTAGGAATTTAGGTCCAAGTAGGGTTGGGGCCAAAAGTTAGTGGTATTTATTTATTTACTTAATAAGGATTTATTAAGTGCCTGATTTATGCACAGCTCTCTGCTAAATGAAAATTATACAAAAAAAATTGAAATCAAAAGATCTGACTAAAGGAACATTCAGAATATTTATGTCAAAAATAGTAAGTGTAATTTTTATTGGCATAGTTTTTTTTTTAAAAGGATACAAAACACTTTTAAACTACAGTTGCTTGTTTCATTTCCTCAATAATCCTAGAGAAAGTATTTTCTGCATTTTATCGGTAAGGAGTTGAAGCTGGCAGAGGTTCTGTCCTGGCTCTTGAAGCCAGAATACAAGTGGATGGAGGGCTATCCTCAGGTCCAGCCCACCTTCCGGATCTGCTCCTGGCTTCAGAGTCCTGGGTGCCCTGCCTGTCTCCCATGTGCTCTCATTCCTTGCAGGTGGCACCTGCTGGATCCCTGTCTGGCTTTTAGAACTTTGGTTTCCATCTTGCCCTCTTTCTGAGTTTTGTTATTCTCAGCTCCAGACCTGGAATAACTCCTGGGATGGGCCTCATGGTGGGTGAGGGTTCCTGTATTTCTGTTCCCCAAAGCACATATTTTTATGCATTAATGTGTCTGAAATTGGGAAACACCTTATAGCCGCCATTGAAGTGTACTTTTTTCTGAGAGTTTGCCTCTGCCAGTCACTAGGGTACTTCCAAACTGAGACTAAGCATGAGTGCCTGCCTGAGGGTGTTCAGACCACACTGGTGGTGGGAATTCAGGATGCAAACCCACCCAAGTACTGGCTTGTGGTTCTCATCCTTGGGAGAGGCCCTCTTCCCCCACCCAGTTCCAAGGTCTCATTGCCATCTCTTTTTGTGTGGCAGGCTTATTTCTCTGTGGCTGTTTGGTCCCCCAGCTTCCTGTGGGTCTCCTCTGTTCAACTCCTCGTCTTGAGTGCTTTTGATTTCTCAGTGGCACCTTAAATGCTGTCCATATTGTGATGGTGACATCTCAGATTTGATGAAATGTGGCATTATATGGTGAGAGTTGCTCTGGATGGCTGTTGCTGTTGCATAGCTTAGCAATTTTTGGTTTCAGGGGAATTAGTGGGTGTTCTTTGCTCTCCATCCCAGGTGAGGCTTGCTCAGCTGCTAAGACAAAAGCCAGAGTGTATCACCATTCACTCTCCCTTCACCCAGCTTTCCTGGCAGCTGCCTAACTTCGTTGCACACATGCAGCAGAAATACAATGTTAATAAATATTTCTACATGTAATAGAGAAACAAGCCATAAAAATAGTCATTTGCCATCTGCTCAGATGAGTTGCTGGGAAAAGCAATGACATTTTCTGATTCAGTAACTTAACTATCCTTGTGCCTCCTGTAAGGAACATCAAAGACAAACAAATTATAAATACCCAAACACATGTCCTGAGAGAAAATGCATTGGTCTCTGAAGCAAATATAAATAACATGTGCTACCTGATTCTTTTTACATCTCCCAGTGAAGATCTAGAACATCACTACTCAGTTCTCACTCAGTTACAGTGTTTCAGTTTGCAGTCTACAGTACAAAGGTGCTGGAGGTGCAACATCTCCTACACCTGTATAGAGAAAATAGGTGTAACAAAGTGGAGAGAACTGGGCTAATGGACTCCCAAGGCTTATGCAGGGGGAGAGGAAAGTGCAGTAAACAGCCCACAGTAATAGCAACTTACTTCTTCCATGCCCTCTGTGTCAGGCCCTGTGCTGGCACTTTGCATATAGTAGCTCATCTCTTAGTGGAATATGAGTGCCTATTTTAAGAACAAAGGGGATAATGAAAGAATAAGGGTGATTAATCAAAAGCCTAGATGTGTTTCATGTACAACCTAAGTAGAGGGAAATGAGAGAGGCTGCAGAAAGCTTAGTCAAGCCCTGGTTGTTGAAGTTTGTCTAACAAAAAGGGAGAGTTGGGGTGTGACTGATTAGTGGAAATAGATGTCTTGGTGTAAGCAGTTGTAGGAGGTTATGTATCTGTTGTTGTTACTGTTTCTGTTCAGTGCCAACTGTGGTTGCATCCCACCCACCCAACCACCCACAGTTTCTTTCTCCTTTGCCTTTGAGACATAGGGCTTGAATTCACAAGTTGAGTTAAAAACAGGTTAAATATACTGTATAGTTTATGCCCAGCAAACAGAATTATCTATGAAAGTTATGTAGCCCAAAGAAAATTGAAATGCTTTACGGCCTCTTCAGAACCCCAGTGCTCCTGGGGCTTCCCCCTGAGTAGCCTTACTGGGGGAGTCCCATGGTCCCCACCGTATTCCACCTCAAGTTTCAAGATCCTTTCCTTTCTTTCAGAGGACCGTCAACTGTAGCTTTGAGCTCAAGTGTCCCACACTGGTAGGCTCCATGTCCGTGCCTCCAGTCCAGATGTCCCTTCTGATCCCTCACTGCTGGACACTTCCACGCTGGGACAATTCCTAAGTAGTCTCCTTGCTTTCACATTCCTCCTCCACTCGCCAAGTCATTTCCCTCACATCAGCCAGAGAAGTAATTCCTAAGAACTAACTAACACAATTCTGTGGCTTTGGAGCTCAGGTGACTTTCAGTGACTCCCACTGCTTTCAAAATAAAATCCAAACTCCTTCACTTAGCATAAAAAGCCCTTAGTCACCCAGCCCTTGCATATTTACTTGCCCAGAACTCCGTCATACACACTCCGTCCTGTGGTCTCTCCTTGCCTTTGCATCTGCTGTATGTCTTCTTTGAAGACCACACGTCCTTCCCCTTAGGGCCAACTTACTCATCTTTAAAACTCACTCCAAGAGTGATGGCCCCTGATAACCCTTTCCCACATCCCAGTTTAGGTTATCTACCATTCCTTTGTGTTTATGTACCTCTCAGCTCACATTCTTAGGATAAGTATTTAACACACAGTTAAATTACAGTATATTATGATAACTTCCTTCTCTCACTCTGTGTTTCATGAGTTCAAAGGCTGTATCACTGATCCCTGTCTCCCTAGGACGAGCACCTTAATAGTCGCTTAATAAAGATTTGAATGAAATGGAGGGGACATGTGACCCTCAATTTAGGAGGACTAGTAAGTCATTGGTCAAGCCTTGGAAAGTAAGCATCAAACTTCTGTTGAAGTCAAATTTCATGGTTTCCTTTAACATCAGATATCAGCTGTCAGCTTTTTTAGATTTTCCTGGCCAGAAATATTACTGAAATTCCATACTCCAAGACTTTGATCTCTGGGACAATAGATCCACAGCATGTAATTATTTGTCTGGATAATTGTGCTTTCCCTTGGGGTTCTAAGAGAAGATGTTAAAGGAATCAATGGTTAAGTAATTGTATTGTTAATCTTAAAAGGAAAGTTGAATGGGAAATATTTAAAAACTGGTTAGAGAAGGTAATTATTGGGAGCATAGAGAAGATAGTTACTTATTATATATACTGTAACTGGTGCAGATGGAGGTTTCATGCAAAATAAAGCAGCTTGTAATTTTTTTTTAACAATTTCTACTTTGATACAGGTTTAGCAACCCTCAGGGTACAAAGCACCTCCTTCCTTTTGGATGGGGCTTTTTAATAATTCTGTAGCTGCACACTGACTGTCTCTCTGTGTGTGTGAGGAGGGTGAGGGACATTTCTATTCTGATGAGCTACGCTGAGGGTTTAACTTAGACTTGATTATCACAGGGAAGATGCCTGGGTACCTCATCAAAGAAGATAATGAAAGTGAGTGTTTTTAGCAAAGCAAATAGGCTGAGCAAAACAGCCTGTTCCCTCCACATGTTATGAGCTTTTACACCATTTTCTGCTCAATCTCGACTTTTTTTACACACTCATTTCTCATGTCCCATAAGAAAATAAGGGAATGAAAGATTTTATGGATATTAATAAGTAATAATACTTATTACTCTTTTTCCTGCCATTCAGGTTACTACCAACAGTGCCACTCTTACTCAAGACTCCTAATTAGTAAATTCTCTTTGCCCATGATGCAAAATCCATGTTGCTAAACCTGGTCTAGGAGCCCTCAAGAATTCATTCCCGCTCATCTTTCTGGTATTAATATTTGAATATGTTTTAGGTGCAAATAAAAACCCAAGAAAACCCCAAATCAAATTGCCTTAGACAATAAGAAAAGCTAATCTTTTTCATAAATCCCAAGAGCAGCTTTTGAAGTTGATTCAGTGGCTCAATGATTACAGAAGCCCAGGTTGTTACTGTCACTCCACTGTGCTAGTCACCATCTGCTGGTGCATCCTCTACATGGTGGCAGAATGGCTGCAGAAGTGCCAGACGTCACATCCAGACTGGGCGTTGTGTATTTATTTTAGGAGTGAGGGAACTTCCCAGAAGTGTCCTAGAGAATGTCGCCTTACATCTCACTGACCAGAATTGAGTCACACGTCCTTTCCTAAATGAATCACTGCTAAGGGAAATGAGGTTACTATGGTAACCACCCTGGGTAGAACAGAGGTGGAGAGTCAACCATCAAGACTAAACTGACTATACTTCAATTTTTTAAAAAAGTTAAAAAAAAAATAAGCCTACAGGCCTTCCCTACTTCTCACTGTGTCTCCCTCCTTCCCACCCCAACCCGCCTCTATTTTGGCCTCCCCAGGGTGGCTATTACAAAGCCTTGCACCTGCCTATCGCCAAACCTCCTCTCTGTCCCTCCAAATCCTAGGCATCTCCTTCCTCCAGGTCCTCATTTAAATTCCCTCTGCTCCATGGAACTCTCCTTGCTCACCCTCTGTTCTGCTCATCCGGCACCTGTGTGAAGGTCACATCTCTCTGACGGGATTCTGAGGTCCCTGGTCATGTCTGTGTCTTTCTCTGTTCCCTAGTGTACTTTTTGGAGAACCACAGATCCTGACTTTATTTGTGCAAACCTTTCCCCCAAAATGTTAAGACCAGTATAACCCACAGAAGGAAATGTTCTTACATCCTATTTATAATAAGCCCCTTTGAGACTAGAGCCAGTCCTAAAAATAGAATATTCATCCCTTCTATTATTAGAAAAGTAAGAATTCCCTATTAGTAGAAAGAGTAAAAGTGGCATTCACAATTTATTAATATTCTCTCTTCATCCGTTCACCCACACCCCTTTTTATCCCTTTTATAAGCTGTCATGAATTCAGTTTCTGCATGGTACATATAAGCTTTAGACTTTCTTAGTATGACTTTTTCTAATACCTTCAGACAGTGATTCAGTCCTCCAGGTACATCAGAATTACTGGAGGAGCTTTTTAAAAACATGCATATCCAAGCATCATATCTAGTGTCAGTTGGTCTGGAGTGGTGGCTGGTGTGTTTTCATAAACTGGGATCTAGGAGTTTCCAGGAGCCAGTGAGGATTGTGCTCTTAGGTAGCCCTATGCTAAACCCTTCTTGGTGAGAATGATCAGACTAATTTCAGTACTCTCGGGATTCTTGTCCAGATTGCTGCTGCGTCTTACTGTTCCTTGTCACTCACACGTCTAGCCATGCAAGGTAGGTGCTTCTTGCCGTGTGTTTAGTATCCACCTTCCCTTTGCACGTTCCTCACTTGGATCTTAAGCATCTCCTCATTCCCCTTCTGCTTCACAGCATTCAGAGCAATAGTGAGGGTGCCATGGAGCTCATTTTCCATCAGGAGAATAGTTTGGCCCAGATCCTGAACATAGCTTGTCAGCTTCATGCTTGCTGTGCATTCTGTTCTGTAAGCTCTGAACTGAACTTCCTTTGGGCCCAGAAAGCCAGCCACTTTCTCAGAGCCTCCACCAAGTCACTTCAGACATCCCCAGCTCTTCACAAGTCCCCTGTTCAAAACTTTACGCCTCTCAGGAATATTTTATCTAGTGCTTTATTTCATCCAGTTATGTGCCCCTTTTGGACAATGGCTACTTGATTCCACTCCTCCAACAACTCCTGGATTTCACTTTCATCAGGAAAAAAAACTTAACTGGCGAATTGGAATAGTGTCCTTCTCTCAGCCCTCTTCTTTATCAAGCCTAGTGTTCCCAGGTCTTCTGTGTCCTTCAGACGCCACCAGATGTTCTTATTGTCACTACACAACGATGATGTGAAAGTTTTGGTGTGAGACTTTGTGAATGTTCGTTTGTCTCTCTTGCCTTTCTTCATCGACGACAATACCTTATTTAGAGCACGGAGGGTAAGATGATACCTGTTTAACCCCTTTTGTATGATTCAACATTCATTTGATTGTGATAATGGTAACTGATACCTGGTGTCATAAGTAGTGTGTTGTGCAGCAGTGTTTCCAAACTTTAGAGTGCGTTAGAATCACTAGGTGTGCTTATTCAAACACAGGCTGCTGGGCCTCACCCACAAGGATTTCTGATTCAGTAAGTCTGGGGTGAGGCTTAAGAATATGCATTTCTATTAAGTTGTTGAGTGATGGCGATGCAGCATGTCTGGGGAACATACTTTAAGAACCAATGTCCTGTGGGATTAAGAAACAAGCCAGAAATGACTGTGTATGTTTTCAGGTTAAATATTTAATGTCAGAATATTTAGAATGCTTTAGAGAAACGCTTTTAGATGCTTTTCCTAATAGCAAGTACTCAGAGTATTTCATATGTGATCCCCACAGTATATCATAGATTTCAAAAGGAACTTTTTAATTGAGACAGGTGTAAAATTGCCATAAACATAAAGAAAGTTTAATTGTTTTCATAACGTAAGTCCTGAGAACAGCTTTCGGAGTAGATGATTCAGTGGCTCAATGATATCACCCAAGATCTAGGTTCTTATTCTCATTCCACTCTGCCATCCACCACGTGCTGGCTCTGCATGGTGGCAGAATGGCTGCAGAAGTGCTGGGCATCACATTCAGATCACATATAAATACACACAGTTTTATATCCTAGTTTACATAGCAGCAGTCCCTGTTGGGAACCTGAAATGGAAGATCCAGAGGTTCTTATCAAAAATAGTGATTAATTCATGAGTACAGTAGTCATTGCGGAGCAATTTAATTTAGCTGTGTGCTCTCCATCATTAGGGGTAGATTAAGGCATTGCTCATCCAAGAAGTGTACCTTTGTGGTTCTTTTTCACCTACACTATTATTATTTGAGGCTTTTCATCAACCTCTTAAACATCTTAATACTTTCAGAGTATATCACAGAATCTTGCAGTTCCAGGGAGTCTTTTGGCAGACCAGTGTCCTGAAGGAAGGGATCAGTCCCATCCCACTGTCTGGAACCCTGGCCTGTCTGACATGACAGCATGGAATGTGGACAGACACACCCTCTGTGTCGGAGGCTGGTTGGAAACAGGACTAGACTAAATGGGCACAGGGGGCAGTGAGTTCAAGCACGTAGGCCCCCTGCTCCTGCTGTTTTTCTTACCTGTGGTGTCATAAAGTCTCCTCGGTGGAAGTTCCACCTGCACCATCTAAAGCACCTCTGTTCTCCCCTCTCCTACACCTTCCAGGGGTTTTGCTCTCTGGGCCACGGTCTTGCATTTCTAGAAGGTAACTGTAGCTCGGCCTCCTCTGCTGTGTCAGGGATATTCTGGTAAGTCTATCAACAGAGTCTCAGATAAATATTTCCTGAACATTGGTGCTCAGATTATATTGGTGGCACCAGCTCTGTGAAGTGTCCCAATGTCTCTTGTCAACTAGAGGCAGAATATTTGGCAAAGAATGTGTTGGTTCTCTGCTCCCAGGTTCTGGGTAAATGTCAAGTCGTTCATTCTTTTGAGATAGACTGGCTTTCTTGTCTTTCTTAAACTTGCTGAATTTGGCTTGTGCCATTGAAGCACTTGGTTGCCTACAGCTCTCTTCTGCAGATTCCTCTGATCCTCAAATCGATGTGAGTGTTGAAATATCCTCTTCTGACTCCTCCACAAAATGTTTCTTCTCCCTGCCGTTCAGCCTGACTGTGCTGCTGTGAGGGACAGCTAGCAAAGGGCAGAACGAAGTCCACGCATTCAGGAGCAGTTTACACTTTTTAACCTAAGGCGGAGCAAGTAGGTTTGAGTACCTTTATTTTTGTGCTTTTTAGTGCATTCACCTAAACAAGGTGGATGACTTGGAAGCTTCATAAAATGCATAGTGCATTAAAAAGAAAAAAAAACATATTTCAGTTTAAGTCCTGCATTCCTAAAGGAGCCCCATAAAAACAGTCTAAAGACACACTTTTCCCCCAGAGATCTGATGCTGAGTGCTTTGTTTCACCAGGCTTCAACAGCTCTCTCCAAGCTGTCATTTTTACTTTATCTGATATACATTCCACTCTGTTTCACTTAAGTATACACCTCCCTTTTAACATTCTCTCATTCTTATCATTGGCAGTAATCAGTTTCTCTAGAGCCCACCCTCTTTCTGTATGCTGATCTTGGATGATTTTACCAAGCAGTACCACACCCTTCTGCCTGTGTGTGTATCTACCTGCCTGTCTCAGGCTCTAGGTAAAGTTTCCAGATATCATTGTACATGGCTTCATTTTAGCGTTAACTCCACACCTAAGTTAGGGACCCAAAAGCTCGCATTCTCAGTCCTGTGCTTTGCAAAATATAAGACTTGGCCGCCCAACTTCCTCCTAACTGCTCAGGCAGGTGAAGTCCGTTTGAATGGAAATCCCTCTTGGGAACACACGTCAGCATTTTAAAATGTCTGCCTATGTTGCAATGAAATTTTAAAAGGGAGTGCTTGGTTTTGATGTCACTTTTTAAATAAATGTAGCCAAAAGCCATGTTGGTAGCCCAGACCACTTTTTCATTTACCACCAAATGATATTCCAAGCCTGAAAAACATAGTCCTGTGTGGGGAAAAGCCTTCCAGTGGTCAGAAATTCAGTTCTGAGAAACCAGGTTCCCCTGTGAAAGTGACAATTAATGCAGTTAGATGTGTGCAGTATGTTTAGGGGTGCTCTGGACTGGTATGTGTGGTCTGTCTTTATCAGATAAACAAATGAAAGTCGTTTACCTCATTGCTGTTCCCTGCGTTAACATCCACCTTATCACCTGTTTGCTGTGGTCACTGGAAGTAAAGGAGAACATCCTGGTAGTCCTCCCTTCTTGTTAGTACTCTTTCTGTCCTTTCCAGACAGGAGTTTGTTTTGTGGCGTGGCTGCTTAGATCCTCACCACCACCAGCATCAATGTGTAAGTGGAGCAGCATTCGGGGTGTCTCGAGCATTGGGATTCCAAATAGTTTTAAGGCAAATGGCCCTGCCCTTAAGGAACTGGGAATGGAGGCACCTTCAAGCCACTGCCTCTGTGTTTTACAAAAGTACTGGGAGAGAACAGCCTTTCTCTGAGGGTAACATGCAAAGGCCCATTTCCTTACCCTTTCTAACCTTAAAAAATAGACTTTTTTTTTATAGTAACTTTTAAAAATTGATTTACATTTCAGCAAACTGAAAATTGGAGACTGGAATTTAGTGGCAGGTCTGGTTTTGAACAAGTGTTTGATTTTGCTAATCTCAGCAGTGCTTAAGCTTACCTTTGTAAATTTCCTGCCCCAAGTTCCTGGCTCACGGGCACACTCAGACACCAGAACTGAGAGAGGGTTTGCATCTCCGTGAATGATCAGCTCTTAGAACGTGCCACCTTTAAAGGGGAGAAAAGTTCAAGCTTGGCAAGAACTTATGCGGCAGGTAATTCTTATTTGATATTTATTTGAATTTCTAAGGGCAAATTAACTTCTGTGTCCTTCACAGTAAATAAGTACTTGTCACTTTTTTTTTTTTTCGTCTTGCATCTGGTGAGTGTCTACTATAGATGGAAGAAAGTTAGTGCTTCCTTGTGGTATTTTGAGAGTTTTATTTTTGTGCCTTTCCTTGGCAGCCTTCTCCTCTTGTGAGCCAGTTTTGGAGTGGTGGTGAGGGGAAGTATTCCTGGTGTTCTAGAAGATTTTTTTTAATGCATGTTTACAAATGAGTAAGTCTATCACTTTTTTCTCCTTCTTTATAGCTCCATATTTAATATGTTATGAACCTTTTAATAAACAAAAGAGCGGAAAGCCTATTTGGAAACATAAAAATAGCAGAGTGAAGATTATTCTTAAATATCTGGTTAGATCACAATTTGGAAAGATCTTATACTTTAAAACAAAAGTTTGAACCATGGACCTGTTGAGGGTTGGGACATCAGTCCCACATCTCCTTTCGAAATCTCATGTGGATTTGTGTATCTGTGCGTGTGTACATATCTGCATTTTCTGGTGAGAAGATCTGTAACTCTCACAGACTTTTCAAAGCCACCCTCTTAAAATAACTGTTTAGTGAGTAACATTTACTATACTTGTTTCAAGATCTGCTCTTTGCTACTTGAAAACAACTTTCAATATTAGTTAACTCTTTAAATGCTTCTTTTGCAGCGTAAGATCCTTTTTGCAACATATTTTTTAATTTGTTTAATTTATTGTCTACTCAGAATTTTGGTTCACATTCCAGGGGGCTTCTCCCATGAGAATTTGGTGTAAAAGCAGAGAATTTTAGCATAAATGAACTGGGCTTAGCTTTGATTTGTTTTGCATGTGGGAAAACGTACGTTAGTGCAGTTGGTGACGTGTCATCCCGTAGAGCACGCATCGTTCTTTACTGCGATTGCATTGGTTCCTCTCTGTTCTGTCTGTGGTAAAGCCAGCCTTTTTAACCTCTGTAACAGAGATGGAGCAAACCTGGTAGGTCTGGAGACTGTGCTATGTATTGTCTCCTGGGAAAGTAGTTAAACAAAGCACAGACTTTTAAATTAATGTGTGGTCACTATGGTTTCAGGCAAGATGATAAATACCTGTGATTTTTGTGTATGTGCTGCTGTTTTGAGAAGAAGCATTACCATTAACCTGGCTTAAAAAGGACTAATTTGAAATTTTCAGGAGTTTAACAATTAGGCCTTCAGTTAATACTCAGTGAAATGAGAGATTGCAGTTTTAAGAAATAAAATCTCTCATGTTTAAAAAACTAATAATATACACATTAGTCTATGCAACAAAAACAAGTTAGTGTTAAACTATTGTGTGATTTGACCGCAAATTACCTTTTTGGCCTTAAAATTCTGACCTGGCCATAAAATTAAATATTCATTTCAACAAGCACTTACTGAATGTGTATCCCATGCCAGTGGAGAGACTATGTGCAGAAATAACAAGAGGACTAGAGCATGATGACAGATCGCCAGAGCAGGCGGTTCAGGGCAGAGCAGATGTCTAATCATGTCACAGCTTAACTAACCCTGTGTTTTACTTTTGTTTTCTAAGTTTGTTTAGGATACCTATTTTGACCGTCATACAGATCTTTGGAAAATACAAATATCACCAGCTACCATTTTTCGTATTTTAAATATAGGTGGTATTTCTCCATCAGAGAATATGCTATTCTGGAGAGCTGAGCTTTCCAAATGGCACCGGATTTCTCCTCTAATTGTGTCTTCTCTGTCCCTCTCTCACATGAACCATTTTGGTTTGAAAACTTTCTGAAAGTGATTGCATCCTTACAGACTTTGTTCTTTTTTTAAAAAAAATGCACAATTCCATTTATATAATGTTCTAGAAAAGCCAAAACTATAGGAACTGAAAAACAGACTGGTTGTTGCTAAAGGACATGGATGAGAGGAAGGGTTAACTACAAAGGGTTGTAGAGGAATTTGTTGGGGTAATAGGACTGTCCTGTATCTTGATTGAGGCGGGGATTAAGTGACTGTCCAAACTTGCAAAACTATATATGAAAAATTTAGAGTGAATTTTACTGCATGAGAATTTTGCCCTAGTTTTTTTTTTTCTTAATGGAAAAACATAGCCATCAGGCATTTCTTACAGACTTTCTTAAACCATTTATTGGTTTAACACAATGTAAGCTTCTTGTAGAAAGTTAGGTCCGTCCTTGTCCATTGTAATTATCGTATGGTGCTGTAATAACAGCGTCCCTAGGAAACAAATAGCTTATAGGACTGTTAGCGCCAATATTTCAGCTTTTTAATGATTTATAAATCTCTTCCCTTGCTATAGGAATTTGCCTATGAGTTACTATGACTTTCTGAAGCAGTCGCCATGACCTTATAATCTGGCCAGGACTAGAGGACGTGCGGGACCCCAAACAACCAAACTTAATAGAACCATATGTGACTTTGGGATTTCTGTATAAACTAAGTTTATAGATATTATTTTTTGATAGTTTATCTATTTGATTCTTTCTTTCTTTCTTTTTGGTCGGGGGAGATAGTTAGGTTTATTTATTTATTTACTTTTACTGAAGGTACTGGGGATTGAACCCAGGACCTTGTGCATGCTAAGCATGCACTTTATCACTGAGCTGTACCCTTCCCTGCCTATTTGATTATTTTCTGTTCTCATTAGTGTTCCAAATAGAGTGGCTAGACTACTAAGTTTTGGGTAGATATGTCATTATCACATAATGATATTTCATGATATTTCTTGGCATTGTAAATAACTATACTGTATTGTACTTCTATTATACTGATGAAATATGAGAAGTAGGCAATCACAGAAGCTTCAATTTAAGAAAACACTCTTTGTTGTTTTTTTTTTTTCTTCCTGCCTTTCCATGAAACTTAATCAATCCATTATAAATTCATCTTTGGCACTAGTCAGGTCTCAAACTAGTGAAAACTACAGAAAAATAGTTTTTGTAGTATTCATACTCTCCTCATTAAATGTGTACCTAATGTATACTTAATCCCCACTCTTTTTTTTTTTTTTTAAATCATCCCAGTTTGCTTTAAGAGAGTGAACTTGAGGAAACCGTATGGTTGTGTACGCCCGTAGTGTCAAATGAGGAGAAGCCTTGAAAGGGAAAGGTTAGGAGCAAAAGTTCTCGCCAGAGTCCCACACTCGTGAAGTGTCCCAAGTTATTTTTTCCTTGTTGACTTGGAAGAACAAATACCAAAGAAGGCACCGAATGACCTCACTTTTTCTGGCCCAAACATATATAGCAGAGACATGAAACACCAGTCCCAATCCAGGAACTTCAGTGGGTAGTTTGGGGAATGTGTTATTCACAGAGCTGTTATTGAAGTCTAAGGAAATCAGGTTGAAAGCCAGAGGATTTAGTTGACCTAAGTGCATTTCAACCATCTGCTTTCATAGGCCCCTCACCCAGCTAGTCTACCTATTAGAGATCACCATTTCTGTGTGTTCCCTCTCATTGAAGCTGTAATTAGCTACATAGTAGTAAATCCCTTCCTTGTTCCTTTCATCTTTATTTAATAGGATCATCTCAATTTTTTTTTTAAATTCCACATATATAAGGTTTGCCTTCTTTGAAACATAAAGTGAGGACATAGACCCAGGAATAGAGACATACCAATTATTTTTCTTACAGAATTTATTCTTTCTTTTAAAAATTAGTTTACTTATAAGTAATTTTGAACACTGGCTGTCCTAGGCTCTGAGTGCTTGATACTCAGAAAACTAGGATGACACAGTCACTGTGCTTGCAAAGCTTAAAGTCCAGTGAGGAACAGCCGCACGGAAAGTCCCGCCGCGGAGTCGCACGTGCAGCTCCCTTCTCTGAACTTCAGTCTCCTTGTCTGCTATGCAGTCTCCTTATCTTAGCGAAGATAATGCATGTGAAAACATTGCAAAATTGTAAAGCCCTAGACGTGTCTGTTGTCATGTTTGGTTTAAAATAGAAGCTGGGAGAATTTTAATCCTGACACCATTTAGATAACCCAGTTACGAGACTCTGGGTAAAGTGAGAGAAACAATGCACGTCAGTGTCAAATTGCAGTCCCAGGGGAATGTTTGAGATTGTAGTGCTAGGAGCCGCGCATGCTGGAAATTGTTTTATTGGTATTTATGCTAAGTGGTGATGACACTGGGAGTAGCACAGCGTCGTTGGACATAACATGTTACCGTCTGTGTTTGTTAGCACTCAGTGCATTTTTACTGTATCTCGTTAATAAGAACATTTTGAGCCTCATGGCATTGGGATATATGTAAGATGCCTGTTTTATAGTTGGTCTCTAGAGTGTCTTTGTAGTAATCTAGTGTTTCTGTTTATTGTTATTCCCCTCCCTCCCCTTTTTTTTCTGTTAGTTCTTTAAAGGTAGGGAGGTTGCATGTCCCAGTTTGCCTGGGACCAACCTAGTTTATGCCTGTTGTTTCAACATCCTGTCCATTTAGCATTTTAGCATTCTCAAAAATACCCCAGTATGCCCCATAAGTTACCTGGCCACCCTGGCTCCAGGCATAACAGGAAATGAAGGGCCAGCTGTCTGATTACCAGTTCACATCACAGCAGGGTCCTAACAAGCTGTTAAGCCTGGAGCATGTGTTTGTTCACGTTGGTTCAGAACAGCAGCTTTGGCACTTGAAAGGTTCTCACTCGAGCATGGCTCGTTGCAGCTTGAGGGCTGACATTCCTTCTTAAAGGCCCCTCAAGGTTTTCATTCAGTGTGAGCATATGCATTAAGATGGTATTGATCCTGTTTCTGACCATCATTCACCCATGGCAGCCATTCACGGGGGTTGTAAAACATGTCTGTCACCCCTTCCCCACCTGTGCGGCTCTTGTGGCATGACTAGGGATGAGTAGCATGCAGCCTAGAGGGATGGGCCTCCGTTGCAGCCTCTCTGCCACAGCCTCCTCCCCTTTCAGAATGAATGAGAACGTAGGAATGAAAGGTCCAAGAAAGAAAGAAAATTCTGCAAGGAGAAGGGTGCCACTCTGTGTGTTGGCTTGCAATCCCTAATACAGTGGAGTGAAATTGTCTCTTCCTGCCAATGTTAATATGAAATGTTTTATAAAGGTCAAGGGGAGATGGATGATAAGGACCTACTGTCTAGCACAGAGAACTATATTCAATGTCTTGTAATAACCTGTAATGGAAAAGCATCTGAAAACGAGTATGTGTGTGTGTGTGTGTGTGTGTGTGTGTGTGTGTGTATACATATAACTGAATCACTTTGCTGTACACCCGCAACTAACCCAACATAGTAAATCAACTACATTTCAATGTTTTTTAAAGGTCAAGATGATATGTGACTGTTTTAGTATGTGCAATCCCAATATGTTCAAAGCACGGTAGCTTCAAAAAGATTCGCTGCAAATTATGCTTGTTTAAAAGCAAATGTGTAAAAGAAAATAAAGAAAAATCAATAGAATGGGTCATTTTATTGCTATCCCCATTTTACTTTCCAGAGAGGCAAACGTGGTGTAGAGATCTCCCTTAAAAGAGTGCCTCTCACTCTTTAATGTGGGGCTTTTGTTTAAATGCAGATTGTGAGACAGTAGGTCTGGGATGAGGGCCAAAGATTCTGCGTTTGTGACCAGCTCCAGGGGATGCCAGTGCTGCTGGACCCCAGGCACCACTCGTTTAGGTTGTTGGGAAATGAGCGCTCCGTCGGCTTCTGACTCTGGATGTCGCTCTTGCACCACAGGCGAGTCACAGTGACACAGACCGGAGACACCCTCCGTGGGCAGGATTGCTGTGTTTTAGTGAGAGGTCAGAGCCAGAGGAACTGTCCAGACACTTAGGGCTTAGACACTGTTCCTTGTCTCTTAAAAAAATCTTAAAGTATCCCCTGCAGAGGTCCAATGCTCCTGCTGAGGAAAAGAATAAAGAAATACACATTTCATGGACTTGGAATTCCAGTAACTGGCTCCTTTTACATCTCCAAAGGGCTGTGAGGAAAGGAGTGGGGAGCAAAAGATGAAGAGAATAAACAGGAAATTAGAGGAAATTCAGAAATGGAAAGTTCTACTCCCTCCTGCTTCCATCACAGGAAAAAGGCTGTGATGTGCCTTGCTGTCTTCACACCTCTAACTAAAGACACAGACCACTGTTAGCCAGTTTGTGTGACCGTATTCTGGCTATTTAACCTCTGTTATTTCACAAAATGTCTTTGTCTTCAAAAGCATTTTGGATGTTTTTCAGCGCCTTTTCAATTGTAAAGTATAGCAACTGAGAGTATTATGATCATATGACACTATATATAATATATACATGTGTCTTGAAGAATGTAGTTTTACGCCTGAAAGGACACCTCCAAAATAGTGTATATAAATTTTGTGTTTTTCCCTATATTCCTGGTTCTTTCTTTTAAAAAAAAGTTTACTTTGTTTCATAGCCTCAAAGTTTTTATTTTTTAATGTAATCTGTAATGGGCTGTATTAATTTCTGCTTCCGTAATTCTGATCTAGGGAATCTGGCCTCAGGGTTGTAGCACTGGCTAGAACTCCCTTCTGTGGTTTGCCAGCAGACACCCTAAGCGTGTGCTGGTTTTAGGGGTGTGTGCGCATTTGGATACCTTTTCTGAGGGGAGGAAGGAATGCTTGTTCCAGAAGGTGCTTTGCGTCCAGCTGTGAGTGTTCAGCTAAGTATGTTCTCCCAACACCATGACCTCTTCAGTCTTAGGACAGAAGTCTGGGATTTGTTCATATCTCTGTTCTGACTAATGAGTTACACATCAGGCCCTTCGAGATGTCGTAGGTAAACAAGTGCTGAGTCAGTCAGGGGTCTCATCCTCAGACTTCAGGATGAGAGATTTTTTTTTTCCCTATAAATTTACACCTAGAGACAATGTTATATACAGGAGTTGAGTTTTATAAACATAAATTACTCTGAGTTGAGGATGAAGAATGAACATAGAATCCCATATTGAGCAGCTAAAATTGCTGTCCTAAATTCAAACTGTGAAAACGTATTAATTGTAAACAGAGAGATTTTCAGTGCATTGTTTTGAGGGTGTGTTTACTGTGTTGAAAACAGTAAACGTAGGCTTGGAGTCCAGTTTCATCAGCCCTCCCACACGGTTTTGGGGAGAGTTTCAGTTGGCATCTTTCTGCAGGGCGACCTGACATCATCCATCGGAATTTGCAGGCTCTGTCTATTCCTCTCACAAATCCACTTCTTGAAATTGATTCACAGCAAATTACTGGACAAGCACACAAAGCTATATGTAAAAATATGTTCCTCAAAGAGTAATATGAAAAAACTGGAAAGAATCTAAATATTCAACAGTCAATATAGGTCAAGTAAAATATAGCTCAGATATGAAAGGTAACACTATGCAGGCATTAAGAGATATGGGTATTGTATTTAAAAGATGGCTATAATAAATGTTAAAGGAAATAAAATAATATATTTGGAAAAATTATACATGTATACACACGTGTATATAAGCATGGGGAAGAACTGGGAAGCTGCATACCAAAGGGACGATACTAGTGGAATTGTAACTGGTTTTTCACTTTCTGTACTCTTTGCTGTTGTTGAAAATTTAGTACTGTTATTACATTGAGGGGGGAAAAGATAACTTAATTTGGAAGGTTCAGAAAAAAAGCAGTCACTCTGGGAGCTGAGTTGGAAGAGAAGCCAGAGCCCCATTGTTTGGGCATCTCTTGGGTGTTGACTCGTGGGAATTCTCTGACTGGTCACTGCTGTGGCAGGAGGCGCTTCAGAGGCAGTGAGGGCCCGTGAGGCAGGACCCGTGTCCCGCTGACTGATCCAGAAGGTCCCCTACGGCCTCACTCAGTTTGGCAAAATCGGCCCTGGGGAGCCTTGTCTGCCACTTTGGCCAAGGATTCAAAAGAACAGAATTGCTGAACGTCAGGCCTGAAAGTGTCATTAGGGCTGTTCTAGTCTAGATACGGAGAACCGGAGGCTCGCCGTGTTTAAGCAACTTTTCCAGAGTCCCGGAGGCAGTTCCAGGCCAGGGTGAAATGAACACGCAGTTCCCAGGCTCCTGGTTTGGGGCTGCTGTTTTGCTGATCTCTGAGTTCTGCGGTCATGGACAAGCCCCCACTTCTCACAAGCAGCTTTAAAGGCCAGAGAAAAAGAGGTTTCCAGGTAAAGGAATGGATTTTGTGTCTTAACTTAGAACATTAAATTGTTAGGCCTTTTGTCCATATCTGCATCCTGTGAAATATGTGGAAATTCAGAGGTTCCTGACTTTCCTTGGGTCCTGGCCCCTTTGGGATACCTTGTAAGGCAGAAAAACCTCTCCCTTGAACAGTGTGGGTTGGCGAGAAACCACAAAACTTTGCATTTGAGTTGGGGGTTTCAAGAACCCTCTGAGACCTGCCACTGTTGTAAATGTTCTTTGTCTGATGTCCCCCAAGTTTTCAAGTCTGTCTCTTGCATTTGGACATAATGCAACTATGACCTGGTTTTCATACCTTTGTGGTAAGTATGTTTCTTGACAAAACAATAGCATGGGATGAGAGAAAGAAAGGAGGGGTACGAGGAAGATCCACACACCTTATCACATTAGACGTTTGCTGTTTTCTTTTGTTTCCTGTTGCTGTTAGATTGTCTTTCCAATAAAAGTAAAATTTTATGAGATTTTTTAAAGCTCCCATCACCCTAGCACAACTGCTCTCATCTTGGCTTTGCACTCCGCTCTGTTCCTATCCACATGAGTAATTTATGATTATAACCAAAGACAGTCTCCAGGGTGTTCTTTCATACTGTTCTTCGGAAGAGGACAGCCCCTTCCATAAGAAAGACACTGGCCCAAGATGAGGCCAGAATTTCTCTGTACTTCTCACCAAAGACTAAGTGTTTGCGTAAGAGCAGGTAGTTTCCACTTAAAATATGTAAGAGTTTTGAAAAAAGCCTAGTGCCGTGGTTTTCAAATCAGCTGGAAGACTTGTGAACCCAGTGACCACTGGGCCCACCTGAAGAGTTTCTGATTCAGTGGTCCAGGGTGGGGCCCAAGGATACGCATTCTAGTAAGTTCCCAGGTGATGCTGGCATGACTGGTCCAGGGCCACACCTTGAGAAACAGTGACCCAGGAGTAGGAGCCCTGTAAGGCAGTGTGTTTTCCAAACTTTCCTGATAACAAGAATCACTTGGGGATGTGTGTGAAAAATATAAATTTCATCCACATGCCAGACTCACTGAATCAGAATCTCTGGAGAGAGTCTTGGGATGTTGCTTAGTCAGAGTTAGGGAACCACTGTTGCTATCAGGAAAACCCTGCAGATCATGACGGGACGCTAGGAGATGCTGAGCTACAGCTTCCTTACCAGTTGCATGCTTTGACCCTGTGGTCCCCTCAGCCCCTTAACATGTGTCTGCCTGGCTTCATCTTCCTTTTTCAGTGAATGTTAGGCCTTCCTTATAAAACATAAATATTTTTATTTGAGGTGCTCCGCATATTGTATTAAAGAGACACCAGAGTACCTGCCTTCTGAGAACTTGCTGAGATTTTATTGAGTTTCCTCTTTAAGAGCCTAATCTCAGTGTCTGTGTGTGTGTGGCGGGGCGGGTTGGGGAGAGACAGAAAGAGAAAAGGAGAGAAGGTGGGAAGGAAGAAAGAAACATGCATTTCTAGCAAGTTCCCTGGTAAGGTAGCCTGTCCAGGGACCACACTTTGAGAACCACTGGAATACACCAATGACTCAAACACAGCACACTGGAATCTCCTAAGGGAGCATTAAAAAATACTTCTGCTTGGGTCCCACCCCCAGAGAGTAATTCACTTGGTCTGTGGTTGGATGTGGACAGTCATTCAAATGATCCGCCAAGGTTGTGAACCTCTGCTGTGGGTCCCTCAAGATAGAAGAAGGTAACCTGTTAAGAAGCATGAGGCCTGATGGGAAACAAAGGGCTAAGCCAGTGCCTCTCTCACTCAGTGTGCATGCGAGTCAGCTGGGCTTCTTGCTAGGATGCAGATTCTGGTTCAGTTCGTCCGCAGAGGGGTCCAAGATTCTGCTTTTTTAACAAGTCGTGCAGATGCTGCTTCTGTTAACGTGGGTACCACCAAGTCTCATGGGGCTTAGAAGGTATTAGCCAGCACATGTAAGTGCCTGTCAACACATAGCTTTTATACTTATATTTTAAAGGTGTAGAACAAGTAAAAGCACAAGTGTCAGACAATTTAAGGTAGAAATAATATATATTTTGCCATTAATGAATGTTTCTCTTCTCTTGATGGCTGGAAATTTTTGTTTTTGCTTCTCTCTGCCCCCTACCTATAGTTTCAAAAAAGTATTTGTGAGTTAATTTTGCTTTCGTATGATACATATATATTAACTGGCCTTTATCCCTGCCCCTATATCTGGATCTCAGTGTTCGCTATCTTTCTGACTTTGGTATCTTGCCTTGGAGCTTCCTCATTATCTAAGACCCTGCCCGTTAGGTGTTACCATCCAGGAGGCTAAATGTTCAGCCATGCCCCTAGGCCCTCATTTCAGGAGCTTATGGTGTTTGGCTCTGTAGTGTTGCCAGATTGCATGCTCTTTGAGCCAACCTTCTTGGGACATGGCTTCAGCCTATGTTCCTGTCTTGAGTCCAGCCTTTCTGTCCTGGGTGAAGGGTGAAGCTTTTCTTTGACAGGTTCTAGGCTCTGGCAATTTTCCTAGCATGGTGGAGTTGAGACATTGCTGTCAGAGCGTTGTAGAAGTGGGGACAGAGAAGCAGGGCAAGGAAGAGGCAGGACCTCGGGTGAGGAAGAAGGGATTTAGGTCCCAGCCGCACAGTCGGCTTCCGTTGGCCTGTTGGCCTGTTGCATTTCCCAGCTGAGCATGGCAGAAGTGTTGGGTGATTGATGGTCTTTGAATTGGCCCTCAGAGGACATGTCTGTGACCTCTTCCTATTTGAAATTGGTGGGAATGACCCCAGGGGTCCTCTGTTCCCCTGCTGACCAGGGAACAAGGCTCTCCTTGCTGGGCATGGCCTGTCACTGGTCATGCTGTCACTGTATTCCTATTGTCTGAAGCATCCCTCAGTGGAATGGGATACTGGCAGAAAAGAAATGTTTTCAGTTATTTCCCATTTTCAAATAAAATGTGGCAGACACCAGCACCCCCCACCCCACCCTGTACCCTGTGTTTGTCTCCTGTCATGGGTAGAGAAACATCAGCTGGATTTTTGCACTGTCATGAAAGCAGTGTGCTTGTCCCAGCTGGCAAGCTTGAGACAATAAAATAGCAGGGAACGTTCTTAGTCTCCTATATTAAAAAAGAGATTTATTTTGACTAAAGGAAAGCAGCATTCAAGACTTACTGGAACAGCTTGTGTGGCATGTTAAGGGCAACTTGCCTGTGGCCGGGGCACAGTGGATGCTAGTTTTGCCTTTTTAAATCTCTGGATTTCGGTTTCTGGTTCCAGCTTTTACCATAATCATCTTCAGTTGAAGTGCATAGGCTCCGTTGATAACACAGTGTAACATTTCGGGGGACTTTTGACAGGCAGCAAATTACAAAGTATCTCCTGGGTTAGGCACTTGATTTCTTTTAAGTTTCTCTTAAATAAGTAAGAACTTATATCTTCTGGGGAAAATACAAGAACATCTGGAAAGTTTCTGTTTGGCATGGCTGAGCCTTTCTGCTATAACGAGTGGAAAATAAAATTTTTTTAAAAAGTAAAATCAGCGGACTGGTCTGAATAAACTACTCCTGGATGGTCCAGTGTCCCTTCTCTATCATAATGTAACTAAAGAAGCCCCGACCTACCTTTCCTTAAAGATGGTAAGAAGCCTAAGCAAAGTACTTCAGAATAACCAATTTTATGCTGTTCGTTGGCTTTAAAACTCTCAGTGACTTTCTCTCCACTTAGAATAAAACTCGCTTTCCTTACTGTGGCCAGCAGGGCCTAGCAAATCTCTTCACTAGCCTCTGCTCACTTCTCCTTCCAGCCCAGTCTGCTCTTTCCCTCTCTTAGTAGACTTAGTTGCTCAAATGGTAGAACTTTTCCCTGCCCCAGAGCCTTTGGGCCATTCTTTTACAGAAAAAAAGTTTTTTCTTGTTTGTTTGCTATTATAACTGTAATTTAATTGGATCTAATGGTTACTCATTACAATAACACTAGCTTGACTGGCCAAACATACTATGTTAACAGATTTCCAGAGCAGAAATGAGGTAATAGTGAAAGTGTCTTATAATGGTGTTTAGTATTAAAAACCTCAGCCTCCCACACCACTCCTCCACCATTTGTTAACTAATATAATTTGTGTGTCCTTCAAAAAGGTTTAAATTTTGGTGAAGACCACTTTATCAGTTTTTACTTTTTTTAAACTTGTATTTATTTTTTTTTTTTTGCATTTATCAATTTTATGGATCTTACTTTTGGTGTCATGTCTAGAACTTCAGCCTTACAGGTTTTCTATGTTTTCTTTTAAAAGTTACATCGTTTTTTTGGTTTCACATTCAAAACTATGATTCATTTTGAATGAATTTTTTTATATGGTAAGAGGGTAAGATCAAGGTTTGTTTTGCCTGTTCCTGGCAAGTTGCTGTAGCACCATGTTTTGAGAAGACTGTGCTTCCTTTCTTGAGTTGTTTTATACGCCATTGTGGAAGAGTGTGTGGGAGCCTTGTGTCAGTCTTTCTGGGCTGCATTCTGTTCTCTGGACAGTTCTTATCTGTCACACTCCCCCACCTAACTCCCACCCAGCCTTCCGGTTTCACCTCCATTGTCATTTCCCTGGAGAAGCCCATAAGAACCGCCCATTCCCATCCATCTCCGTACCCTCAGCCTTAATCCTAAGAAGTTCAGCCTCTGTTAACCTTACTCTACACCTGTTTTTCTCTTTCTCATGACATTTAGCATAATTTGTTACAGATTTGCTGGAGTGTGTGTAGATATGTGTGTAATTCCTGCCGGAAGCCCCAGGAAGGCAGGAACTAGTCTATTTTGTTTACCATTTTCGTGCCCGGCAGTGTGCACATTACATTCTGAATCCCCAGACTGTATTTTTTGAATAAGTGAATGGAAAAAAGTCAGACTTTCTGGGGCATGTTTTCTAAATCACTGTGTATTATTTTCTTAAAGTCAGATGACATTCCTGGCTCTTACAGCCTTAGGACCTAATTTTTTCCCAGTTAACCCATCTTTTACAGCAGTGATTTTGAGAACCTTTGGCTTGCATCAGAGGCTCTTGGAGGGCTGCTGGACCCCACTCCCAGAGCTTATGATTCAGTAGGTCTGGGGTGGCCTGAGAATTAGCATTTCTAAGAAGTTCCCAGAAGATCATGCTGACACTGCTAGTCTGGGAATCACACTCTGAGAACCACTCTTCAGAGGTTAAGAACCTAAAGATGTTTTCTGATCCCTTTACTTAGTCCAAGGCACCCTTGAACTTGTCATTAACAGTATTGATCAATTTAAGAGTCATCACAGAGACTATCACATAAAAATCCAATCCTAGAGGAATTAAAGGGAAGATGACTGCTTTAGCAATAAATAAATGAGAACTGCACATTTTAAATAATTTAAATAGAAAATGAACAAAAAGCCTTTCAAGCTATACTAAGCTAATTCTCTTACATATGTGGCTGTATATTTTGGTTCTTTAACATTTAGATAGGCAAAAACCCTGATATTTTAACTCATAAACTGTCACCAGTAGAGATGCTTGCTAAGTAAGAGCAAGACTTCACTAATACTTGTGAAATCAAGGTTAGGTTTCTGCTGTGGACTGTTTCCCTTGACCCATTAGATGTGAACCAAAGCAAGTCATTAAATACTACTTCACATGCCTGCACTGAGTCATCACATTACTTTCCCCTGAAGTCAACAAAAAGTGTAACGGTGATACACCTTTTAAAAATCTTCAATAATTCTACTTTTCATTTGTTTACTTTTCTCCAGTCTTTCACTTTTTTTTTTTTTTTTTCCGGAGGAGTACCTGGTTTCAGCCTGGGTTATGATCTGATAAACTTTCGTCACAGAAAATTTCCTGGGAAGAAAATTTGCCAGCATCAGTTCTTGTCAAGTGTTAAGAAAGCTGTGTGGTTCCTGGTAAGCCAGCTTGGGGAGAGCCACGCAGGGCTCTGAAAGCATGTGCAGGCATGTCTGAGATGGCTTTAATCTGTCCATTGGCAGCACTGCCCTTATGCACACTCTCGGAAAGATGCTAATGTACTTTCATGATGTCTAGTGGATGTGGATGGCCAGGGAGGGTCTGTGAGAGGGCTGGATACATCCATGCTCACTTTGGTGCCTAAGGAGGCAAATTTTAACATGGGAACTCTTTTCAAATAAGGCAGAAAGGGTAAGGAAGGAGTTGGCATTTGGGACACCTAATCTGTTGAGAACACTCTTCACCTAAATTATCTTTAGGCCAGAAGCACAGATCTCTAGTTAGATTATTTGGGGATGGTGGGCAGTGGGAGGTGCCTGCCTTGTTCATTGCTGTATCTTCATGACTGCCTGGCACATCATAGGTACTCCTTTGTTGAATGAATGAATGAATGAATGAATGAATGAATGAATGAATGAATTTATTTATGGTTGCTTCTTCCGTACTTTCTCTTTGTCTCCATTTAAATTTTTTACTATGATATCAGTACCTCCCATCCTCTTAAATATGTTACCCCAAGGAATAAGGCTGCAAATATAACTGTTTGAACAAATATAGCATAAATTTTTTTCTAATGGGCAAAACCCAACCTTTTTTCTATGTTATGAATGAAAACTAGTATCCAGGTAAGATTCTAATTTAGATCTTGATTGATAATCGAGACTTCCCTTCACCTATACCGTACTCTTTACTAGGAAAATTATCTACTGTATTTGAGGAGGTCAAATGGCGTTGAGTCATATTAGGTAATTTGGTTGCAATAACCAAGAGCCAGTAAATATTCCCGCACAATTCTTATGGTAGGAGCCAATATTAGAAATCACTGAAAGATAATCTGATGACAAATTGTGGCCAGAGTTTGCACTGAAACATTCTTTTCATTATGTTACTTTTAATTAAATTCTTGACAGAAATATGTGGGCAATCACAGATGATGTATAATAAATTAGACAGGTTTTTGGATGACTATTTGAAAGACTGACTTGTTTAAGGAAAGAAATGAGCTTTGCATTTTTTTTATTAGGGTAAAATATTTGTGTGTCTGGGTCTGTGTGTTTTTTTCTGTTTGGTTCTTATAGAATCTACTTCCTTTAGGCTTCTCTTTAGTACCTGGTCTACTTGTGTCCACCTTCTCTCAGACAGTTCCCGTCACTTACAGCTAAGCCTTCCTGTAAGCAGACTGTGCCTCAGCACTACTTTCTTTGCACTTTCTCGTCTCCTCCCTTTGCATGTGCTGTTCCTTCTGCCTAGCATGCCCTTCCATGTTTCTCTCCCTGAAAAACACTTATTCATCCTTTAAGACTTAGGCCAATTGGTTTCTTACTAATACATTTTTTGGCCACTTCCGCCCTTTGGGGGCAAAGTCAGACCACCTTACTGTGGATTGGAGTTGAACTTTGTATACACTGCAGTTCTAATGCTTTCTCCTTTAGTCTGGAAGAGACTGTGATGGGTAAGTGCTGAGATGTACCGTGTGTCACGTAAGTGCCTCCTCAAGCTCTTCAGCATGTAATCTCCAGGAATAAAGTTGGAAATACAAATGCTTTAAAACCAGTATTACATAAAATTCTGAAACATAACTGTCTCCCTAAAAGGGATTTGAGCAAAGTGTCCTTGCAATAAGCACATACATCCCTTAGGTGACTGCCTTGAAAGGGACCTCACTCATTTATGCAGGTAAGTTCCTGTTTGTTGAAGCAGCAGTGCCCTTGCTCTCCATCATTAATCACACGGGGCTGGAGCATGAGCTGTAGGGCTGAGTTGCTTAGCTTTGAGTGTAGCTCTGTCACTTACTAGCTGTGTGACCATGGCAAGTTCCAAATCTCCCAGTGCCTCAGTTTCCTATCTGTAAAATGGGGAGGAGGATTTTAGTACTTTATAGGGTTGTTGTGAGGTTTAATTAAGGTAATAACTGTTAAATGCTTTAAAAAGTGCCTTGAAGGTAACACAATTTCACCAAGTCTGAGATGCACACTTTTTGCAATTTAACACTTCTGAAATGAGGATGTCTTACCATTAATGTAATTTGAAGAAGCACTTTATTACCATTTAATTAGCAACATCTTTTTTTTTTTTAATCAGTGGTACTTAAAGTAACAGTGCATCTTAGAGTCAATGACATTTTAGATTTCAATAACCAATAGAGGTAAGAGCTTGGTAGACACTGGCTGTCGTCAGTATTGTCACCATCATCATCATTTTCTTGGTTCTAACCAAGGCAGCGGCATTTGATTGGTTGGCATTGCTAACTAGCATGCACATCAGATTTCAGATACATTTATTTTCATTGATGTTTTCTTAGAAAAGGTCTAGTGAGCTCTTTTCCATGTCTAGTGAGCTCTTTTCCATATCTGTTTCATATTACGCTCATGTATTTATGGGGTTAATTCATGCAGTGTCTACATTATTCTCTGCACCATAATGGAGGAGCTGCCTAAAATGTTCTTCAATGCAGATTAGCCTCTTGAAATGAATAGAGAAGAAGACAGATTCTTTATTCTATTGATATATTTTCGTAAATCCTTTTAAAGAAGTGCTTTTTCTTAGCGAGCAAAACTAAGCCACTGTTGTACCACTTAAGATTTACTGGTTTGCAGTCTTCTCTGACAGAGAAAAGAAGCAGTTTATTGATCTATAACAGAGAATGGATCATAGCCAACCCTTTCCTGTTTTATGCAATGCACTGACATAAGAATCTGCATATCATTAAGAAGACTGAGTCTTCACCATTTGAGGCCACCTGTCAGGCATGAACAATAACTGGGAAAAAATCAATACACAATACAAACCTGTTGTTTTTGCACACGCACCGCCAGGACCCACACCCAGTAACAGGCACGTCTTGTTATTTTACGAGTGATATGCTGATGGTTCCTGATTTTAGGCTTCCACCTTGTTTTGATTTTATTGTTCAGTTTGGGGGAGGGTGGGAGAAACCAGTTTGGATCTGAGATGAAGATCTTCTGCCAGGTGAAAGAGGTTCAGTAACAGGAGAGGACCTTGGACCAAAGTTGATGAAGCTTGACGAGGAAGGCTCTGGGCACATCTCCATCCAAATACCTTGACACATACTTCATTCACCCATAACCCTTGCAGCTTGTTTCTTCTTGCCTTCTGTTTGCCCTCCAGAGTTTAAATGGTGGTATTTACAAGCCTTTATGAAGCAAGAACACAATCACATAGGGCTAGAATGGGGCCAGTAAACAGCTTTGCTTAGGTTTTGTTGCTGTTGGCTTTTAAAAGTATAATTAGTTGAATGATTCCAGAAGCTGGGCTTCTTTCTTTTGCCCCCTTATCACCTCACTCCTCCTCCTCCTTCAGTTCTCCCAGCCTCTACCTGTTGTTTTTTTTTTTTAAAAAAAAAAACAAACACAAAGATGCATTTGTGAGACATGGATAGTCATTCCTCTTCTTAAAGATAACACTCGCTGTATCCCTGAAGCCTGCCTTTTGATTCAGCTAGCTGTGACTCTCCAAGTTCAATGCCATGGACCCGGACCAGTGCCTGTTTCCAGGAAAGTCAGATGATTGCCACATAGTCCGAGAGATTAGAGCCATCCTGTCCTCTTGGTGTGCTGCCAAACAGAAACTGGGGACCAGCAGGGAGCTGGGAGGCCTCCAGTGGGAGATTGAGAATCAGGTCTCTGCAAGTGAGCTGAGCTGTAGTCCCTGAAGCTGGAAAAGCCATGTGAGGGAGCACACCTGTCAGAAGCAGCCTGTGGAAAACCGGTCCTTTACAGTTTGCACTGAACTGCTTTCACAGTGGTTAGCTTTGAACTGTAGTGCAAACCCATTCAAACAATGAAGAAAATTTCCCTAGTTAAGCAGCAAGAAATCTCATCCTGTGTGATCAAAACGATCAGCCAATTCCTCTTCTTCCTTTTTATTTACTTATATTTCTGACTTCTTATAATCTCCCTGACCATGACCTGATGGCTTCCTTCTGTGTAGCACTTTTAAATACTCTTTTCTTTTTCAAATGCGCTTTAAAGCGAATAAAACCAAAGTTTACAGAAAGTCGCTAATTTTTCTTAATAATTATTATTACTAAAGAAATGAAGGAGCTAAAATCATCTGTAATTACATCACCAAAGGGCAACCACAATGAACATTTTGGTGTATTTACTTCCAATTGTTTTAAATAAATGTGTAAATACATACTTTTTTAAACAAAATTAGGTTGTGACAGAATACCATTTTTATCAACGTACTTTGAGTACTTTACTATTAAAAGCTCTTAAATGACTTCAGAGGCTGCATTAGAATCCAGGGTACGTGGATCTGTTATTTTAGCATTCTCCTGTTGTTGGGAACTCAAATGGGTTTCTGAATTGACACTTTAATTCTCCGTTTGGAATTTATTCAGCTCAATTTCTCCGAGTTTTGTGTCTAGAGTTAGAATTTGGGCATAGTGAAAGTGGAATATTTCTGTCTGTACTATTGTTTGCTTTCCTTGCCAACATTTTAAAAAAAGGCATTCAAAAGATTGGAGCAGTGGTTTTTTTCTGGTTTTTTCTTATTTTTTGTTTTAAATTTTGTGACTGTAGTATATCTTGTTGTATCATCTCAATTAACTTTTAAATAGCGAATCAGTATAAAATAAGAAATATGTTGCCTAGCATGTATTCTAATGTTTCAAAACCATGTGCAATGGTATGTCATTTGAAGTTTATCCAACAGGACAAAGGGAGATTTTAAAGATTTTTTTTTAAAGAGGGGGACTGCCTGGATCAGATTTATGTTTTAAAGGACTGGGTAGGTGAAAAACTTGAGGTATCACAAAAAAATTCACAAGAAGTTCATCTTTTAAAAAATGTGAACATTTGGTACAACAACTGCTTTGAAATTGCAATTGAGTAAATGAAACTGTGGAACTAGCATTTGGAAAGGAGGATATTTTAAAAACCAACAACAGTTTGTGAAATTCTACAGAATGATACACATTTGTATTTGAAGGCCACCTTCCTAAAAAAGTCATGTGTCTAGAGAACCAACTTTATCTCCCATAGGAGTATTGTATCTAGAGACCTGCTTTCAGCATCTGTCCATGGGTACACCTGTAGGTGTGCCATCCTCTTAACATCGAGCGGCCAGGTCCAGGGCAGCCACCACCTTGGTCACTAGGCTGTCTCTCCCACCTTCCGCTTTGCTCTCTTCCTTAGCAGTCATCTTTGTACACAGAAGTCTAAGATTTAGTGTTGTACATATCTTTAAATGACCCATTTTGATGGGGTTCTCTTTATTGTTTCAGGTTGAATGCCTTTGGGAACTTGATGCATAAAATTTGCATGACTCATCACTCCTTTTTGGATCTGTCATTGGAGTCAAACCAGCATGGCTCACACCACAAAGGTTAACGGCTGTACCTTAGGTAACTCCATGCTCTGGACAGTGTGTGTGTGTGTGTGTGTGTGTGTGGTGTGTGTATGTAAGTAAGTGTATGTCTTAGCTCAAACTGATTTATTTCTTTTTTAATAATGGGTAAATAATAGCAAGTTTCTTACATAAGTAGGATTTCAAAGCAACTTTCTGTCCTTTGAAGTTTTTGTTCTTTTTTCTTAATCTCTTAGAGAATTTGCTTTTATCTTTAGAGTCTCTTTATGTACAAAGATCAGTTAGTTAAATTATTACCTAAGTCAATTTTATTGGAGTGTGGAAAGATAAATGTAAAATCCTGAAGGCTGATGCAAGTGTAATGTATACTCTTACGCTTCTTCACGAGGGATTGAGTGATGAGAGAGGAAATGAGTTTGAATCCTTAAACCCAGTTCCTAGTATCCACTCCCAAGCAGCTTTTGTTTGATGTCGCTCAACAATGGGGGAGCAGGGAGAAGGATATGTTCAATAAAGGAACTTTTCCAGAGAGGAGTATGCAACAAGCCATATTATGAATCACAAAGACTTGTATTATAATTCTTTCTTCAATTATATTGGAGACCTATATAGTTTGCGTATCGATTCCAATATTGCTTATGTAATGTTTTGGAGAAATTTGTACGACAAATGGAGAGAGAAAAGCCTCCTGAGAGACAGTACATGACGGGAGATTACAGCCCACCCCATTTGTCCTCCCCTCATTCCTCTCTCGTGTTATCTGCCAACAGTGGAGCATGTGGGAGCCATAACTGTGTATGTGGGAATTCTCGTGGAGCACTTGAGCCCAGAGTCCCAGCTCTGCTGGCTCTGAGCACTGGATAATGGAGAGAATGTGGAATTGGAGCCAGGAGACCTAAATTAGAGTCCCATTTCCAGCATTAACCATTAATTACGGGCCAGGACATTTCTCCATGTGTAAAGCATCAGTAAATATATCCACCTGAAGGGTTGGAACCATTGAGAGCCCAGAAACATGCGAACAAGGGCGTGGAAGCTGTAAAGCACTTTAAAAACTACAGCGAGAGGAGGAGACCTCTGAGCTGGTGACTCTTTGTCCCAGCAACCCCAGCTGCAGGTATCCTCTCTGGCACGATGCTATAGCTTGCCCCAGACCAAACCTACATAAACTCAATTTGTTTGTTCTAGGACAGCTGAGCTTAATCTGTTCACTCTTCTTGCCCTTTCTACTGTTCAGTCTTAGGATTGTTACAGATTGTGCTCAGGACTGCTGTCAGTAATGAAATACACATGACAATACTTACATTTAATGAACACTTACTGTTACCATGGTGCCCAGGATGCTTTGTCCATATTCTCATATTTAATCGTCACAGAAATCCTATGAGTGTATGCTGTTATCCTCAGCACCACTGTCATCCCTGTGTGATGGCACAGAGTAGCTCAGTAACTTACCTAAGTGAAGAAAGAAAACTCGGGGTTGTTACTTGTTTCTCTAGTCAAATATTTGGTAAGGTATGGAGAAATTTCTTGAGAGTCGTGGGTGGGTATCAGCCCCCCGTGATGCCGTGGTCTCCCTCCCTTCTCCCGCCCTCACTTCTGTGCACACTCGGAGGGAGGGTGCTTGCACTTGTTGGTGCCTCAGAACCCTCTGATGTCTCTGGCAGAACCCTCAGTTCAGGGTTTAGATCCTTACCCCGAGTGCCCCTAACTCCTTTTCCAACTTGACTTGTCCTGGAGTATCCCTTTTCTCTTTGTCCCTGAAGTCTGACAATACAGCTGTACCCTTTCTTCCTCTCTTGGTGTCCTGCCTAACAGGTCTGAGCACTGAGTCTGAAAGCAAAGAAAAGCACTCTGATTTGTGATTTCTGGGGTGTCAGGGTATGAATTGTTGTTGCAGACAGGTGTCTGGACCAGGCAAAGAGAGGTTTTTGTTTATTCTAGTCACCATTACCTCTATAAGCCTGTAAGCAAATCTGATTAGAGGCTCAGTCGTACACAATTACTTTAATTTTACATATGCATGTATGTGTATAAATGTGTGTGTATATACATACACATGCACAGATACATAAGCATGCATGCATTATATATACATATACGTGTGTGTGTGTATACACACACTAATCATCTCATGTTCATATCTCTATCTTTAAACTTTTATCCAGAATTTAAACTGGGTAAGGGACCATTCACAAATCCTTTTGTACCCTGACTTCCCCATTGGGTCCTTCAGTTAGACTGAGTAAAAGGTACTGATTTTAAAATAAAAGCAGTTAGTTAACGCTGTAGTTTGTAAAATTTATTACTATACATTTCATACATACAAAATATGTGAAGGTTGTATAACAAACAGCTGTGCACATTCCATCTAAGCTTAAGGAATAAACTTTACTAGTACTCGGCAGATACCACTGAGCACTTGCAATGTGCCAGGCATTGTTCTGGGCACCGGGGATAGAGCAGTGAGCAAAACAGGCAGAAATCCCAGCGTTCAAGGATCTTACATTCTAGTAGAAGTTGAAGTCTCCTTGTGGAGAGAGTATCCAGGTAAAGTAGAGATCATTCTTAGACTATAAAAGTAGTCTTTATCTGAAATTCAAATTTACCTGTACTGTCTCTGTTTTTATTTGTTAAACCTGGCAACCTTACCTGTGAACTTCTTCCAGATTGCATCTTCCTTCTTACTACCACTCCCTCGTTATCACTTGTTTGTTGTAGTGTTATCTCTTTTCCACCACATCCTTCATCCTACTTCTGTTGACTAGTCCAGTTTTGTTTTCATTAATTTAAAATGTTTTATTATGGTATTACTAAGAAGAGCTCAGTGTCATCTGTTAATGTAATGAGGTATGAGCATCATAAATTGCTCGACTGACTCTTCTTTTATGGCTAACTAGGAAGTAAATGGGGGTCATTGGTTAGGAAAATTGCTGTATTTCTGCAGAATTTAGGGGTGGGGGCAGTCTGCTTTTTCTCAGGTTTCCACATTATGCTGTAAACTGGGTGCACTGATGGATACCTCTCTAAACACTAATTAATGTTGTGAAACTTTAATTAGAGCTTAGAATCTCTTTAGAAGCCAAATAACAAGTGGCTTATTTGTCAGATGAAGATGATACTACCTGTCCTACCTTCTTCACAGGATTGTTGTCCAGAAAGAAACAGAACAATAACCGTAAAAACACTTGTTGAGACCTAATGTGCTGGTCATCCTCCCTGTTCTGCCGTCCCGGTCATGAGCTCCTGATCTAATAAGCACCTGCTCGGGTGCCATTGTGCCAGGCTCCGTGTGATGCTGTGACACTGCGGAGAGAATTGAATTATTGTCCTGTGTCTAACAGTTCAGTGAAGTGGATAGATGAGCATTCGGGAGTGACTTTTTAGGCTCGCCATCACCATTTTTATTTGTGCTAATACTTGCCTTCGCTAGTTTATTATAGCTTTTCTCCCTCTTGCTGTTCTCTTTCATAGCCTAAATATATGTGTATTTTTCCAGACAGATAAATATTTACTCATTTAATACACTTACTGAATTGCCTTAAACCTTTGGTTGTCACTTTAAATTAGTATAATAACTTTCATAAAGTCTTGTTATCCTGGTCAGTTATTTGGCTCCAGGTTTTGTCTCCATGCTGATCTTAAATGAGGTACAAAGGCCACTGATAAGACCTGGTCAATCGGACAGAGCCAAAGACTCGTGACAGAGCAGGTAGAATGCTGCAGTACAGTGCAGCCCACTCTTGGCTGTGTCAATATTTTTTCTGGGCGGGAGCATTTCGCAAACAGAACCCTGAGCCCACTGCGGTGGACCTGACAGGAGGAATTGCGTGCTGTTTGTCAGGTGCAAGACCAGTTTGCACTGACTGGTCTGGCTGGAACCGGCCTGGTGTTTTCTCAGACCATCTGTGAAGAAGGTCACAAAGAGTGGCAGAGACGTTCTGTTCACGGTGGTGAGTCTTAGACCTGACCTCTGCGTTTGCTTTACTCCAAAGGCATAGGGTGAGCTGATTAAAAACCGCGGCTGCTGTAATTCACACGTACCCTCCATGACCTTCCAGGGTCTTCT